>NW_028317877.1:17183400-17549300 GCF_062004578.1 Staurois parvus
CTGCTTCTACAAACATTTGTGAAAGAATGGGTCGCTCTTAGGAGCTCAGTGAATTCAAGTGTGGTACCTTGATAGGTTGCCACCTGTTCAATAAGTCCATCCGTGAAATTTCCTTGTTACTAAATATTCCATGGTCAACTGTTAGTGGTATTGTAACAAAGTGGAAAAAACTGGGAACAACAGCAACTTAGCCACAAAATGGTAGGCCACATAAAATGACAGAGTGGGGTTAGCGCATGCTGAAGCGCACAGTGCACAGAAGTTGCCAACTGTCTGCAGAGTCAATAGTTAAAGACCTCCAATTTTTGTGTGGCCTTCAGATTAGCACAACAACAGTCAACAATGCATAGAGAGCTTCATGGAATGGGTTTCCATGGCCGAGCAGCTGTATTGAAGCCTTACATTATCAAGTTCAATGCAAAGTGTCGGATGCAGTGGTGTAAAGTGTGCCGCCACTGGACTCTAGAGCAGTGGAGACATGTTCTCTGGAGTGACGAATCATGCTTCTCTGTCTGGAAATCCAATGGATGTGTCTGAGTTTGGCAGTTGCAAGGAGAACGGTGTGGGGTTGTGTTTCAGGGGTTGGGCTTGGCCCCTTAGTTCCAGTGAAGGGAACTCTTAACCTCCCTAGCGGTATGATTATTTCAGATTTTTGGTGCTGAAAGCGGTACCATTATTCTGCATGGAAATATGTAGTTTTTTTATTGTAGGCTGCAATATTTAGGAATAACTCATTGAAATCTGTCCGAACAAGAGTCTATTAAACATCCCGGGTATGATAAAATTTGAAACACAAAATCATAAATTATAATTGAATAAATAATCATAAAAAATAATAATATAATAATTATACATTTAATTCAATAATATAATCAAACCAAAAACACTGAAATTTGAAATATAGCGCCAAGTTCGCACATTGCTGAGCAAAGTCGCAAAATCGTTTTCAGTATCTGATGACGAATTTCCCCACGAATCATTATCACTCAATTCTACAAGTGGTTCTGATTTACTATCACTGTTCTCTAGCTGATCTAAACCCGCTTTTGACCTAAAGGGACACTTTTTGGATGCCGTGGACTTTTCTAAGTTTCCAGGCAGAAAGAACATTCAAAATGCAGACAGGGCACAGGACAGAGCACTAGGGACAAAATGTATGTGAAATGGGCTGAAACAGCAATGTTTTACTATGTAAAATCGTTTTGAAAAAAAAAAAAAATTTAAATTTTCACATTTCCCACCGCTGCCGGCGCCCGTACGTCCCGACGTCACAGGGACTGGAACACAGGAGCCAGATGCCGGCATCAGCCGGAGGAGATGGCCGGGGACGCTGCAGGGGACACATCGCTGGAGCGAAGGACAAGGTAAGTGCTGCAGGGACTCCCTATACAGCGCTGCATGGTAAGCCCGAGTGTAGCTCGGGGTTACCGCTTTTGGTACAGACATTTTACCCCGAGCTACACTCGGGAATACCGTTAGGGAGGTTAAGGTGTCAACATTACCAAGACATTTTAGACAATTTCATGCACCAAACTTAGTGGGAACAGTTTGGAGATGGCCCCTTCCTGTTCCAACTTGACTGCTCTCCAGTACACAAAGCAAGGTCCATAAAGACATGGATGAGTGAGTTTGCGGTAGAGGAACTGGACTGTCCTGCACAGAGTCCTGACCTCAACCTGATAGAACACCTTTGGGATGAATTAGAGCGGAGACTTCGAGCCAGGCCTTCTCGTTTGACATCAGTGCCTGATCTCACAAATGTGCATCTGGAATTATGATCAAACATTCCCATAGACACTCCTAAACCTTGTGGACAGCCTTCCCAGAAGAGTTGAAGCTGTTATAGCTGCAAAGGGTGGGCCAACTCAATATTGAACCCTATGGACTAAGACTGCCATTACAGTTCATGTACATGTAAAGGCAGGCATCCCAATAATTTTGGCATCATAGTGTATATAAAATTGCAGTGGCTATATCTTTAAAAATCTGATTTAAATTTGGTCAACATTTCAGTAAACTAAGAAATAGTGCAATTAGAACTTATCAAACATAAGCTATTTTAAAAATGCTTTTGTATGTGTGCTCATAACCAATTCAAAATACTGTAGGTT
The DNA here is from genome assembly GCF_062004578.1 of Staurois parvus. Lineage (NCBI taxonomy): Eukaryota > Metazoa > Chordata > Amphibia > Anura > Ranidae > Staurois > Staurois parvus. Next base: position 17,185,512 of record NW_028317877.1, read on the forward strand.
ATTTCTTTTTTAGAGAATTTTTTTAAAGTATTTTCTTTTGTAAGAATATTGAAGTGGAATGTTTTGATTTCCAGATGCAACTCCAAAAAAACTGACTGCTATTTTGTCCATGAAAGTTTACCAGATATCTAATCAGCCTGATTTTAGAATCCTAACTTGAGATCAACAGTTTGCTAATCTCTAATAGATATACATTTTGACGTTTTCATCTGACCAATGAGTTGTTTGTATCCATATTTTTCTATCTAAAGCCCCGTACACACAATCAGAAAAATGCCACTTTCAAAATGATCATATGATAATCTGATCATTAGTACACAGCAATCGTCTAAAATTACTTGAAGGGACAAGCACAAAAGTTTTTGTTGTAAAATACCAGATTGTGCGATTTTCGTTTAACCAGTACAGTTTTAGTCCAAAAATACAATACAATACAATACATTACATCACTCCCAAATTTTTATTCTGTTGTTTGAGAATTTCGCAACTTTAGTAACCTCTTTACTTTTGGTATGAGACTAGCATGGCATTTTTTCTCTGCCTCCCTCTCATACACTTAACTGGGAAAAAGAGTTTGGCTCAAGCTTATTCCTTTAGGGCCCATTCACACCAAAATATGGTATGAGAAAAGCACGTTACATGCCCATTTTCTGCACTGCAGATGAACAAGTTGCTTTTGCGAGAGGTATGTGCATGCCAATGAAATGTTAATGGCAACCCAAACGCATCTTGCAAATGCAGCACATTTGCAGCCACCAAATCGCATGGTACAGCAGTACCATGCAGTTCAGTGTGACATGTTCCAGTGCGTTTTGCAGCCTATTCAAATGAATGAGCTGTTCAAACCGCATTGCATGGGAATGCATGTATTCTGGAGTGAACCAGCCCTTAAGACTGGCAAGATATAGGATCTACCACTTCTAAATGCTGTAATAAATTCTCAGCAGTTGTAACCCACCAAAAATCAGTAATGAGATGGTACTTGCCAGCTTTTTTCAATGATTCCTGCAGAACAGGAGAAACCTTTAAACAGATGTGATAGGAATGCCCCAAAACTATACTTTTGAAGTGCTATTATTACCCAAAGAACCTACAATACACGTTGCATAAAAAAAGGAATTACTACAAATGTACCCCTAGTGGCCAAACAAACAATTGCTAACACGTGGAAACAACCAATCATTTCTTCAGAAGAACATAAAGCCAAGATTTTTATTTGCATAGTCTATGAAAATTTATCAGCGATTTTAAATGATAAGCTCTCCAATTTCCAAAAAATGTGGTTGTCCTCAGATCATACACTATCTATATGCCAACTTTGACTCCACTTTTAAGATTAGAAATAGGCAGAGTGATTTCAGTAGAATGTATTTTGCTGTGGAATTATCTATTTCACCTCTTTTCCTCAGTTTCGTTCAGTTTATATCATTTAGTTTTTTTGTACTTGTGTTTAATATTTTTTATTATTATTTGTGTACTGTCACTTTAAATGTTTTTTTTCTGAGGAAGAAATGGAAAAAAATATTGTCCAGAGGCAGTTTGTGGCACAAAATGAGAATGTTAAATTACCCGTATTTGCCGGCGTATAAGACGACTTTTTACCCCTTAAAAATCTTCTCAAAAGTCGGGGGTCGTCTTATACGCCGGTATAACATGACATGACACTTTTTAGGGGGGCGGCGCGGTGCCGCCGCAGCCCCCCCCCTTCCCCTAACGCAGTGGTTCTCAACCTTTCTAATGCCGCGACCCCTTAATACAGTTCCTCATGTTGTGGTGACCCCCAACCATAAAATTATTTTCGTTGCTACTTCATAACTGTAATTTTGCAGTGGGAGGAGTAGTGCCACGTCATTGGTGTCAGTGGAAGGAGTAGTGCCCCATCACTGATGTCAGTGGGATGAATAGTGCCCCATCATTGGTGTCAGTGGAAGGAGTAGTGCCCCATCACTGGTATCAGTGGGATGAATAGTGTCCCATCGTTGGTATCAGTGGGAGGAATAGTGCCCCATCACTGATGTCAGTGGGAGGAATAGTGCCCCATCACTGATGTCAGTGGGATGAATAGTGTCCCATCGTTGGTATCAGTGGGAGGAATAGTGCCCCATCACTGGTGTCAGTGGGATGAATGGTGCCCCATCACTGGTGTCAGGGGGAGGAATAGTGCCCCATCACTGGTATCAGTGGGAGGAATAGTGCCCCATCACTGGTGTCAGTGGGATGAATAGTGTCCCATCGTTGGTATCAGTGGGAGGAATAGTGCCCCATCACTGATGTCAGTGGGATGAATGGTGCCCCATCACTGGTGTCAGTGGGAGGAATAGTGCCCCATCACTGGTGTCAGTGGGATGAATAGTGTCCCATCGTTGGTATCAGTGGGAGGAATAGTGCCCCATCACTGATGTCAGTGGGATGAATGGTGCCCCATCACTGGTGTCAGTGGGAGGAATAGTGCCCCATCACTGGTGTCAGTGGGAGGAATAGTGCCCCATCATTGATGACAGTGGGATGCATAGTGCCCCATCGTTGGTATCAGTGGGAGGAATAGTGCCCCATCACTGGTGTCAGTGGGAGGAATAGTGCCCCATCACTGGTGTCAGTGGGAGGAATAGTGCCCCATCACTGGTGTCAGTGGGAGGAATAGTGCCCCATCACTGGTGTCAGTGGGAGGAATAGTGCCCCATCACTGGTGTCAGTGGGAGGAATAGTGCCCCATCGTTGGTGTCAGTGGGAGGAATAGTGCCCCATCGTTGGTGTCAGTGGGAGGAATAGTGCCCCATCGTTGGTGTCAGTGGGAGGAATATTGCCCCATCGTTGGTGTCAGTGGGAGGAATAGTGCCCCATCGTTGGTGTCAGTGGGAGGAATAGTGCCCCATCGTTGGTGTCAGTGGGAGGAATAGTGCCCCATCGTTGGTGTCAGTGGGAGGAATAGTGCCCCATCGTTGGAGTCAGTGGGAGGAATAGTGCCCCATCGTTGGTGTCAGTGGGAGGAATAGTGCCCCATCATTGGTGTCAGCGGGAGTAGTGCCCCATCATTGGTGTCAGTGGGGGGAGTAGTGCCCCATCATTGGTGTCAGTCGGAGGAATAGTGCTCCATCACTGGTGTCAGTGGGGGGAGTAGTGCCCCATCACTGGTGTCAGTGGGAGGAGTAGTGCTCCATCACTGGTGTCAGTGGGAGGAATAGTGCCACATCATTGGTGTCAGTGGAAGGAATAGTGCCCCATCATTGGTGTCAGTGGGGGGAGTAGTGCCCCATCATTGGTGTCAGTGGGGGGAGTAGTGCCCCATCATTGGTGTCAGTGGGAGGAATAGTGCCCCATCACTGGTGTCAGTGGGAGTAGTGCCCCATCACTGGTGTCAGTGGGAGTAGTGCCCCATCACTGGTGTCAGTGGGAGTAGTGCCCCATCACTGGTGTCAGTGGGAGTAGTGCCCCATCACTGGTGCCAGTGGGAGTAGTGCCCCATCACTGGTGTCAGTGGGAGGAATAGTGCCCCATCATTGGTATCAGTGGGAGGAATAGTACCCCATCATTGGTATCAGTGGGAGGAATAGTGCCACATCATTGGTGTCAGTGGGAGGAATAGTGCCCCATCATTGGTGTCAGTGGGAGGAATAGTGCCCCATCATTGATGTCAGTGTGGTGGAGGGGAGAATAGTGCCCCATCATTGGGGTCGGGGGGGGGGAATAGTGCCCCATCATTGGGGTCGGGGGGGGGGAAATAGTGCCCCATCGTTGGTGTCAGTGGGGGGAGGAATAGTGCCCCATCGTTGGTGTCAGTGGGGGGAGGAATAGTGCCCCATCGTTGGTGTCAGTGGTGGGAGGAATAGTGCCCCATCGTTGGTGTCAGTGGGGGGAGGAATACTGCCCCATCGTTGGTGTCAGTGGGGGGAGGAATACTGCCCCATCGTTGGTGTCAGTGGGGGGAGGAATAGTGCCCCATCGTTGGTGTCAGTGGGGGGAGGAATAGTGCCCCATCGTTGGTGTCAGTGGGGGGAGGAATACTGCCCCATCGTTGGTGTCAGTGGGGGGAGGAATAGTGCCCCATTGTTGGTATTAGTGACACAAATGATGGGGCACTATTCCTCCCACTGACACCAATGATACTTACTTTGCTGACCCCTGCTCCAGCCTGGGCTCGCTCTCTCACTTACCTGTCAGCTGTCTTCCTTCTCTGGCCTCTCTCTTCACTCGCTCCGGCAGCTCCCTTGATCTTCTTTGATGTACGCGCGCTGCCGCTCGGCTCCTCCTCTCCAAGCTCCACCTCCTCGCCGGTGATTGGCCGCCTGTGTGCCTCTCCTGAGCTACAGTTCCGGTGGCCAATCAGCGGCGAGGAGGCGGAGCTGCTGAGCGATCCCGGAGGTGTGGCCAGGTGACAGGAGCAGCGTATCATCCCGCCCACACATCGCCGGAGACAGCAGCGGTGTCTCGGTTCCTAAGACCATCGGAAATATGTGTTTTCCGATGGTCTTAGGCGACCCCTGGGAAATGGTCGTTCGACCCCCAAAGGGGTCGCGACCCCCAGGTTGAGAACCACTGCCCTAACGGAAGGGACACTAAGTACAGGGGTGGGCAGGGGCTATTTCTTACCTGGTTCCGGTCCCACGACGATCCGGTCCAGGAAGCGCGGCTGCGCCTTCAGTTCGGCCACTGGATGTTCGCGCGGCTGCTCGGCTCCGCCTCCTCACCAGCGATTGGCCGCCAGAACTGTAGCTCAGGAAAGGCACACAGGCGGCCAATCACCGGCGAGAGGGTGGAGCCGAGCGGCCGCGCGAAAATCGAGTGCAGGACCAGCAGGTAAGTGGTCAGTGTAGAGGTGCTGCTGCAACCACATATGCTGGCTGCAGCAGCACCATACGAGAACAGAGTCAGCAAGTGTCAGTGGGAGGAATAGTGCCCCATCATTGGTGTCACTGATACCAATGATGGGGCACTATTCCTCCCACTGATACCAATGATGGGGCACTATTCCTCCCGCTGATACCTATGATGGGGCACTATTCCTCCCACTGACACCAACGATGGGGCACTATTCCTCCCCCCCCACTGACACCAACGATGGGGCACTATTCCCCCCCCCCACTGACACCAACGATGGGGCACTATTCCACCCCCCACTGACACCAATGATGGGGCACTATTCCACCCCCACTGACACCAATGATGGGGCACTATTCCTCCCCCCCACTGACACCAACGATGGGGCACTATTCCCCCCCCCCCACTGACACCAACGATGGGGCACTATTCCACCCCCCACTGACACCAACGATGGGGCACTATTCCACCCCCACTGACACCAATGATGGGGCACTATTCCACCCCCCACTGACACCAACGATGGGGCACTATTCCACCCCCCACTGACACCAATGATGGGACACCATTCCTCCCACTGACACCAATGTTGGGACACTATTCCTCCTACTGACACCAATGATGGGGCACCATTCCCCCCACTGATACTAATGATGGGACACTATTCCCCCCACTGATACCAATGATGGGGCACTATTCCCCCCACTGATACCGATGATGGGGCACTATTCCTCCCACTGGTGTGCACTGGAAGAGGGGTAGTCTTATACGGCGAGTATAGCCCAAACACTACATTTTAGCAGGAAAAGTAGGGGGGTCGTCTTATACGCCCAGTCGTCTTATACGCCGGCAAATACGGTAAGCTCTCAGAAGCCATTTAAGCCCTTTTCCACCCTTTAAAAGCACCCAGCTGTATTTTCACCATTGACTCCAATGCATTGGCCAGTATGCCAAAACTTCTCAGAAATGTCTGGATTCAGATGGAAAAGACACTATGGAGGGCATAACAGCAAAAGGCTTCACTTTTGGTACCTAACTCATGATAACCTTAAATTTACCTTTTTTGCTTCTTCTTTCTTCTCTCCTGCCCCGTCACTCCCCACCATGCTCATACTTATGTGCATACTCTTAATTCTCAGCGAGAGCACAATACAAAGCAGGCATTGTCACATTCGCGCAAACGTATTAGTGTGTGCAGAAAACAACTTCGCACGTGCACGCGCACACGTATGAGCACTGCCTATTTAAGCTGCTGACATGAATGGATTGCTGAGTGGTCTTCAGTGAGTTCCAGATTTACCTGAGCCTTGACTTGCTATACTTGCTTACCTGTGCACAACTCAGCTTGCCCCTGATCTGTCCTTGGATTTCTGCCTGCCTACTTGTCTTATATTCTGACTCTGCTCCTGTCTTGCGTTCCTGTACCCTGCTGCTCAGCTGTGTACCAATCCTGGTTCCTTTCCTGACTTTGTCTCTGCCTGATGTTCCTGTACCTTGCTGACCAACTGTTGATGACCTTTTGGGTTGTGTCCTGGCTACACTTCTGTCTGCCAAGTAATTGTCACCGTGTTCCAGTTCATAGTTTGTGCCTGGTGATCTACAGTCATCTGCTTCCTGCAAACCCCAGCTTGCGCTACCTGCTACACCAGCCCTCATGCCACTCTGTGTCCCCACACTCCCTGTCATCACTACCAGGGGTGTTGGACAAGAGATGCAAGAGAAGCCCTCTCTCCAGCTCGATCTCTACCAGGTACGTAACACTTATCCTCTATTGCAACCCCACCTTACATTACTCTTTTCCTCCCCCATACATTATACAGCAAATTGTTTTCTAGAACACAAATTTTATTTCTTATTAAGGTACTGTATAAGTTATATAAGGTATAAGTTAATAAGTTATGCGGTGATTTTCTAATCAAGTTTGGAATATTTCCAAAATAAATTGTGTGAATGTTCTCTTTAATTATCCAGTCACGTGAAACAAATCCCTCTTTTCTTATTTATCAGCATATTATTGGATAATTGAAAATAATCAAATTTTATATAATTTATAGTATAAACATTGTCAACTTTTACAGTAAATCAACCTAATTGTCTTGCTCGATTATGTTCATCATTATTGGAAATTATTGTATACTTGATTACATAGTGTGAACCTTATCATCTCAATGTATCATCTGGAATCAGGAATCACAACATGTCAAAAATTCAATACAATACATTAAAATAAAATTGTTACTCTTCCTCTTTCATTTGACGTTCTTAAAGTTGTTTCTCTTTAGGGGGTTAAAATAGAAAATTCCTTGTGCAAAAAAATGCTTCCTTTCCTTGCTCAAATTTACAGAGGCTTAAGAGGTTCTTTCCAAATGTAATCCATATATTGGAACATCTAAGGAAGTGTGTTCATATAGCGTTGTAAAATATGTTGAAACAGTTAGCATTTACCTCAGCCAAACACTGCACAGTATTTCTATAGGATACCACTGAATGGATAATTATTAAGGCATCTGTAAAATATAGGAAACAATGCTTGAATCAAGCATGGGGAGATGTTAGGGCAGCGCTGAATTTATCGGAAGTGTTTTGTGAGTGAACTTATTACTCATGTTGACTTTGGGTATTTTACAGTATAGTGCAAAGAGCACTAGAGTACTGTTGTGTTTCCTTGTTCTTTGAGAGGACAAATCCTGAGACTGCCAATTGACCTTCTAAATAACGTACTCATACACTGCACCAGATGTAAATTGTGAAAGATCAGCAATATCAAAGACACATAATATTCTTCACAGCTTTTGTGTGGGAGACACTATATTTCATAGACTACTGTTAGGAAAAAAAGCCTTTTATTTCCAAAGGAATGTTTTTCATTCAGGAATCCTGCCTACTAAAACATGCTTCCACAGATGGTGTTTAACTCTAACTCGTAGGAGACTTTTTTACCTGCAAAAGAAGATAAGGGGTAAAATGGAAAAGTATAAACTTTGTTTTAAGTTTTCAAACACTTGCTCCTGGGCTTCCCAACATTATCCAAAGTTTGCCCTAAAAGTGAATCTAAAGGTTATACTTATCTGCTCTGTGCAATGGTTTTTCCTAGAGCAGCCCTGATCCTCCTCTTCATGGGTCCCCTGCCAGCGCTGTTTACCCCTCCTCCCTGCCGTGTGCCTCCATAGCAAGCAGCATTCATGCATGCTCACTCCAGAGCCAGATCTGTGTGTCTATTGACATACACAGTGCAGCTCGGCTCTCCCCCGGCTATGCACCAAGGATTATATCAATCCAGCCCATACAGTCAAAAATCAGAAGTATTTCCTCACCAAATACATAGGAAGAGATTTTAAACCAGCCAAAATTTTTAATGTGCTATTACATACTATTACCTTTATTATCTCTCAGGCATGTATTATGTTATATTCATTAGAAAACAAAACGCTGTTGCCTGCTACTATGCAGGATCACTGTATGAACTGAAATACCTAGGCATACTTTGTTTGCAAAAGTCATAATATTTCTCCACCATATTAAATGTCATCTCATATTTAGAAGCACACTACTTATTTGGATAATTGTTTTCATTCACTCTGTAGCATCTTCCGTGCTAACTTCTTTAGGTAAACTTTTCAACTTTTCCCTGTTGATACCACTTAATTCTAAGTGACCCATAGTCTCCAATGTTGGCAGAACCTAGACATTTTGTGCATTTAGGTATAGCCTATTGTTTAGGTAGTGCAGTTGGTATAGAAGATTTACACCTCCTTCCCTGCAAGTTCACCTCTCAATATTAAAGTGGGGAGGAAAGCATGTGTGCTCAGTGGCCCTCCCTCTCCTGGCCAGTCAGGCTGCACATTTGGTAGAGGTATTTTGCAAATTTATTTCTGGGGGACCCCACACATTTTTTTCATTATTAAAGGGCCAGCCCACCATTTTAAAGAAAAAAAAGAAAAACAAAACCCCTAAAGTTGTATAAAATATACTATTCAGGCTGGCCAGAAAGGTGGAAAGTGAGCAAGCATACGCCTAACCATACCAGGTTACATGTCTTTACCATCAGGAGGATACCTTGCAAGGGGAGTGGCTAAATGCACCCTTGCAAGGAACCTTCGATTCATTTTGAGAGGATGTCCTGTCCCCTGTAACTCTTGAAATCTGGAAGCCCTCTTTAGAACAAGGGAGCCCACAAATATCCATACCTCACTACATGAAAGAATATGGATGTGACATAAATGTAAGATCTGAGTAGATGTGATCTGTAGAAATATGACATTGTAGATTTAGCTTCATTCCATGTTAATAATAAGATGGGTTCAGGATTCAGTCAGAGATATATGGTCACCAATTAGCATCTGAAAGGACAGAGCATCCTCTAGGCTGGAGGTGACACCTAGATGCCAATAAGACTTGTCACATAAGTCTTCAGACTTTGTCGCCTTCTAGAAATCCAAGAAGGAGAACTCTAGACATTTCGGCTGCAGAGGCAGCGGGAGACCAAGAGAGGGCTCCGACCTGTCTGTCAAGCTCTGAGGTATATCAGCAGATCAAAGGAATGTATTTCATCTCTCATAAAAGCTAAAATGTTAGTTGCAGAGAGATGAAAATACTTCCTTCTGATTGGACACACTGTAGGCCACATCTGCATGTAAAACTGTATTTGTAGCCTCTGTAGAATCCCAGAGAAATGCAGAAAACGGTTGTATGGTGCCTGATTGTGACAGCTGAACAGTGATTGGTACTGTTGCGATCGGACTGATGCGCTGGTGTCGGAAATTCAATCCCTGCTTGGTGATTAAAACCGTTCCTGGTCCAATCGACTTGGGCATTTCAGTACCCAAAATGTCCTGTGGGCTGGTACAGGAACACTCCCCAGAGTTGATTGGCAAAGGGCTAATGTCCAGCCTACGTCCATATTCCCATAAATTGAGGACCTGGGATATGGACAGTGTGATTCGTACGGAGCCAGTTCTATTGACTGGCGGATCGTGGACTTTCTCTGACTTGCTCCAGTCACAGGATAACTCTTGGTAAAAGTTTTATTTCTGTTTTTATTCTCTTTTATTTTATAGTCAATAGCCAATTGTGTGTCTTCTTGTATTTTCTGTATTATTTGTAACTCTTTATACTTTGTATATATTTTATGCACTGTCCACTTTCGGGATATTAAATCATAAAATTAATAAGTGACTTCTGGGTACTTAAGCTCGAGCTCATATCTCCGGAGAGATTGTATTGTATTGCAGTGTCTTTATATGCTTGGTCAAGTTCATTGCCTATCTGTATGCAATTGCACTGCCTGTTGGCAGATTGCATGCAGATTGTAAAGTAGGATATCTGTGTGTGTGTGGTGGCCCAGCAGACCAGTCTGCGGATAAACTGTTGGGTGGTGGCAAGCTACCGTTTGTTATGTGTCTGGTGCGGGGGGTGTGTGGACAGTGGAAGAGCGATTAACATCGGGTTTTAGCTTGTAGGATAGCTGGAGGAATCCTAGAAGGATGTGCCAATTGCTAGGCTGATCCTCAACCCTTAGAGTGCACTAGATTGTATATAAGATTCGTGTCTGCCCGTGTGTGTGGTCAGCTAGCTGGATTGGAGTGGAGTCTCTCTCTAGTGGTGGCCAGAGGCAGTGCGGGCTGTGAAAGTGTATCACGGCCGGTCTTATTTATATATATTCAGATTAGATTAAGTCCCCCTCATTCTCTCTTACATCAAGTCACAGCCACACGTGCACGCCTCGGTTAGCTAGTCGCTGTGGATGTGTGCGTGGGATCCGTGACAATGGAGTACAGAGTACCCCTTGTTACTCATTCATAACCAAATGAAAAGTAAATAGTAAAGTAAATAAAATAATCAGAGTTATTTAATTAATATAAATAAATAAATATGTTCCACAATATAAATCCACTGTCATTCAGATTTCCCAGTGATGTAGATCCACGATGAGCGCTGTTTGATATCGTTGATCCACCACCTCATGATACTGACCTGTTCCGGCTGAAAATAGACAGATTTCTGGCTTGCTTCTTTTATATATATATATATATATATATATATATATATACAGTTGCAAGAAAAAGTATGTGAACCCCTTGGGATTACGTGGAGTTTTGCATGAATTGGGCATAAAATGTGCTCTGAACGTCATCTAAGTCACAACAATAGAAGAACACAGTCTGCTGAACATAATACTACACAAACATTAGATGTTCCCATGGTTTAATTGCACATAACATGTAAATATTCACAGTGCAGGGAGGAAAAAGTATGTGAGTCCCTAGCTTAATGACTTCTCCCAGAGCTAATTGGAGCCAGGAGTGAGCCAACCTTGACTCCAATCAGTGTGATGATATTGGATGTGTTGCTGACAGCTGTCCTGCCCTTAAAAAACACACACCTGTTTTGGGTTTACTGGTTTCAAGAAGCACTCTCTGATGTGAACCATGCCTCGCAGAAAAGAGCTCTCAGAAGACCTATGATCAAGAATTGTTGACTTGCATGAAGCTGGAAAGGGTTACAAAAGTATCTCCAAAAGCCTTGATGTTCATGTGTCCACGGTAAGACAGACTGTCTACAAATGGAGAAAGTTTAGCACTGTTGCTACTCTCCCTAGGCGTGGTCGTCCTGTAAAAATGACTGCAAGAGCACAGCGCAGAATGCTGCATGAGGTAAAGAAGAATCCCAGAGTGTCAGCTAAAGACCTACAGAAATCTCTGGCACATGCTAACATTTTTGTTGACACATCTACAATAAGGAAAACATTAAACAAGAATGGAGTACATGGGAGGACACCACGGAGGAAGCCATTGCTGTCCAAAAAGAATATTGTAGCACGTTTGAAGTTTGCAAAAGAGCACCTGGATGTTCCACAGCACTACTGGCAGAATATACTGTGGACAGATGAAACCAAGATTGAGTTGTTTGGGAAGAACACACAACACTATGTGAGGAGAAAAAAAGGCCCAGCACACCAACATCAAAACCTCATCCCCACTGTGAAACATGGCGGAGGGAGCATCATGGTTTGGGGCTGCTTTGCTGCCTCAGGGCTGGACGGATTGTTGTCATTGATGGGAAAATGAATTCCAGAGTTTATCAAGACATTTTGCAGGAAAACGTACGACCATCTGTCCACCAACTGAAGCTCCGCAGAGGATGGGTGATGCAACAGGACAATGACCCAAAGCATACAAGTAATTCTTCAAAACAATGGCTGCAACAGCACAGAATACGCCTTCTGGAGTGGCCCAGTCAGAGTCCTGACCTCAACCCGATTGAAATGCTGTGGCATGACCTTAAGAGAGCGATTCACACCAGACATCCCAAGAATATTGCTACACTGAAACAGTTTTGTGAAGAGGAGTGGTCCAAAATTACTCCAGATCGTTGTGCAGGTCTGATCTGCAACTACAGGAAATGTTTGGTTGAGGTTATTCCTGCCAAAGGAGGGTCAATCAGTTATTAAATCAAAGGTTCACATACTTTTTCCTCCCTGCACTGTGAATGTTTACATGTTATGTGCAATGAAACCATGGCAACATTTAATGTTTGTGTAGTATTATGTTCAGCAGACTGTGTTCTTCTATTGTTGTGACTTAGATGACGTTCAGAGCACATTTTATGCCCAATTCATGCAAAACTCCACGTAATCCCAAGGGGTTCACATACTTTTTCTTGCAACTGTATATGTCTATATATATAAGCCATAGAAGCCAGCAGAGATCCTGGTTGACATCATTTACCAAATATAGGCACTTTCTTTATAAACAGAAGCTGGCTAGAAATCTGTCATATTGAGGTTTAAGAGCTATTGCCACAAAATTCCAGATCCCGGGCGAGCAGTAAACAAACCAACTGAGTATTTGTCATTTAACGGTTTGGCGTCCCCCTCTACCTCCAAAAATGTTTAAAAGACCATTATCGAAGTATGCAGATTGGGCTGGCCAAGAAAGACAGAGAAGCTCATGCATGAGATTGAGTTGGGTGTGCACAGTACAAATTGTTACTCATTCACAAAAATAATGTAAAACTGAAATAAAAACAACCACACAATTAAAAAAAGTCCTATATTATAAAATAAAAATTAATTGATAAAAGCACAATGTCCCACCTTGCAAATCCAACATCAAAAACATTATCCAGAGATGTAGATCCATATCAATCATGATGAGCAACAGCCGACAATGCACACCCACTGCATCAATGATCTGCTGCTATGGTGATACTGCCTTGCTGCTACTCCAGTCTCAAATGACAGGACTGGTGCTGTTGAAAAGTGAACAACAGTGCCAGGGAACGTGGGTGATGTTATATGACCGTATTCCTGGCTACCTAAGCTGGATGCCTGGATAAGGGTCTGGTTTAAAATGTAAGGGGTCAAAATATTTTTTCGTTTGTTTTATGTTTCCTTATAGGGACAGTAGCCAAAGCCTCTCATCCTTTCAAGGTACCCTGTCTCATGCTGATATCCTAACATAGCTAGTTTGTTCTGCTTTTTGTCAAACTGCAAACTGGCTAGGTTTGAGTTGAATGTGAGTTTAACCCAAACCCCAAGCTCATTCCAAGTTACTATTTGGTTTACTCGTTTATCATTTATGCCTGAAGTGTGCCTTGGTAATTACAAACACACTGGATTTCTGACAGGAGCAACAAGTATTTTTCTGTACTTGCAGAAATTGTACTTGCCCTGGAAAAAAAGAAAAATAATACAGCCACCTCATCTAAGAACTGGTAAACTGCAACTTACCATTTTTTGTTTTGCTTTAACCACTTGCCTACAGGGCACTTATACCCCCCTTCCTGTCCAGGCCAATTTTCAGCTTTCAGTGCTGTTGCACTTTGAATGACAATTGCGTGGTCATGCAACACTGTACTCATATGAAATTTTTATCATTTGAGACAGAGTTTTCTTTTGGTGGTATTCAATTACCTCTGGGTTTTTATTTTGTGCTAAACAAACCAAAAACAACTGAAAATTTTGAAAAAAGAAAGTTTTTCTCAGTTTCTGTTATAAAAATTTTGTAAATAAGTGATTTTTCTCCTTCATTGATGTGCGCTTATGAGGCTGCAGTGATGGGCACTGATAGGCTGCACTGATGGGCACTGATGGGCACTGATGAGGAGGCATTGGTAGGTGGCACTGATGGGCATTGACAGGCATCACTGATGGGCACTGAAAGGAAGCACTCATATATGGCACTGATAGGTGGCACTGATAGGCGGCACTGACTGGCACTGGTAGGCAGCACTGACTGGCATTGTTAGGTGGCACTGACTGGCACTGTTAGGCGGCACTGATAGGCGGCACTAGCTGACACTGATAGGCGGCACTGACTGGCACAGATAGGTGGCACTGATTGGCAGCACTGATAGGCGGCACTGACAGCCATTGATAGGTGGCACTGACTGTCACCGATAGGTGGCACTGAAAGGCAGCTCAGATGGGTACTGATTTGTGGCATTGATGTGCACTGGTAGGCACTGATATGTGGCATTGATGTGGCACTGCTGGGCACTGGCAGGTGGCATTGATGGGCACTGACAGGTGGCATTGATGGGCACTGACAGGTGGCACTGCTGGGGCTACACTGATCATCAGGGCACACTGATCATCAGGGCCCTGATGATCAGTGTAGATGTCCCCTCTGAGGAATGGCAATTACCAGCTCTCCTCTCCTCACGAGCTGTCAGCGTGACAGCTCGTAAGGAGAGAAATGCCAATAACCGGCATTTCCTTATTTACATGCAATCAGCTGTGATTGGACACAGCTAATCACATGACAGCGCCAACATCTTCGGCTCTTTCCATTGATCGGTGATCCCAGGGACATAGCGCACTACCGATCGCAGCACTGCGCGCCCCCAGGACATGCACGGTTAGAGTGGGGGGACATCATATGACGTCCTCCCAGAATGAGAGAGCTGCCTTGTGCCCGTCATTTACTTATATGGCTGTTGGGAGGCGGTTAAACACACTTTAAGGAAAACAAGCACACCAATCATTTAGTAACATTCACTTTCACCAGTTGGAAATGGAATAAACACATTCTAGGACAACTAAACCATCACCCTAATATACGATCAAAGTGCAATAAATGTCACATGGAACAACTCTTCAAAACTGATGTGAACACAATAGTAACCATAATAGGTCTTGCTGTAACGTTCTTTTCATCGTGTATATTGACTAACTATAGGCGGATTTAACACTGGCGAAAAAAATAACTTAGGGCAATCTGGGATAATTCCTGTTACCAGCATGCCTCAGATTTGTATAAATGTAATACTAAGGGTATGATGATGAACACAGAGGGGTGTGGCCTGTGTCCCTCAATGGACTCCAAGAAACGTATTTTACTGTGAATACAAAAATCCTGTTTTCTCTCTGGTTTACTGAGAGTCAGGGGAAGTGATGAAGCTTTGGGATGTAAAACAACAGCCCAAATGAGGGGTGAACAACACAGCAAACAATAGCAAACAGACCCAAGAAAACAACAAAAAAATAGGGAGACATTTGAAGGACATTTGGGCTTAAGGCTGGCATGAGATGAGGCTGCAACATCCATCTGGTAGAATTTAGAGAACATAATTACATAGTAAATCCAGTTGAAAAAAGACACAAGTCCATCCAGCTCAACCAACAGAGAAAAAAAAAGACATAGTAACACACACAGAAAACCTCCATATACATTATCCTATACCCACAGTTGATCCAGAGGAAGGCAAAAATACCTGAATAGAGCATGATCCAGTTTGCTCCTTCCTGATCCCCCAAGAGGCTGTTGGATATTGCCTGGATCAATTTACCTATAAATATTGATATCCAGTAATATTATGTGCATTTAGGAGAGAATTCAGGTATTTTTAAAACAATCTACTGAGCTGGCCAGAGTCTAGTCCATATTTCCACAGCTCTGACTGTGAAGAAGCCTTTCCATATTTGGAGATTAAATCTCTTTCCCTCCAGATGTAAAGAATGCCCCCTTGTCCTCTGTGATGACCTTAAGGTGAATAACTCTACAACAAGTTCACTATGTGGACCACTTTTGTATTTATACATGTTCATCCTATTCCCCTTAATCTCCTCTTCTCAAGAGAGAATAAATTCAGTTCAGCTAATCTTTCCTCATAGCTGATCTCCTCCATGCCTCTTATCAGTCTGGTTGTCCTTCTCTGTACTTTCTCCTGTTCCCCGATATGCTTTCTATGAACTGAATGTCAAGAACCATAAACCAGGTGGAGACAGAAAGTGCAGTTAAAATCAGATCTTTAATGAAATAGCAAATATAACATAGATCAGGAATGTAGTCAAAACAGAAGCCAGGGTTTGGATGCCAGAGCAGATAATCAGACGAGCCAGAGTCAGAAAACCAGATATCAGAGTAGTCAGGAGCCAAAAATCAGGAACAGGATCAGAAGAGAAGTCAGCCAGACTGAGTTGTACACAGGAATACAGGCAGGAACACACTGAAGATCATAGATCACTCAAAGGCAAGGAGGAAATTAGCTAAGCTGCTAAAATAGCAAAAAGGGCTGGCTGTAGGCTGAACTAATGAGGCATGTAATGGTATCCAGGTAAGTCACTGTAGAGACAATGAGTGCCTGGAAATTAATTGACAGCTGACCAGCTTCTGAGCACTGAAAGAAAAGAGTTGCTCACAGTACCCCCTGCCTAATGACCCTCCCCCTTGGAGGGGCATCAGGCATAAATGGAATGCATGGGGGAGGGCAGGAGCATATATGTCCAAGGATGAGACCCAAGAGCATTCCTGTGGACAGTAACCCCTCCAGTGAACTAGATATTGTACCTATCTTGCCACTGGATTAACCCTATGGAGTATGCAGAATGGCCCAATATACCAAGGTGCCAGTTTTAGTGAGGCAACAAGCAGTTGGAGGTTACGGGAAGACAGCCGGACCCTCTCCCCAACTTTGTAAGAGAGTGCAGGTAGGTGTCGGCAGTCAGCATGGAGTTTTTACCTCTCTCTGGAGCGTTGCAAGGATTCTTGGATCTGCACCCAAGTGGAATGGAGTTACATAGTTAGTCTGGCTGAAAAAAAGACAAAAGTCTATCCAGTGCAACCATAACAAAAAATGTATAATTCTACACCCACAGTTGATCCAGAGGAAGGCAAAAACCCAGCAAAGCATGATCCACTTTGCTCCTGCAGGGGAAAAAACTCCACGAAGATCTTCCTCTAACATGGGAATTCCCTGCAGAATGAAAGTATCTGGCAAAGTGAATGGCTGGAACCCATAGTTCACCATAAACGGAGATAATCAGGAGGTGGCATTGATGATGCTATTGTGAACAAACTCCGTCGAAGGTAACAGGTCTGACCAGTTTTTATGGTGGTCTGAAATATAGCAACGTAGAAACTGTTCCAAGGCTTGGTTGGCCCGTTTTGTGGAACCATTGGACTCCAGGTGATATGCCGAGGAGAAGAAAAGCTGAATTCCCAACTGTGCACAAAAGCCTCGCCAAAACCTGGACAAACTGATAACTTTAGGTAACCCATGTAACCGAAAGACCTCCTGAGCGAATATTAATGCCAGTTCTTTGGACATAGGCAACTTCTTTAGTAGAATGCAATGTGACATTTTCAAAAACCAGTCAACCACCATAAGAATAACTGTATTGCCCTGGCAGTTAGGTAAATCCACAATAAAATAAATAGACAAGTGGGTCCAAGGCCTCTTTCCACTGGGTATTGGTTGTAGAACACTTACTGGAAGGTGTGGGGGGGTTTTATTCTGAGCACACATGGGACAAGCAGCTACAAAGGAAGTTATATTAGCGTGGAGACTCTGGAACAATGGTGGGTCTTGAGCAAAGCAGTGTGGTGATTCTCGGGGACAAAGCAGCGGCCATGAGATTTTTCCAGGTGGAGAATGGATCTGAGAAGCCAGAATTCTCTCACCCAAAGGAGAAGTGAGACTAGTGCAAATAGTGGCCAAAATGCAGTTCGGAAGTATCACAGGAGTAGGAACAGACTCCATTTTGGAAAAGGAGGAAAACTGCCGCGATAATGCATCTGCCCTTATATTCTTTGTACCAAGTAAGAATGTAACTGAAGCTTGCCAGAAAAAGGGCCCACTGAGCCCTTCTAGGAGATAAACATTTAGCCTCAGACAAGAATGTGAGATTCTTATGGTCAGTCAAAATGAGGACCAGAACAGTAGTACCCTCGAGGAGATGCTTCCATTCTTTAAGAGCTAAAATGGTGGCTAGTAATTCTCTGTCCCCAATTTCATAATTGCATTCTGCGCAAAACAATTTTTAGAAAAGTAGCCACAAGGATGCATAAGGCCCACAGGTGTAAGATATTGAGACAGGAGAGCACCTACTCCAGTCTTAGATGCATCAACCTCAAGAATGAGGGGTAACATAGGATCAGTATGTGCCAGCACTGGGGCTGTAGCAAAAGTGGTCTTGAGGGATTCAAAGGTTTTAGTGGAATCCGGAGACCAATTCTGTGGGTTGCCCTCCAAAGTAGTCAGGAGCCAAAAATCTGGAACAGGAATTGGAAGAGAAGTCAGTCAGGTCAAGTTATACACAGGAACACAAGCAGGAACACTTTGGAAATCATAGACCACGCATTGGCAAGGAGGAAATGAGCTAAGCTGCTAAAATAGCAAACAGGGCTGGCTGTAGGCTGGACTAATCAGGCAGGTAATGGTATCCAGGTGAGTCACTTTAGAGACGAGTGTCTGGAAATTAACCAACAGCTGAGAAGCTTCTGAGCACTGAAATAAAAGAGCTGCTTGTTAAGTAGCAGGAGGAGCCCAGCCCTGACACTGCTACCCAAAACTGAACAATGTATTTCAGATGAGGTCTTTCTAATGATTTGTACAGGGGCAAAATTTTGCTCTCTTTGGAAACTGCAGCTTGGCATTGTATGCCATTATTAAGCTTATAATCTACCAGAACACCGCGATCCTTCTCCACCATAGATTTCAACCAGTTTTACTCCCCTTAGTATGTATGATGCATGCATATTTTTAGCCCCCAAGTGCATAACTGTACATTTATCAACATTAAACCTCATTTGCCACATAGTTGCCCAATCAAACAGTGCATTTTGGTTGGCTTGTAAATTGGAGACATCCTGTAAGGATATTATTCCACTGCATAGCATGGTGTCATCTGCAAAGACTGAAATGGTACTTTTAATCCCAGACCATATATCATTTATAACTAAATTAAAAAGTAAGGGTACAAATTGTGAATAATTTTGTGTTGTGTCAATATTGTCCCCATTACGGACATGACCTCCCCCATGCTCCTTGTATACATAAATTTGCCTCCTCTTTGTCCAATGTCACCCTTTCCAGATTATTATGTAAAGGACCTACATGTTCAGACCTGATCTTTTTTATTATTAATATATTTGAAGAATTTCCTTGGGTTTGTCTTACTCTATTTTGCAATCTGTCGTTCTTTGAAATGTACTTTTTTGCATATTCTGTTATATTCCTTGTAACATTTAAATGATGATAGTGTTTCTTCATTTTTATATTTTTTAAAAGCTCTTTTCTTATCATTGATAGCTTTTTTAATTTTGGCCGAGAGCCTCATAGGTTTTATTTTTAGCCTTTTAAGTGTTCGTCGTTATAGTCGTTTTGAAGAATTCCCATTTCTGTTCTGTTTTCATCTATGCAAATATTCCCTCCCTCCCTATTTGCTGTTTACCACTAACATTAAATAAAATCATGTTATGGTCACTTTGAGATCACTTCCCACATAGAGACAGACACCACCACTTTTCCTTTTTACCCTGTGTCTCCAATAGAGATCATAGTCAGGAATATTAATAGCCCAGTCATGTGAGGAATGAAGTCAAGATTTGGCAATACCAATTAATTCATAGTTTTCTTCATGCACCAAAGCTTCCAACTCTCCATGCTCACTGTTCAATCAGCAGGAGGTTGTCCAGTATCTACAAGTGCAGATCTAGTACAGGGACCAGCACCTTAATGAATAACCAAGGTGCAAAGGAGAGGTTGAAGGGCAGAGCCATACACTGGGTATGCAGGGTCCGCACAGCAAAGCATAGAAATCACTGATGCACTTGAAAGATGGGAACATAAAAGTAAACATCCTTGATGTCCACAGAAGCTACAAAGCCTCCCTGGTGAAGGAAAGTGATGACAGACTTTGTAGATTCCATTTGGAATTTTTTGGGACTCAAATGAAGACATTCAGTGCTTTGAGATTATAAACAGGGAGTATACCCCTTTTCAGATTGGAAACTGAAAAGTTTGGAGTAAAACCCCTGGAACCATTCTCCCTCGGGAACTGGGGAAATTACACATTGGTCCAGAAGAACCATGAGATCTTGTTAGAAATCTGATAATCTGCACAGTGACACAAGAAGGCTGTAGGTGTGAAGTTGAGGAGAGGGGCAGAGTTTAAAACTTCAGTTTGTAGCACTGATGTACCATCTTCTGGACCCAAGCACTTGAGACACAAACTGTCTAAGCATACACAAATGTTTCCAAACACAACCCCTCCAGAAGTGGGGGTGCACCTTAAAACAGAGGAAGGCTTTGTTCGCAGACTTTGAATTCCAGGACTTGTGTTTGGATGGGGAGCTAAGCTTGGGGGATATTGATGTAGAGGTTGAAGGAGTGCAGAAGAGAGGATCCCATAGCGTAAAACCACAGTAATAATATTAATAAATAAATAAGCAAATATACAAACATAAAATGGTGCCATATCAACCAGCAACCAGTATGTTCAGCTCATGTATAGGTGGCAAGATGGTCGCTATCCACATCCGGTGCCAGAACTCTGGATGTGTTCCACCGCCCAGAAACCATGTGACCAGAAATATGTCACTCAGCCTTGACGCATTTTAACCTAATTGGTCATCTCAGGAAGCTTGGTTTCTGCCATCTTAGGTCCTGGTATATATATACCCTCTGTATTTAACCCTTTGTTCCTTTAGCCAATTTTATCGCATTAATATAGTGCCTTGAAAAAGTATTCATACCCCTTGAAATGTTCCACATTTTGTCATGTTACACCCAAAAACGTAAATGTATTTTCTTGGGATTTTATGTGATAGACCAACATAAAGTGGCACATAATTGTGAAGTGGAAGGAAAATGATAAATGGTTTTCAAAATTTTTTACAAGTAAATATATGAAAAGTGGGGCATGCATATGTATTCAGGCCCTCTGAGTCAATACTTTGTAGAACCACCTTTCGCTGCAATTACAGCATCAAGTCTTTTTGGGTGTGTCACTACCAGCTTTGCACATCTAGAGAATTACATTTTTGCCCTTTCTTCTTTGCAAAAAAGCTCAAGCTCTGCCTGATTGGATGTAGAGTGTCTGTGAACAGCAATTTTCAAGTCTTGCCACAGATTCTCAATTGGGTTTAGGTCTGGACTTTGACTGGGCCATTCTAACACATGAATATGCTTTGATCTAAACCATTCCATTGTAGCTCTGGTTGTATGTTTTGGGTCCTGCTGGAAGGTGAACCTCAGTTTCAAGTCTTTTGCAGACTCTTGTAAGATTTCCCTGTATTTGGCTCCATCCATCTTCCCATCAACTCTGACTAACTTCCCTGTCCCTGCTGAAGAAAAGCATCCCCACAACACGATGCTTCCACCACCATCATGCCACAGTGGGGATGGTGTGTTCAGGGTGATGTGTAGTGTTAGTTTTACACCACACATTACCTTTTGCTTTTAGGCCAAAAAGTTCAATTTTGGTCTCATCTGACCAAAGTACCTTTTTCCATGTTTGCTGTGTCTCCCACATGGCTTCTTGCAAACTGCAAATTGAACTTTTTATGTATTTCTTTTAACAATGACTTTCTTCTTGCCAGTCTTGCATAAAGGCCAGATTTGTGGACAGATTCTCCCACCTGAACTGTGGATCTCTGCAGCTCTTCCAGAGTTACCATGGGCCTCTTGGCTGCTTCTTTGATTAATTAATACTTTTTCAAGGCACTGTATCACTGAATATACTCGGTGTTGTTTTACAAATGTGTTACATGGTTAGTCATTTATGAGTTGGCTTATCCTTACTACTGGCACTCTTCAACCCAGTTTATTTATAAACATAAATAATCAAATTCAAAAACAAAGTTTAAAGAAAACCCATATAATTATAATAAGCCAAAAATTAAGGTATAATAATATTACAAATCTACAATAAAACAATTCAGATCTATTTCTACATTAAATCCTAAAAGGGTAAAGTTTGAAGGTCATAAATCCACTGGGTTTCATTCTTTGAAACCTCTCCACCATATCTATAGCATAAAATGACAAATGGGCAGGGTCTTTGTTATGTATGGTCCTAAAGTGGTTTGAAACACTGTGATTTTTATATCCTTTCCTGATATTGGCAACATGTTCACCTATTTTTTTCATGAGTGGACGTGTCGTCTCGTCCTCCCCACATACTGGTAGACGCATGTACACTCCAAAACATAAGTGACATTTTTTGATTGACATGTTATAAACTTTTATATAGGATACTGTTTAATAGTTTGATGGGACATGAATGTAGTTAATTTCTTTTCTAGTTGTCTGTATTCTTTGTTGAACCCAGTGATATACTGTAAGCTATATATCATGAGGTTTTTCTTTAACAGTTTTTCTCTCTGCACCTTTCCTATCTTCTCTCTCACCCTTATTAATTCTTCATACTTTTACCCCTTTTCTACACATCTGTTGATGAGAATGTTTGCTTGTTCTTCAAAATCTTTGATTAACAAACAATTTCTATGGATCCTTGTAAATTGTTCCTTTGGTATGGCCTTCTTCCATGTTGGGTGATGGCAGCTCTTTATTGAAATATATCCATTCCTATCAGTACTCCTAAAGTATGTTTTGTTTCCTAGGGTAGATACATATTTAAAGATAGTTAAATCTAGGAAGTTAACAGATTCTTTATCAACATTAACTGTAAATTTTATTCCAAACGAGTTGTTATGAATATGACATATAAATTCTGCTAATGTATTTTCTGTGCAATGCCATACAACGAGGATATCATCTATATACCTCAGGTATACCAAAAGAAATTATTAGTCATGGCCAATTCTAGATCTTCCAGAATGAACTCTTTTTTGAACTTTCTTATAGTTTGTATACCTTTTAAGAGCCCAATTTGTAGCCTCTAGGGCATCTTTCTGTTGTATATTGGTATACAGTGATTCTATATCAATAGTGACCCATAGACTCTGTTCATTGATAATCTACTGTGGTATACTATTAATTACATCTTTACTATCTTTGAGGAAGGACTTTTAGTAGCCAATGGCTGGAGATGTCCAAATATTCTCCCAACCTAGAGAAGTGGGAGTCTAGGCCACTTATGTAGGTCTCCTTGGAAGTTCTCAGCTTAAAGATGGATTTATTCCGAAGATCACTGTGTACAAATTGAGTGGAAGGTGCATCATTGCTAGTGATCCCTTTTTTAAAAAAACATTTCTTTACATTAATCTTTCTTATTAATTTTTGTAAGTCTATAAATGCTTCAAACATATTTAAATGTTTAGTTGGCACATATTTAAGGCCTTGTTCTAATACTAATAACTCTTCATAGGTCAATATTACATCACTAAGGTTGATTATGCCAGTGCCTATTTGTCTCTTTTACTTTTTTTGCACCACTCTACAGCAGATCCAGCATTGTCCTGCAGAAATCCACTGATTAGGTCGGACAGTCTGTGTGCTGTGACTTCATCTTAGTCTTGTTCAGAAAGAAACAAAACAGAGCTCTAGAGAAGGCTCCCAATCATTTATTAGTTGGGTCCTTAAAGTGGTTGTGAAGGCTGAAGGCTTTTTACTTTCATGTATTCTATGTATAAAAGTAAAAAAACCTTCGGTGTGCTGCACCCTCCACAGTCCTCCCGATTTACTCACCTGAGCCCGATCCGGCAATGCGCACAGGAGCCTCGGCTGTCCCGGGTCTCTCTCTCCTCATTGGCTGACACACAGTAGCGGGAGACATTGGCTCCCACTGTTGTCAATCACAGCCAGGGAGCAATGAGGAGAGAGTGGGGGTGAGACCGAACTGCAGCTCTTTGTGTCTTATGGACACTTAGAGCAGAGCTCAGGAGCAAGCATACACCAGTGCCCCTATAGCAAGAAGCTTGCTATTGGAAGCACAGGTCAAGAGGGAGGAGCCAGGAGTGCCAGTAGGGAACCTGAGAAGAAGGGGATCGGGGCTGCTCTATGCAAAACCATTGCACAGAGCAGGTAAGTATAACATGTTTGTTATTTTTGTTAAAAAGAAAACAAAGCTTTAATATCACTTTAAAGACAATGCATCCTCTACCAGAATTAAAAGCATTCTATTAAGCATCCTATTAAGACAAGGCACTATTGGATCTAAAGTTGAAACAAACTAATTCTGCACAGAATCCTCACTAAACAGTTATAAACCTAAAGAGCATTAAGAAGAAGCAAACAGCTTGTCAGGATATTTCCAGTCTCCACAGAAACAGAACAGAGAAACCCAAGTGCATTGGAAAAGCATTCATGGCCTTTTGTTGCTTTTGTAATTTTCACTCTTTTACTGCTACAGAAGTACGAACAGAACCTCTTACAGCAGGCTGGCTCAGTGCCCCTTTTATCCACTGCATTTGATAAGTCTGTAATCATAACAGTGTATTTTGATTTAAAATATCATTTGATAAATATTTGCTCAACTATTACTGAGCATGCAAAATTAATAGCACCATCTTTTAGGGCCAATTCACACCACGTGCAGTCCGGTGCATTTTTTTTCTGCATCAAAAATGCATTGGAAGTAGGTTATATGGTTTCCAATGGCACAGCTCACACCAGTGCAGTCAGTTCCAGAAAAAAAGTAGGACATGCTGCATTTTTTTCCTGCACTGATTGTGGTTGTGGATTGTGGTAAAATGCATCAAAAATGCACCAGAACACTCCTAAACCCTCAAAAACACACTAGAATGCACATGTCCTTATTTAAGGTGAAAAAAAGAGGGAAAAATGCACTGTAACGCATAAAAAAAATCAAAAACACACCGGAATGCATCAAAAATGTGTCAAAAAAGCTCATGCAGAAATGTATCCAGACTAGTGTGAAATGACTCTTTTTTCTACTGGTCCTGCGCTTTCAGGAAATATATGGTTTGGGAGGTCTTTTACTAACTATCAAAGCTGTAACAAAAAAAAAACTGGAAACAAAAGTGAAAACTAGTAATAATGGTCCAATCACCTCAAGTAAAAAATTAGAGCTTGGGCCTGGTGGCAGTGAAACGGATTAAATGACTCAAGGCATGAAACAACACTGGTAGAGGCAACAAGCTTCAATAAGAGCCCACACAATCACCTTTAATCTGGGAGTCATCAAAGACTGAGATGATTCAGAATAAGATGGAGTCTCTGCCACCAAAGGCTCAGTAGCTGCTAAGATCAAAGGGAAATCAGATAAAGGATCTGTAGGAAAGGCATGAGAGCATGCTTTGGCTTCTGTGATCAGAGTCAATAATTAAATGGGTGACATGGGTCATAAAATCTTGCATGACCATGGTAAAAACCTCAACCAAGAGGGGAGAGGGTCCAGGTACACCCAACCGAGCAAAGAAAGTTAAGGATGGGAGAGACACTTAAAGCAGAAGATAGCATGATTCCAGGATGCAGATGTTGGCATTGTTAGTGGGCACATTGCAAGTCGTCCCAGAACCTATGTTAGAATGTGAGCTGGGGTAACTGGCCCCCCTTCCTAGATCATGTTATGGCTATATGGAGGAAAAGCAAGGTATTGTATATGCCCAGGGTTAGAGGCAAGGCCTCAGGTACTCACCAAACAGAGACAGCAGATGAGGGACCAATGGCCTGAGGTGACCAAAGTCACTGTGGGTGGGCAGCAGGAATGAAAAGGAGATCAAAGCTTCATATGACTCTTTTCATGCAGTAGCAGCAGTGGGGAGATGCTTCCTTGATGGTGTGTGACAGGAAAGAGAGCACTGATCACACAAATGGGTGACACTCAACCCAGCGGATAACATCAGTGCTCAGTTCCACAGAGTTAATCCCTTTGTGGCAATAAATGCACCAAGCTAATTGAGGTATCTCCTGGTGTTCAGCCTGACCAGCCAACACGCTGAGTGTTCAGAGAAAGGTGAAGCACTGAGGCAATGCCAACTGTTCTGGACCTATAAAGTGATCCATAGCTAACTTTTACCAATACTGAGTTTGAAAAAGGGCTCTACACAGAGCCCAGTACCTAAAAGCCACTTTCAAGATATCACCACATGTTTAGTCCAGTAACTCTAAAAGTCAAGCTGAGGATGATGTTCACAAAAGTTTAAATTGAAGAGCCAAAGCTCCAGGAACAATGTAAAGAGAAGTCTTCACTGAAGAAAATTTTTTAGAAAAATGGATGCTAACAAAAATCAGTTAAAAAAAGAACAAAAACTAATGGGACTTTACTGGTACAAAAAATGGACAACCTCATTTTCATGTATAAAACATATTTAGTAACACACATCTTCCAAATACTTCATATAAAAACCATATTTGGCTAGTAAGCTCAAATAATCACATCATTATGTATTTGTGGTATCTATGTACTCCAGAAGTTGACGCGTTTCGCTAATTAGCTTCTTCAGGACCCCAAAAGCTGGAGACAAAGAAATCTGATGCCCAATCCGATGAAGGGAGGGGGCTTTGTATGTGGATGTTCATCCAAGACCATCATTTGACCTCTGTGTGGATGCTGCTACCTTGCATCACCGCTCATGTTGGCATGTGAAGTTGTGGAGAAGGTTCTTTTTTGTAAAGATTTTTGTAAAATTATAACTGTATGATTAATGTTGTATTTATATATACATCTTCCAGTTAGGGCATCAGATTTCTTTGTCTCCAGTTTTTGGGCTCCTGAAGAAGCTAATAAGTGAAACACGTCGACCTCTGGAGTACACAGATGCCACAGATACATGATGCTTTGATTTTTAGGGCTTACTAGCAACATTTTTTTTCATATGAAGTATTTGGAAGATGTGTGTTAATAAATATGTTTTATACATGAACATGAGGTTGTCTGTTTTTTTTACTAGTAAAGTCCCATTAGTTTTTGTTCTTTATTTTATGATATATTAGGGATGAGGTACACACATGCAGTCTGGGTAATATATTAACAAACATCAGTTATTATTACATAGCAGTAGAAAAGACGTCCATTCTCCTTCGTACACTAGCAAAAACTAGAGCATGCTTGTAGTGGGATGGGCTGTTATAGGCTAGCCTATAGGTTTTTGTTTGCCAGTGTCCAATCTTCCTGTAGTTGG
Source organism: Staurois parvus (assembly GCF_062004578.1). Lineage (NCBI taxonomy): Eukaryota > Metazoa > Chordata > Amphibia > Anura > Ranidae > Staurois > Staurois parvus. The sequence continues at coordinate 17,212,601 of NW_028317877.1, forward strand.
CAGTATAACTCAGAGGATTTAGACTTCCTCTGTCCTTCAATGAATAATTAAAAAATAAGAAGTTGCAGTACAGAAAAATAGTAAAAATCATTATTTCTGTGGAAATGATCAGAAATGTTTGTTTGTATCCCATTTGTGTCTCTGATATTTTTTTCAGATGCACTAAAAAATCCAAATTGCTAAACCTCTTACAAACTATAATATAAAAATTATTCATATCTATATAAAAAATGAATCCGCTTCAATAAAGTACACCTCTTATTATTAACCCTCCCCTGTTTGAACTCTTTAATATCTAACCAAACCCCTAAGGGCCCGTTCACATGAGAAGTACCACCTGAAGAGCAATCTGTGGTGGATCACTTTTCTGAGGGCATTTGACAGGCAGTGAAGAGGAAATATGCAGCCTCCTTATCTCCTAATTTAACCCTACAATTGCTAAACTACCACGCCACAATTGCAGGCAACTGGTGTTGCAGGGAAACTGTGGTGTGTCCCCATAGAACTGCATTAGTATAACCTGTTGGGAAATTTTTATTCTATGCAGATGTTTCTATTTTTTTTTTCTTTTCACTGAAGTGTCACATGCTACAGTATGGTAAATCTCAGTTGGCCCAGATAGCTAATTGTCCATCATTCTAGGAGAGACATTTCCCCTTCTATGACAAGGCTAAGATTTTTCCTTTACATAACTCTACACCAGGGTTTCTTTACTTTCTATGGTTACAAACCCCTCGTAGATTGTCCAGTATGTACCTACACCCCTTCACTACAATGTTGAAATCATCATCACCAGTCCTACTTATTAGGTACCAGTAGGACTCAAAAAAGATGACAATAGCTTGGTTTTAATTTACATATTGATAGTTAGGGAAAAAAACAGCTGTATAAAATCATAAAGATTTACTAATTATTTATATTAAACAAATCAAAAATACACCACTTCACTACCCTTGAAATCATCATCACCAGTCCTACTTATTAGGTACAAGTAAGACTCAAAAAAGCTTGCTTTTCATTTACATATTGATAGTTAGGGAAAAAACAGCTGTAAGAAATCATAAAGATTTTCTAATTATTTATGTTAAACAATCAAAAATACACAAACATTGTTTTTTGCTGTTGTTTTTGTGCAATTAAAATGTGGAATTGAGGGATAGTTGCCAGAAATGTTATTTGCTTGTCATCAGACACATTCATATATATTTTCTTTACTTTGATTGTAGATTCAACAATAGATAAATTATTAGATTAATTAGTCTAACAATATATTTTTTTTAATTATTCAGAGATCCACCCCATACTTTCAATTTTTGTGCATGCCAAATGTAAAAACATTGCTCTCGAAAAAAAAAAAATTATGTGTTATAAATTTTCTGCAAACCAACTTAACAAAAGTTACTAAATTTGGTATAGTAAAAAGAGTCCTGAGAACAATAATGGCTTGGAATTAGTTAAATTTGAAATGTGCTGGAATTTATCAGTCATTACCTTGGGTACTGAAGCACAGGGCTTCAGAATTCCTATCAGAGGCACAATAAATAGCATAATCATAGATTTTAGTAAACCCCAGAAGCAAAGTATTTTGATGGATGTTTGATGAAGTTCATGAACCCTCCCGTACCTGGAGATTACCCTGCTGTAAAACAATTTTGGAAATTGTTTGGACCTGTCTACATCTACGCACATTTGAGTAACTCTGTAATTTATCAGGAATGTGGTTATACACTATATGACAGCATTTGTAATTAACAAAATTCACGGACTCATACAATATACGTATGATGAACTAGGTACTGTAGGAACATTATTGTGGTAAAAAATATTTTTTCCCCACTTAGTCTAGAAAATTGTGTTCATAAACACAAATGAAAGTTGGTATGCAGTTCTGTCACATCACATCTAATATTACCTGACACATCCTGTTATGAAAAGAATATCTATCTTAGTCAGCAGTTGGTTTCCCCCGTTTCAAAAGAACGCAATGCTTTTTTTCCCCATAAGCAATGAAGAATAAAACTAATACAAGCAAGTCAGCAGATATGAACACATGTGCATCACTATTGACTATTTGGTTAGACCTGACAAATGAAAAAAAAAAAAAGATTGATCAGATAACATAGATAGATAAATAGTACATACAAGTGCTAAGTGTAAAGTGCAATAACTCATAACAAGCAATCAAAATTTATAGATTAGATAGATAGATAGATAGATAGATAGATAGATAGATAGATAGATAGATCAGATAGATAGATAGATCAGATAGATAGATAGATAGATAGATAGATAGATAGATAGATAGATAGATAGATCAGATCAGATAGATAGATAGATAGATAGATAGATAGATAGATCACTTGTCCTGACACTCCCTCCCCCCTGCACAGCCTATCACTGGGAAGCTTAGTGTACTGCTGTTTGTCCTCCCCACCTCTCTTTGTTGCTAAGAACAGAGGCCACTTATAAAAAAATGGGAAAAGGATATTTATATTTTTTTTATATGTATACACATATGTTTTGTCTTTCATTTATATTTTAAACTGAATGGGTTGTTTTACAAAGTAAAGGTTTACATACACTTTACATGTGTTGGCTGAATCAATTTTCTTTTTTTTCCAGGATTATTTTCCTTTATTTATTTATTTTTTTCTGGTGATCCGGTTAGTAACACACTTTCTGTTTTAAGATGGACTCTACACTGGAGGAACAACAATGTCATCTTAGGGCAGCAGCAGCATTATCAACTTGTGGAGATGATAGTGTTTGATGCACTAGCAAAATTAGATGGGCTTGACTAACAAATTAAATCCAAACTCCAGCTAACATTTTTTGAGCAGATACACAAACAGTTTTTTTTCTTATGGGATAAAGGTTTTACATAAATGAATAAAAGCTGACATTGTGCGCACCCTTGTGAGTGTTAAATGGTCTGTCACAACCATCTAACTGCCATTTTTCCTAGACAGCTTGGTCTGTTAAAGAAAGTTGAAAAATAACAGGATAGATCACTAAGCAGAAATGAAAGGTCTGAAAGAAAGAAAACTAATGTAGTTATGTAAGGATTGTTAAGCAATATATAACGTAACTCTTTCACTTTTGGGTTTAAATATACTTTAAATGGCCTTTGACAATTTTATTTGTAAGCTGTAAATATCAATATTTTAAACAAACTTCTCATCTGTAGATTCTAACTAAACATGTGCCTCCCCTGGAATCTAGATAGAGACCTGCCCCTGATTTTCAACAAAAGTTTTAGGGCAACTGAAAAAATAGTAGCAGAGTTTTAGTATGGATTCTACAGTAGAGCAATTTCTGGTGGAAGCATATTGTAAGTATGTTTCTGCATCACGGTTACGAAGTAGAACACACTTTGGTGGAGGCATACTTTAATATGTTTCTGCATCACGCTTATGAAGCAGAACACACTTTGGTCAGGTTTAAAAGAGTGCAAAATCAATGACCACTTGGATGGACCATATTTAAATCTGCCAGTCAATAAAAAAATGGGACATATGTGTCAACTGGGTCCAGGGGGCAAAGTATAGTTTAGCGACACTCTAAACTTTTGCCAATTTTGCTTGGCTACCAGGAGCCATTTTTCTAATTGAAAACCATGCTATGCTTGACATTTTGGAAACAAGCAAGTGTGCAGGTTGCCACACTTGCCAAGTTGTCAGAAATAGAGGCCACATTACAATTCTTTATCATCACTGTCAACAGCACCAAAATGTCTGCTACCTGAGGAGTCAGCCCTGTTCTTAACAAGCACTGTTAGTGGCACAGCATAATTTTTTTTAAAATGCAAATGCCCTTTCAGATTTAAGAATTTATGAATTTATGCAAGTTAATGTATGTATCTAATAAAGCTTTATATGGATTTATGGTACAATTGTGTTAATGCAAATAAAAACTTTTAGGGGTGTATTTTAAAAAAAAATTCACATTGCAATTTAAAGAAATGAAAAAAAACACGGGTGACACAGACTTTTTTGGTGACGAAGACTTTTCTGATGTGATCACAAAGTGGGTCTAGATATGCCCAAGATATATTCCAACACTGGGTAGCTTTTTGGAAACTAATTCACTGAACATAAGACATAAGCAAACAAGGAGCATGTGTGGTCTCCCAAACACAGTGAGACAGAAATGTTCTTGCCATAGTTGTTAATCACATAATTCAATTACAGAAGGTGGCAAAAAGTAAAATGTTGATTGGCTAGTGGGTGCACTCCAGCAACTCTGCTGCTGGGTGGCTTCTGTCTATGATGGCATACTTCACTTTGACTTTAAAGAGACAGATAGTTGGCAACTGAGGACATTGGTTTTGGGTTTGGAAGTACTTGTGCAAAAGAAAAAGGACAAATGTTGACTACTGATGTGGCAAACAGTGTCTGCAGGCCTCATTTATACATTTAGCAACAGGAATACAATGTAATGATGTGTTTAGGAGCAAAGCCCACAACTTCATACAGAAACTGATGTCATTACATCTGAAACACAGAGATCCCACTCTGTTTATCAGGAGCACTGACAACAGCTACTGTGTGAATAAAACCTGTAGACTCTGATTGCAGATTTACATTGTTATACACTCTTAATAGGAGACAGGGCAGAGCCCCCTGTTTACATCTCCTCCTTGCAACACCATACAACTTACATGATGACTCCTGTTCATTATAACAATTCCCTTCCCACTTTCCCAATGCCAGTATGTTATTGTTCTCTGCAATTGTCTACTATTCATAGAATTCTGCACTGAACTTATAACTAGAGCTAAAATGGAAGGCATCCAGCAGAATGGTTTACATTAGTTAGTGTTTAATCTTCGGTGATATGCTCGCTAAAGATGCTGTTAATCTAGAGGGATGACAGGCGAAGGCAATATTCCTTCAGGTACTAAGCATAATGTTACTGAGCTCCTGCTCACAAATGCTCACAAATGTTTGTAGAAGCAGTCTGCATGCCTAGGTGCTTGATTTTATACACCTGTGGCTATGGAGGTGATTGGACCTGAATCCAATGATTTGGAGGGTGTCCCAATACTTTGGGCAATAAAGTGAAAAAAAATAAAGAAATAAATAAAAATATATATAAAAGTATATATATATATATATATATATATATATATATATAGTTGTGTTCAAAATAATAGCAGTCAGACATCACTAACCTGATCAATCACTGTTTTTGGTAGAGATGATATTTCTACATGGCAAATAATTTACTTGCAGGTGTAGAGTAATAGAAATCCAACAGACCCAACAGTCTTGACATGCATGCTGCTGATTCTGTGTAATTGAAACACTAATTGAAAGGGGCACGTTCAAAATAATAGCAGTGTGGAGTTCTATTAGTGTGGTCATTCATTCTTTGAAAAACAGGTGGCAATTATTGCCCTTATTTAAGGAAGGAAGGCAGCAAAAGAATGTTGTACATGCTGGTTACAGTGCATTTCTCTCTGAAATTCTGAGGAAAATGGGTCGTTCCAGACATTGTTCAGAAGAACAGCGTACCTTGATCAAAAAGTTGATTGGAGAGGGGAAAACATATAAAGAAGTGCAGAAAATGATAGGCTGCCCAGCTAAAATGATCGCAAATGCTTTAAAATGGCAACCAAAACCTGAAAGACGTGGAAGAAAGCGAAAAACTACCATTCGAATGGATAGAAGAATAGCCAAAATGGCAAGGACTCAGCCAACAATCAGCTCCAGGAAGATCAAAGAAGGTCTAAAGTTACCTGTGAGTACTGTTACAATTAGAAGACGCCTATGTGAAGCCAAGCTATCTGCAAGAAGCCCCCGCAAAGTCCCACTGTTGAAAAAAAGACATGTGCTGAAGAGGTTACAATTTGCCAAAGAACACATTGACTGGCCTAAAGAGAATGGCGCAACATTTTGTGGACTGATGAAAGTAAGATTGTTCTTTTTGGGTCTAGTGGCCGGAGACTGTTTGTCAGACAACCCCCAAACACTGAATTCAAGCCACAGTACACTGTGAAGACATTGAAGCATGGTTGCACAAGCATCATGATATGGGGATATTTCTCATACTACAGTGTTGGGCCTATTTATCACATACCAGGGATCATGGATCAGTTTGAATACATCAGAATACTTGAAGTGGTCATGCTGCCTTATGTTGAAGAGGAAATGCCCTTGATATGGGTGTTCCAACAAGACAACGACCCCAAACACACCAGTAAACGTGCAACATCTTGGTTCCAGACCAACAAGATTGACGTTATGGAGTGGCCTGCCCAATCCCCGGATCTTAATCCAATAGAAAACTTGTGGGGTGACATCAAAAATGCAGTTTCTGAGGCAAAACCAAGAAATAGAGAAGAACTGTGGAATGTAGTCCAATCATCCTGGACTGGAATACCTGTTCACAGGTGCCAGAAGTTGGTTGACTCCATGCAACACAGATGTACAGCAGTTCTCAGAAACAGTGCTTATACAACTAAATATTAATTAAGTGATTCAAAGGAAAGCAAAATCTTCAAACATTTTTCAGTTTATATAGTGAACGTTTGAGTTTGTAAAGAGGGATACAAACACTGCTTTTTTTGAACAGTCTAATATTCACTTTTCTTCAATTTTTTTAGAGGAACAACACAAATTTGATCTGTTTTTCTTAATGTTTTGATTTGGAATAGAATGTGCAGTGTTCCCAATGCATTTGTGTGTATGGAAATAAAAGCTATTAGAAGGATTTTGAGCTTTATTCACTTTTTTCAACACACTGCTATTATTTTGAACACAACTGTATATATATATATATATATATATATATATATATATATATACTGTATATATATATGCAACCCCCAAGCAGTCTGTGCATGTCCAGATAATGTGGTTAATTTATGAGCAGTCCATTTAACCCTAGGTTGATCTGAACTCTGTACAATTAAAAGTGTAAACTCACCACATAAACAAAAAAAAATATGAAGGTTATGTTTACATCTATGCATGTAGGAAATGCATGCAAAAATTGCAAGCTTTCACAACATGCACAGAAATGTGCTGCCCTTTAGCAGAAGTGCAGCAGTGACATTAAATGTTGATGGCACATCATGGATCTGCAAATGAGCATGCCAAACTACATGTGCCTCCCACTTGTTAAGGGACCAAATGTAATGGGACAGAATAATAATCATAAATCAAACTTTCACTTTTTAATTCTTGGTTGCAAATCCTTTGCAGTCAATTACAGCCTGAAGTCTGGAACACATAGACATCACCAGACGCTGAGTTTCATCCCTGGTGATGCTCTGCCAGGCCTCTACTGCAACTGTCTTCAGTCCCTGCTTGTTCTTGGGGCATTTTCCCTTCAGTTTTGTCTTCAGCAAGTGAAATGCATGCTCAATCGGATTCAGGTCAGGTCATTGACTTGGCCATTGCATAATATTCCACTTCTTTCCCTTAAAAGACTCTTTCGTTGCTTTTGCAGTATGCTTTGGGTCATTGTCCATCTGCACTGTGAAGCGACGTCCAATGAGTTCTGAAGCATTTGGCTGAATAGGAGTAGATAATATTGCCCCAAACACTTCAGAATTCATCCTGCTGCTTTTGTCAGCAGTCACATCATCAATAAATACAAGAGAACCAGTTCCATTGGCAGCCATACATGCCCACGCCATGACACTACCACCACCATGCTTCACTGATGAGGTGGTATGCTTAGGATCATGAGCAGTTCCTTTCCTTCTCCATACTCTTCTCTTCCCATCACTCTGGTACAAGTTGTTCTTGATCTCATCTGTCCATAGAATGTTGTTTCAGAACTGTGAAGGCTTTTTTAGATGTCGTTTGGCAAACTATAATCTGGCCTTCCTGTTTTTGAGGCTCACCAATGGTTTACATCTTGTGGTGAACCCTCTGTATTCACTCTGGTGAAGTCTTCTCTTAATTGTTGACTTTGACACACATACACCTACCTCCTGGAGAGTGTTCTTGATCTGGCCAACTGTTGTGAAGATTGTTTTCTTCACCAGGGAAAGAATTCTTCGGTCATCCACCACAGTTGTTTTCCGTGGTCTTCCGGGTTTTTTGGTGCTGCTGAGCTCACTGGTGCGTTCCTTCTTTTTAAGAACGTTCCAAACAGTTGTTTTGGCCACGCCTAAAGTTTTTGCTATCTCTCTGATGGGTTTGTTTTGTTTTTTCAGCCTAATGATGGCTTTGTTCACTGATAGTGACAGCTCTTTGGATCTCATCTTGAGAGTTGACAGCAACAGATTCCAAATGCAAATAGCACACTTGAAATGAACTCTGGACCTTTTATCTGCTCATTGAAATTGGGATAATGAGGGAATAACACACACCTGGCCATGGAACAGCTGAGAAGTCAATTGTCTCATTACTTTTGGTCCCTTAAGAAGTGGGAGGCACATATGCAAACTGTTGTAATTCCTACACCGTTCACCTGATTTGGATGTAAATATCCTCAAATTAAAGCTGACAGTCTGCAGTTAAAGCACATCATGTTTGTTTCATTTCAAATTCATTGTGGTGGTGTATAGAGCCAAAAATGTTAGAATTGTGTCGATGTCCCAATATTTATGGACCTGACTGTAAATAGCTGTGAACACTGCGCTCTGCTCTGTTTATTGAGGGTTGTTGGTTTGTATTTAGAATGTTTAGTTTATGTGAGAAGTTTACACTTTTCATTTTACAAAGTTTGAAAACAGAGGGATAACTGGAATGGTCATAAAGTTCACATTATTGGTACATACACAGAGTGATTGGGGGATGCTTATAGCGTGATGTGTGCCTGCTTGAGAGATGTGTATCAGCTGTGAGGGGGTTCTGCAAAGACGGCAAACTCTCCCCTATTCCGACCCCCCCACACACACACACACACACACACACACACACACACACACACACACAAACACGCACACACAGACGCCTGCTCTTCCAACCCTCCTTCTCAGTATCTCATGTCCTGTGAACAAATCTGTGACCTGACATGACAGGCTACCAGCTGATCTCCCCAAACTTCAGACCACAGCTCAGCTCACCTCCCTGAATTGTAGCAGAACAGATTACTAGAAACACTTGGCAAGTATGGACTCGGGCAGCCCGGCCCCTCAAGATGCCCGGGCATACTACATGACCACGTGGAAGAAAAATATATTTGAGATATATTTGAAATACTACGATTTTGTCCGTATTCAATATATTTCAAAAATATATTTCAATGTATATATACTGTATGTTGAAATGCATTTTTTATATATTGAAAAATATATGAAAAATATTTTTTACAAATACATTTTCAAATATATATCTTTGAAAATACATTTACTCTACATTTTTGGAACACATTGCAAATATATGTAAAAATATATGTTAAAATAATCTATATATATAAAAATATATTTTAAAAATATATTTTTTTTAACTATATGCCTTTAGAAAATATATTTAAATTTACATTTTTTAGAATACGTGTAAAAATATATTAGTGTAGGCCAATATATTGTGAATATATGTCACATATATAATTTTTTTTCTAAATATATTGGAAATATATTTCTTTGCCATGTGAGTGTGTATAGGCTGTCCGACCTGATGTCAGCCCTGCTCAGAGAACTGGGGGAGGGAAGGATTTTAACATTTTTTTCATCTTAATGCTGCTGATGTCTTGCAGCCTTTTTATACTCTGTCCATGTACACAAAAGATTGCATGTGTTTTTCACAGGTCATATACCATAAATGTTGCTGGTTGCTACTCTTTTTTTACAGGCCTTTTTCCATTAAGATGGAAAGTCCACTGAATTGAAAGCTTCCTGCAAAGTGCCATTGGTAAAGGGTCAATGCTTTTTATTAGCTGTCAGTGATGTTAGTGACATCAAGTGGTTCCCCCAGTGTCAGAATGCAGTCCAACAGTCCCACTATAAGTCTCTGATTGTCGCCATTACTAATTTAAAAAAAAAATTACAGTATATGTACTGCCATTTGTAAACGTTATAACTTAAACGTAAACCAATTAATTTACACGTATTGGGATTTTTTTTTAGCAAAAACATGCAAATAACAAAATATATAATTTTTTATTGGACATGTTTAATAGCAAAAAGTCTAAAATATTGTGTTTTTCTCAAAATTTTCGGAAATAATAAAAAAAAGTAAAATCTGGTTGGCTGCACTCCAGTTGAGACATAGTAAAGACAAAGATTGTCCAAGATGCTATTTCTTAACTATCTATACTGTATGTATTAACAAAGTTTTATTTTTTTTCCAACGGTTATTTGACAGATATTTTTAAATGCGCTTGTGTATTTAGAACACATATCTTTTCAATATTGTGCTCAAAGGGGAAGCAGACATTATATATTTCCCAGAGAGACATGCGTCTTATGTCACGATTAAACCAGACAAAAAAAATCATGAGTAATCAAAATCAAGGACATTTCCAGATAATCAAAATCATTTTGACAAACATATAAAGGAAAACAAATAAAGCCACAAAGAAAATGGGAATCATATGCTGTTATAATTTTATTTATTTAAATGTAAGAATGAAGCTAAAATCCAATTTTTCATTAAATCCAATTGGGAAATTGATTATCAATCTAAATTTTCATCTGCTCTCTATTCTTAGCAAATGCATGTGTTCATCATGGTTCATAATTTGGTTCAGAACCTGTATACTTTAATCCCATTATGTTCTAAATTGAAATGAGGGTTGATTACGGAGAGCAAGTTCCATGTCTTTGCATATTTGTGCTGATAAATCATTTTCTTTAAGGAGTGAATCAGTTTCCCTATATAAAAAGTACTGCGTGTTAAATATCTAAAAAAATAGCAAAATCTATGGAACAACTTGCCTTATGATACAGCCTAATCTCCCTTTCATCTAGAACCTCTTTTCCATGCTCTTATTTCATATACTCACAAGTTACCTTTTATTTCACAAGATTCTTAATTTTTTTTAGTTTACTTTTTACAAGTATATTCTATTAAAAACCATTTCAAGACACTTTCACCCCCTTTTTGCCCAAGCCATTTTTTTTTAATTTAAGAGCTGTCACACTTTGAATGACAATTACTTAGTCATGTAACACTGTACCCAAATTACATTTTTATCATTCTTTTCTTTAGACAGGTTTTGGTTGTTGTTAATCACCACTGGGTTTTTTTCTTTTTTGTTCTATAAGGGAAAAAAGGACCAAAAATGTTTTTCTTAGTTTCTGTTATAACATTTTGCAAATAAATAATCTTTCATAAATTTAGACCAAAATGTATTTTGCTACATTTCTGTGGTAACAAGAATTCCAAAACAGTGTATATTATTTAGTCTCTGGGAAAGTTACAGCGCCTACAAACTATGGTATGTATAATTTGATAATTGATGAATCCTGATGTACTGACTGCTTATCTTATTTTTTGAGGCCCTAAAATACTAAGACAATACAAATCCCTCAACTACCCCTTTTTGGAAAGTAGACAGTCCAAGGTATTTAGGCATGCTGAGGTATTTTTAACTCAATTTTTTTTCAAAATGTTTTAACACGTTATTTCTCAGACACAGCATATTCATACTTACAATTACATCACAAAACACATTTTGCTTTGCCTCCTAAGTATGGGGATACCAAATGTGTGAGACTTTTTCACAACCTAGATGTATAGAGAGACCCATAATCCAAGGAGCACTTTCAGGCATTCCATCTAATTTCGTGACCATCTATCACATTTTTGGAGGCCCCAGAGCACCAGGATAGTTGAAACACCCCATGACCCCATTTTGGAAACAAACAATCCAAGGTAATTTTTGAAATTCATAGTCTTTTGAAAATGCCATTTATTGCCATCCGTTTTTGGAAAATGTAGGAAAGTTTTTTTTTAATAAAACAAAGATGTCAATTAATAAGGTATCTTTAACACACACGATAGGCAAACTTAGAACTACACTCAAAATACACTGTGTTCCAAATTATTATGCAAATTCTATTTAAGTGTCACAAAGATTAAATATTTTGTTTTTCAGTTTATCTCATGGATGGCATTGTGTCTCAGGGCTCTTTTGATCACTGAAAACAATCTCGGACACCTGTGATAATTTAATTGGCAGGTGAGCCCAATTGAAGGAAAAACTACTAAAGGAGGGTGTTCCACATTATTAAGCAGAGCACCATTTTCAAGCAATATGGGGAAGAAAAAGGATCTCTCTGCTGCTGAAAAGAGTGAAATAGTTCAATGCCTTGGACGAGATATGAAAACATTAGATATTTCACAAAAACGTAAGCCTGATCATCGCACTATTAAGAGATTCGTGGCTGATTCAGAGCACAGACGGGTTCGTGCAGAAAAAGGCACATTGAGGAAGATTTCTGCCAGATTCATGCATCGGATCAAGAGAGCAGCTGCTAAAATACCATTATATAGCAGCAAACAGATATTTGAAGCTGCTGGTGCCTCTGGAGTCCCACGGACATCAAGGTGTAGAGTCCTCCAGAGTCTTGCAACTGTGCATAAACCTTCTATTCAGCCACAAATAACCAATGCTCACAAGCAGAAATGGCTGCACTGGGCAGAAAAAATGAAGACTAATTTTCAAACAGTCTTGTTCACTGATGAGTGCCGTGCAACCCTGGATGGTCCAGATGGATAGAGTAGTGGATGGTTGGTGGATGGCCACCCTGTTCCAACAAGGCTGCAATGTCAGCAAGGCGGTGGTGGAGTCATATTTTGGGCCAGAATCATGGGAACAGAGCTGGTCGGCCCCTTTAGGGGCCCCGAAGGTGTAAAGATGACCTCTGCAAAGTATGTGGAGTTTATGACTGACCACTTTCTTCCCTGGTACAGAAGGAAGAACTATGCTTTCCATAATAAAATCATCTTCATGCATGACAATGCACCATCTCATGCTGCAAATAGTACCTCTGCATCAATGGCTGTTATGGGGATAAAAGGAGAGAAAGTCATGGTGTGGCCTCCATCCTCCCCTGACCTCAATCCTATTGAGAACCTTTGGAGCATCCTCAAGCAAAAGATCTATGAGGGTGGGAGGAAGTTTACATCCAAACAGCAGCTCTGGGAGGCTATTCTGACATCTTGCAAACAAATTCAAGCAGAAACTGTCCAAAAACTCACAAGTTCAATGGATGCAAGACTTGTGAAGCTGCTATCAAATAAGGGGTCCTATGTTAAAATGTAACATGACCTGTTAAAATGTTTAAAAAGTTAAAATGTTGTTAAAAGTTTGATTGAAATAGCTTTTGATTTCAGTAAATATGCTGCAAACACAACAAAAGACAATTTTCAGTTCTTTACAACCTATAAAGTGTTTTGAAACTTACTGTGCGTAATAATTTGGAACAGTGCATTGTAAGTTTTTTATGTTTAAAAAAAATACTGTTATCATTAGGAGGTTTGTTCAATAAAATTTGAATTGTACTCTTAATAGTTGATAACATGAGAATTATGCTGACTGTTATTTACATCAGTTATTTAGGTAAATGAGAAAAATATCATTTGCATAATAATTTGGAACACGGTGTACATTTTCTACTCTTCCTGTGTATGGCAATACCACATGCATGAGCCTTCTACACAGGCTAGCCACTAGAGGGACCCAATATCCAAGGAGCACCTTGGGGCTTTCCAGAAGTATAAATGTATAAATTTTGCATCGAATTTCCTGACTGCCTATCACATCTGTGGAGACCCTGGAGAGTAGTGGAAACACTCACAAAATGACAACCCCGAGGTATTTTATAAGCGGTATGGTGAGTCTTATGCAGACTACATTAAGTTGTCAATTATGAAAATATTTCTCACACACCACATGGGCATACTTAGAATTATAACCCAAAGCACATTCTACTATTACTCCAAAGTATGGCAATACCACATGTGTGAGACTTTCAGTGTCTGGACTAATCATGTACTCACAGGAACATAGTCAGTCGGACATGCAGATGGGTCAGTTAAGGCATCAGGCAGAGGCAACACTACTCTGGTGTGGCAGTGATCAGGAACACTGTTACTGGTTGCACTGGTCTGGTAACAGTGGGACTAGTGTAGCAGTGATCAGAATCACTGCTGGTGGCTTACACTGGTCAGGTGACACTGGGGACTAGTGTGGCAGCAATCAGGAACACTGCTACTGACTTACACTTGTCTGGTGACACTGGGATTGGTGTGAAAACAGAGTAGTAGGCAGGGGCAGACTGACAACTCATGGGGCCCCTGGGCAATAGAGGATCATGGGGCCCCTGTGTTCTTGCCCAAACTCAAAAAAGCCTATGAAAAAGGTACCAGGGGCATCTCATGCGGCCCCCTACTGACCCTCGGGCAGTGCCTGAGTTTCCAAATGGTCAGTTCGCTCCTAATAGTAGGTAAGAATTGTTAAAGGTTAATAAAACAAAAGCATTAAATAATGAGAAAATTAGGATGATTATTATGCTCAGTAATCAAACCAATCAGTTTAACTGCATATGTACAGTGGTTGGGTAGGAAAAGAGTTCTGGGAGGACGTACCAGTAGCAACAGCATGATCTAAGACCACTATGTCCTAGCACAGTGGATCACAGATCAGGATACAGGGCCGCTGTGATTGGCCCTGGTACCATGTGATCATTGTGACCAATCTCAGCAATCACTTTACCAGCAGTATACATGTCATTTATGCAGCCAGTGAGTACTACAATGACAGCTGCAACTGGCAACCTCTATCGCATAGTACACAGCAGCTGTGATTCACTCTGTGACATGTGATGCTGTGACCAATCACAGAAATAACAGTAGTAAACAATGGTGTCATGAATGACAGCCTTTTTTTACTACTGGTAATGTGTTTTTGTTTATTTGATCGCAATGATCACATGGTACCAGGGCCAGTCACAGTGGCTTGTATCTCGTTCTATGATCCACTTTGGTGGACACAATGGTCTGAGATCACACTGCTCCATGCGTCTGAGGGTGTGCACAAGGTGTCCTTCTGGGATAACGTATCGATAAATTCTCCTATAATGAAGCTTGTCCCTCCGAGCCACTGTACATATGCGATTAAACTGATCAGTTTGACTACTGAACATGGTAATCAACCTAATTTTCTCTTTTTTTTTATTAACTTTTACCAATTCCTACCTACTACTCTCTCTCACCCTATTATATGCCATTTTTAGGATCTTTTTGTGAATACCCCCCAGCCCCCTTCTTTAGTCTTATTGTTAATTCCATTACCTTTTTTTCAAAATCAATATCTTCCCAGTAATTTATCCCTGTCCTCAAATATTTTCTTATTAATTATCCACTTATGTTTTTCTGGATGAAGACTGTCTGCTCTCAATATGTTATTACTGTGTCCTTCCCATATAATTTAATTATAACCAGCCTCTCTGCTTTAATCTCCAATGTTAAATCCAAAAATGTTAACCTTTATTGACAATATGTGGAAGTTACTGTAAGATTTAAATCATTTTGATTCAACCTAGTGGTAAACTCTTTCAAAAGAGCATGTCCAAAGAAGCTTGACATTGTCTATACAATGATGTCATATTTCAACAAATCTCACATATTCTGGTAGAACATCATCAGCAATATTAGGTGCTTCCACCAACCCAGGTACAGGGCAGTATATGATGGTGCACAAGTTGTGCCCATTGCCAAATCGTTGTTCATTTATTCCTTTTTTAAATATCCCCTTCCAAATTCAATACACTTGCTATGGGACATGGTTGACTAGAGGGCTTCAATATGGAGACCAACTAGAAAGGCATTTTCCTAGGATCCACATCCCCTTTGCAGGGGCGGACTGACCATTTGGAAACTCAGGCACTGCCCGAGGGTCCGGGGTCAGTAGGGGGTCCCATGAGATGCCCCTGGTACCTTTTTCATAGGTTTTTTTGAGTTTGGGCAAGGACACAGGGGCCCCATGATCCTCTATTGCCTGAGGGCCCCATGAGTTGTCAGTCCGCCCCTTCCCTTCTGCCATCTTTTTTTTTTAATTTACATTTTTATTTGATTTTCGTATATAAAAAAGAAACATCAATTCCATCATAAAGAAAAAAAAATTTTCACATAAAGTCCATTATCCCCAAACCTTTCCCCTTTCTCTCCCCTCACTCCTCCTCCCTACCCCCCTCCCACATCTTCCCACATCCTCCCTCCCCATCTAAACCATTTCTCACACCTATCTGTCTAAATCAAGTTTTCCTCTTTCTCTTATTTACCACAAAGACTCTCTTCTAATTTCTAAACTCTAAACTTCCCCCTCTACTCTAATCAATTCCTTATATATTGCTGAGGTTTTAAATTTCATCCAACTGAACCATGTTTTCCTAATTTTTTCCAATTCGTCCTCTTCCATATGATACAGTTCTTCCATTCTAAAGATTCCCTCTACACTCTCTATCCAGTCTCTAATTTTTGGTGCTTCATTAGCCTGCCAATACTTGGGAATCAAACCCCTTGCCGCGCTAATTAAATGATACAATACTTTATTCTTATAAAATTCTAATGGGGGCTCAAAATAATAAAAAAGGCACTTCCACGGATCTCTCTGAAAAGTTATCTCACATATTTTCTGAATCAGTTTAGTTATTTCCTTCCAATAGTTCTGTATTTTTGGGCAGCTCCACCATATATGTGCTATTGTACCCCTTTCTCCACATCTTCTCCAGCACAAAGGGGTGATATCAGCGTGCTGCTTGTGGGCCATGCTTGGTGTTACTGTATATACCATCTAGCTATACATTTATAATCAATTTCCACTGTACACATGTTTATCACCTTATGTGTTCATTTGAAAATACTATTCCTTTGCTGTTCTTTTTTTTCTACTCCCAATTCCTTCACCCATTTTCCCAGAAACCCTGGGGGATCTGCTCCTTCCGTGTCCATTAGGATCTTATAAGTCCTTGAGGTGATATGTTTAATGTCATATTTTTCAAATGGAAACCTATCCTTCCATGTCCTCAGCGGTTGTGGAGGCTCGCAACAAAATGGTTGAGCTGGTAATACCGCCATTCATCCAACATACAAATAAATCTTTATTTTTTTTTTAATTTTGAAGAGTGTCTGTGCCTTGGTGTGTGCTTTTCTATGGGCCCCTGTATCTTGTTACCTGCATCCCTGTTCCTGTTCCTGTCTGACTGATTCGTTGCTGACCCTGCCTGATCCGGACCTCTGCTGACTTCTCCTGTTTGATCCCTGGCTTGTGACCCCGACCACTCTCTGCCTGACCCCCTGTACCTACCTGCCCGTTAGTTGCTGTACCCGGCTCATTACCTGACTACTCTCTGCCTGCTCCTCCTGTTCCTACCTGCCCGATTGTTATTGACCCGGCCTGCCTGACGACGCTTGCATTGTATGTATTGTTATCTGTGGGTGGTTTGGTTTGGTTCGTTTGCACTGTGTTATGTTTTAGTATTTCACTGCGTTTATGTATTGTTAGTGTTAATAAATTATATTGTTTATAACATATCTGAAGCCTGCGTTTCCCTGCATCAGTTCACATACCTCTGGTCATACCCGGAGTCCTGACATTACACCAAGGCCAATCCTGACCAGAAGTGGCTGCACAGGGAAGCCATCTTGGCTTGTTGCTGGGAAGGATGGATCTTGATGAGGTTGTGTATTTATCTCTGCTAGTGTTTGATGACAGAGAATATGCTTATCAGACTCTGAAGGAGTATCCCAGGGATCAACTACTAGAATGTATACGGATCGCTCATTGCCTAGTAGATCAGGGCACAGAATTCTCTGAGGTGCAGCCATTGATTCAGGTTTGTGCTGAGTTGGTTTCATCTAGTACCCCCGAATGCAGGGATGAATTTTTGCCACCATTTAGTGCCGACCAGGTAGAGTCCCTGGTATGGTTATTAGGGGATGATGTGGATTACTTTCTGGAGCGTTATTCTGCATGTTCACCACAGGTATTAAGGGATTGTATAAACGCAGTGCAGTCTTTGACCAGACAGGCTTTGTGTAAACTGAGCTTTGTTCAACCCATACTGCAGACATGGTCAGACTTGCTGCACCCAGCCTCAGTCAGCTTGCAACGTCATTCCTCCACTCAAGGCACTCTTCCTGCATCCCTGACAGCACCCCCAGTGACTGCCCAGTATACTCTGCTAACTACCACATACCAGTCCTCTGCTCCCACTCGCTGCACCTATCCTTTCTTTAACCCTGTAAAGAAGTCCTCTGTAGCAACTGCTCCCTCCTCTGTTCCATCTTCCAGCTCTTCTCTGTCCTCAGCTGCTCCATTCGTTTGCAGACCTGCGTTTACTTGCAGTGCTCCAGTAGTTAAAACCAGAAAAAAGCGAAAATTCTTTCCAACCAGTACCATCCTGCCAGGATCCAAACCGGTGAGCCTGCCGTCTGAGAACCTGCCTTCCGTGGTTCAGCCTGGTGCCTCGGCACCCGCACTTCAGCCTGATGTCTGTACCCAGCCTAATGTCTGTACCCAACCTGATGAACTGATCCAGCCTGATGATCCTATCACGCCTGATGACCCAGTGCCCGCTGTCATACCTGGTGACCCGATGCCCGCTGTCGAGCCAGACGATCCGGTACCTGATGACCCGGTGCCCGCTGTCATGCCTGGTGACCCGATGCCCGCTGTCGAGCCAGATGATCCAATGCCTGATGACCCAGTGCCCGCTGTCATACCTGGTGACCCGATGCCCGCTGTCGAGCCAGACGATCCAATGCCTGATGACCCAGTGCCCGCTGTCATGCCTGGTGACCCGATGCCCGCTGTCGAGCCAGACTATCCAGCGCCAGATGACCCGGTGCCCGCTGTCGATCCAGACGATCCGGTACCTGATGACCCGATGCCCGCTGTCGAGCCAGACGATCCAATGCCTGATGACCCAGTGCCTGGTGACCCGATGCCCGCTGTCGAGCCAGACGATCCAGCGCCAGATGACCCGGTGCCTGCTGTCGAGCCAGACGTTCCGGTACCTGATGACCCGGTGCCCGCTGTCGTGCCAATGGACTCAGAGCCCACTGTTGTGCCTGGTGACTCGGTGCCCACTGCCTTGCCAGATGACCCGATGCCCGCTGTCGAGCCAGACGATCCAATGCCTGATGACCCAGTGCCTGGTGACCCGATGCCCGCTGTCGAGCCAGACGATCCAGCGCCAGATGACCCGGTGCCTGCTGTCGAGCCAGACGATCCGGTACCTGATGACCCGGTGCCCGCTGTCGTGCCAATTGACTCAGAGCCCATTGTTGTGCCTGGTGACTCGGTGCCCACTGCCTTGCCAGATGATGCGGTGCCCACTGTCGAGCCAAATGACCTGATGCCTGGTGACCCGATGCCCGCTGTCGAGCCAGACGATCCAATGTGTGACCCAGTGCCCGCGGTCATGCCTGGTGACTCGGAGCCCACTGTCGTGCCTGGTGACTCGGTGCCCACTGTCTTGCCAGATGACGCGATGCCCGCTGGCGAGCCAAATGACCTGATGCCTGGTGACCCAGTGCCCGCTGTCATACCTGGTGACCCGACGCCCGCTGTCGAGCCAGACAATCCAATGCCTGATGACCCAGTGCCCGCTGTCATGCCTGGTGACCCAATGCCCGCTGTCGAGCCAGACGATGCAATGCCTGATGACCCAGTGCCCGCGGTCATGCCTGGTGACCAGATGCCCGCTGTCGAGCCAGACGATCCAGCGCCAGATGACCCGGTGCCTGCTGTCGAGCCAGATGATCCGATACCTGATGACCCGGTGCCCGCTGTCGTGCCAATTGACTCAGAGCCCACTGTCGTGCCTGGTGACTCAGTGCCCACTGCCTTGCCAGATGATGCGGTGCCCGCTGTCAAGCCAAATGACCTGATGTCTGGTGACCCGATGCCCGCTGTCCAGCCAGACGATCCAATGTCTGACCCAGTGCCCGCGGTCATGCCAGTTGACTCGGAGCCCACTGTCGTGCCTGGTGACTCGGTGCCCACTGCCTTGCCAGATGACGCGGTGCCCACTGGCGAGCCAAATTACCTGATGCCTGGTGACCCGATGCCCACTGTCGTGCCTGGGGGCCCGGTGCCTGTCGCCCCGCCTGGGGGCCCGGTGCCTGTCGCCCCGCCTGGGGGCCCGGCACCCGCCGCTCCGCCTGGGGGCCTGGCGCCTGCCGCTCCGCCTGGGGGCCCAAGACCTGTCGCTCCGCCTGGGGGCCCGGTGCCTGCCACCCCTCCTGGGGGCCCGGTGCCTGCCGCCCCACCTGGGGACTTGATGCCTGCCGCCCTGCCTGGGGGCCCGATGCCTGCCACCCCTCCTTGGGGCCCGGCGCCCGCCGCTCCGCCTGGGGGCCCGGCGCCCGCCGCTCCGCCTGGGGGACCGCCGCTCCGCCTGGGGACCCGGCGCCCGCCGCCCTGCCTGGGGGCCCGGCGCCCGCCGCCCCGCCTGGGGGCCCTGTGCCCGCCGCTCCTCCTGGGGGCCCTGTGCCCGCCGCTCCTCCTGGGGGCCCGGTGCCTGCCGCTCCTCCTGGGGGCCCTGTGCCTCTGCCCGGAGTCCAGCCCGATGTGCCTCTGCCCGGAGTCCAGCTCCGCCTGGGGGCCCGGCGCTCCACCTGGGGGCCCGATGCCTGCCGCCATGCCTGGGGGCCCGATGCCTGCCACCCCGCCTGGGGGCCCGGTGCCCCGCCTGGAGGCCCGCCGCTCCGCCTGGGGGCCCGAGACCTGTCGCTCCGCCTGGGGGCCCGGTGCCTGCCACCTCTCCTGGGGGCCCGATGCCTGCCGCCCCACCTGGGGGCTTGATGCCTGCCGCCCCGCCTGGGGGCCTGATGCCTGCTGCCCCTCCTGGGGGCCCTGTGCCTCTGCCCGGAGTCCAGCCCGATGTGCCTCTGCCCGGAGTCCAGCCCGATGTGCCTCTGCCCGGAGTCCAGCCCGATGTGCCGCTGCCCAAAGTCCAGCCCGATGTGCCGTTGCCCGGAGTCCAGCCCGATGTGCCTCTGCCCGGAGTCCAGCCCGATGTGCCGCTGCCCGGAGTCCAGCCCGATGTGCCAGTCTTTGATATCCCGCCAGTTACCAGACCCGGGCGGTGGAACATTTTCCCCAGCTAGGACTGTTTGGAGCGTCCTGAGGCCGCTTCTTGAGGGGGGGGTACTGTCAGAAATGGACTTGCCAGTAATGGTGGGACTCACCTGCCTTGTGGGCTGCAGTACCAGGGCTGGCCAGCGGGTGCTCTCAGCAATCAGAGACTCAACCCTGTAGTCAGCCAAACACCTGAAGCTGATTATGCAGGTGTATTTAAGGGATGGCCAGACCTGCAGTCTGTGCCTTGGTGTGTGCTTTTCTATGGGCCCCTGTTCCTGTTCCTGTTCCTGTCTGACTGATTCGTTGCTGACCCTGCCTGATCCGGACCTCTGCTGACTTCTCCTGTTTGATCCCTGGCTTGTGACCCCGACCACTCTCTGCCTGACCCCCTGTACCTACCTGCCCGTTAGTTGCTGTACCCGGCTCGTTACCTGACTACTCTCTGCCTGCTCCTCCTGTTCCTACCTGCCCGATTGTTATTGACCCGGCCTGCCTGACGACGCTTGCATTGTATGTATTGTTATCTGTGGGTGGTTTGGTTTGGTTCGTTTGCACTGTGTTATGTTTTAGTATTTCACTGCGTTTATGTATTGTTAGTGTTAATAAATTATATTGTTTATAACATATCTGAAGCCTGCGTTTCCCTGCGTCAGTTCACATACCTCTGGTCATACCTGGAGCCCTGACAATTGGGGAGAATCATAGCAAAGGGCTTTAAATAATCACCAGTATAGAGACTTGCCATTTCTGTTAAACTACACCCAAAATATTTGGTCTTCCAGGTGGGTTTTTAAGATCTTTATGTAGTTTTGGCAATGAATAAAAATTGGCAATGTGGGGTTCCTCTGCCTTTATTATTTATTTTACTTGGCCATCTATTCCATTCTCATGTGCATGACCACATTGTCTCATTTCAAACTAATTTGTAATACCATTCTAGTTTGTTTATTGTGTGTGACAAATTATTTAATATTTTTTAAGATCTATGATCACTTCATTAGATCCATTATTCAACATCTTAATCTCAATGTTATCACTTTGTTATGTTCTCAAAGCCTCTCTTTCCTGAAGAGTTAATTTCATATCTACTCATTCATTCAGTATCCTTGGCTACCACATTTAAATTCTAAGACAAAGGTCTGTTTTTTTTAATTCTTCCTCTTCTTTTATTTTTTTTTATTCCTGTTCTTCCTTTTTATTTCCCTTAACCAATGTTACTATCATTTCATCAGACGTAATCTTTTCCAGTGGATCCTCACAATGGTCTTCCTCCCATAATTCAGCTTTTTGTTTATTTTCACATTCACATCAGTACTGGCCCTCAAGATGCTTACAACCTAGGGTCACATAGATACATAAATAAACACCCACACTGGAGCCAATTTAGACATTTACACAGGAGCCAGTTAACCTACCAGCTTGTCTTTTGTGTGTGTCTCTATTCTTTCTGTGTGAAAGAGGACAAATCCCCTGTAGTTCTTTTACACAAATCTTGCTCATTATTTACTTCTTTTTTTTATGAAGTTTTGCCAACAGAATCTTCTAGATTCACAGCTGTGTATCTTTAACATCCATGTTTGGACAAAGGTCAAAACTTTTAGTATTAAACTAATTTGTGCCTCTGTTAGGGGTTTTGAAACTAAATTCTTGATTTTATGCACATATTTGTCCATCCCATTTGTCTTTATGCGTTGACAATATCTGTTATACCAAATGTTTCTTTTGGTTCGCCTTCTACCTTTTTACCGATGTCCTCTTCTTGTCTTCTTCCTATCCTTTAAAATCACAATTGAACATTTGTGTGTCCACTCCTTAAAACCCCACCACCACACTAATTTTAAACACAGTTGATATAAATGAAATGCTCAGGAAGATCTGGATAATCAAGACACCTAGTTACATAGTTAGTCTGGTTAAAAAAGATACAAGTCCATCTAGTTCAACCAAAAAAAGGGGAACAAAATATACTTATATACACAATCCGATACCCATAGTTGATCCAAAAGAAGGCAAAAAAAACCCCCAATAAAGCTTGATCCAGTTAGCTTCAGCAGAGGAAAAATTTACTTCCTGATCCACCAAAGGGCAATCGGATATTCCTTGTATCAACTTACCTATAAATATTAGTATTCTGTTATATTGTGCACATTTAGGAAATAATCCAGCACTTTTTTTTTAAATCAATCTACTGAGCTGGCCAGAACCAGCTCTTGAGGGAGTCTATTCCATCTTTTCACAGCTCTTACTGTGAAGAAGCATTTCCATATTTGGAGATTAAATCTCTTTTCCTCCAGATGTATAGAGAGCTCCCTTGTCCTCTGTGATGACCTTAAGCCCCCGGTCACATAGGGTGTGATAATGCACTACTTTTGTTGCGATTTGCATAGATATCTGTGTCAGATGTCTTGCAAATCGCAATGAAATTGTCAGGTCATCCGATTTTGAAATCGTGCAACTTCACTGTAACTAGCATGATTTCAAAATCGGCTTTGATGTGACCGGGGGGGTAAAGTGAATAACACTATATGGACACCACCAATGTATTTATACATGTTGATCATTACCCCTTAAAGTGTTACTAAACCCAGGACCCTGCATTCACTATATCTGATCTCCCACAGAACACACAACATGGAAATGCAATTATTTTAGTAAATATAAACTGCAAAATAATTTTTCTTATCAGCAGTTAGAGCAGTCTTGTGACTTCTATCAGTGTCAAGCTGAGCACTACTTAAAGCTTGCAGGAGGAGTTTTCATTCTCCTCTCACTGCCCTAGAATATTGCATAACCCCTGACTCTCTGTCTGGAAAGTGCTGATTGACCCTGTGCTGATCACATGCACCCTCCTGAAAGAAGTAAAAACTCTATAGCAATACACACCAAACTGAGTATGGGCACAGTGTTCTATCAGGAGTTGAAAAGTGGAAGAAGGGCAGGATCAGAGAAGACAGGGTCCAACATCTTTTTTACACAATACATCCTTTTTGCACAATTAACCCCTTAAGTTCCGCAGTGAGTATAACAAGCATGCTTTACTGCATATACAGACTGATTTTACTGTTGTGGGTTTAGTAACACTTTAATCTCCTCTTCTCAAGAGATAATAATTTCAGTTTCTATAATATTTCCTCATAGCTGAGCTCTTCCATGCCTCTTGCCAGTTTGGTTGCCCTTCTCTGCATTTTCTCCAGTTCCCCAATATCCTTTTTGTGTATTGGTGCACAAAACTGAACTGCATTTTCCAGATGAGGTCTTACTAATAATTTGTACAGAGGTAAAATGATATCTCTCTATCTGGAGTCTATATACCTCTCTTACAAGAGAGGATTTTGCTCACTTTGGAACCTGCAGCTTGGCATTGCATACCATTATCATGCTTATGATCTAACAGAACTCCCAGATCCTTCTCCACCATTGATTCCCCCCAGTTGTACCCCCCTAGTATGTATGATGCATGCATATTCTTAGCCCAAGTGCATAACCTTACATTTATCAACATTAAATCTCATTTGCCACATAGTTGCCCAATTAAACAGTGCATTGAGGTTGGCTTGTAAGTTGAAGACATCCTGTAAGGACATTATTCCACTGCACAGCTTGGTGTCATCTGCAAAGACTGAAATGGGATTTTTAATCTCAGACCCTATATTGTTTATAAATATATTAAAAAGTGCATAACTTTACATTTATCAACATTAAACCTCATTTGCCACATAGTTGCCCAATTACACAGTGCATTGAGGTCAGCTTGTAAGCATCATGTAAGGAAGTTATTGCACTACAGTTTGGTGTCATCTGCAAACACTGAAATAGTACTTTTAACCCCAGACCCTATATCATTTATATGTGTATTAAAAAGTATGGGTCCCAACACTGAACTTTGGGGTACACCACTAACAACCCTAGACCATTCAGAGTATGAATCATTAACCACTACTTTCTAAATACAGACTTTTGGCTAGTTTTCCATCCATTTACAAACTGATTTTTCCAAGCTTGTAGAGATTACCTTACATATTAGCCATGTGTGGGGAACTGTGTCAAACATTTTTGCAAAATACAAGTATACTACATCCACAGTCACTCCTTTGTCTACATTTTTGCTTACTACCTCATAAAAAGAAATCAGATTTGTTTGATAACTTCTTTCTTTCATGAATCCATGCTGTCTGTTACTTAAAATATTTTTTCCAGCAAAAGACCTCATCTATGTGGTCTTTTATTGAACTCTCCAGTATTTTCCCCACTATAGAAGTTAAACTAACAGGTCTGTAGTTACTTGGTAAAAACTTTGATGTCTTTTTAAATACAGTCACCACATTGGTCTTGCACCAATTCAGTGGTACTATGAAAGTCATTAAAGAGTCTCTTAAATATTAGAAACAATGGCTTTGAAAGACAGAGCTCAATTCTTTTAGGATCTGTGGGTGTATGCCATCTGGTCCAGGTGCTTTATTCATCTTTATTCTATCTAAATATTTATAAAACATATCAAGTTTGAGCCATTGTAGTCCATTTGGGGATGTGTTAATATCATTCTCAATTTGGACCTGAGCACCCCCATGCTCCTTTGTATACACAGAGCCGTAGAAGTTGTTTAATAAATTTGTCTTCTGTTTTCCCCCAGTCACCCACTCTAGATTATTTTGCAAAAGGCCTAACCTTTTACTATTAATATATTTGAAAAAATTTACGCGGTTTGTTCTACTTTCTTTTGCAATCTGTCATTCATTTTGAATTTTTGAGTCCTTGATTTCCTTTTTACATATTCTGTTATAATATTTGTAACATTTAAACAATAATAGTGTTCTTTCATTTTCATATTTTTAAAAAGTTCTTCTCTTATTATTTATAGTTTTTGGTACTTTGGAAGTGAGCCACATAGGTTTTATTTTTAGCCTTTTATACTTATTGCCCATGGGAATTTATTTTGCAGTGTGTTCACATACAGTCTTTTTGAAGAATTCCCATTTCTGTGTTGTGTTCTTCGATGCCAATATTCCCTTGCAATCTAAGTCTTGGGGAGCAGCCCTCATCCTTGGAAAATTTGCTCTCTTAAAGTTAAGTGTTTTAATCTTTCCATTATGTGCTTGTTGTTTACAGCTAACATTAAATGAAATCATGTTATGGTCAATGCTACCCAAATGTTCTTTTATATGAACATTAGTAATACACTCCACAGGGTTTGAGTTTACCAGGTTCAGCAGAGCATCATTCCTAGCCAGGGCCTCTATGAGCTGTACCATAAAAGTGTCTTAGGTTGTAATAGGTTTATACATTTTTGCCCTTTAACTGTTCCAGAAGGTCAATAATATAAGGGTAGTTAAAATCCCCCATTATTATCCATGTCCCAACCCCTGCATCCCTTTCCATCTGTGCAAGGAGCTGAGTCTCCACCTTCTCATTAACACTGGGTGACATGTAACAAACTCCAGTGATTAACTTTGAACTACGCACATCCATATGCAGTTCCACCCATAATGCTTCAGCCTCATCACACTCTCCATCAACCAGTTCCTTTTTCACACTCACTTTGAGATCACTTCTCACATAGAGACAGACAGTGCCAACTTGTACATTTTACGTTATCGCTCCGAAAGAGAGCATATCCAGCAATATTAATAGCCCAGTCATGTGAAGAATGAAGATTCAGCAATATTAATTAAATCATAGATCTTTTCATGCACCAAAGCTTCCACCTCTATTCTTTTTTTTTATTTGTTCTATTTTGCTTGTCAGACTTCTGGCATTGGTGAACAAACACTTTAATTAATTTAATTAATTATCACATTTTGCTCTTGTTTTTTTGCATATATTTTTTAGTAGTTCAAATAGTACTATAATTTCCAATGGTTGTTTGTAACATGGAAACCTTCGTAACACCTGCCATAACCCTCCCCCATCTATTCCCATTCCACAATTCATTATTGTCTGATCCCCTAACTGACCTGTCTGCCCCATTGAATTCTAGTTCACTGCCCCCCCCCCTCAATCCTGGTTTAAACACTCCTCCAACCTTCCCATAAACCTCTCCCCAAGCACAGTAAACCCCCTTCCATTCAGGTACAAACCATCTTTAGCTTATAGATTGCACTCCAATGAAAAGTCAGCCCAGTGCTTTAGAAACCTAAATCCTTTCCTCTTACACCAAGTCTTTAGCCATGCATTCAGTTCTCTAATCTCCCCCTTTCTTTCCTATGTTGAGTATAGCACAAGCAATATTTCAGAGAATATCGCCTTGGATGTCCTTCCCTTTAACTTGGAGCCTAGTTCTTTAAATTGATTCTTAAGGAGCCTTCACCTTCCATGTATTCTGTCAATGGTTCCAACATGAAACAAGAGAGCTGGGTCATGCCTAGCCCCTCCCAGTAATTTATCAACCTGGTCCACCACATGCCGAACTCTGGCACCAGGGAGGCAACAAACCCTTCAGTTAAGGCAATTTATTCTACCAGTCTATCTGATTATAGAATCCCCTAGTACCACCAACCGTCTTGGCCTTCCTGCACTACCCTCACCACCCGTACTAGATGGGCTGGTCTTCTGGCTGTTAGGGGTAACAACGAAATCCAGTGTTTGCAGGTTGTAAATTATTCCGTCATTCTCTCATTTAATTATTTCTCACAATAATCAAACCATCATACCATCATGCCACCATAATCGTGACTTTTTTTTTATACTTCATTAATCTTACACACCAACCTCATTATTCTTTATTCTCTATTCTTTATTCTTTTCATTCCTAGCTTGTAAGCTCTAACGAGCAGGGCCCTCTGTTTCCTCTTGTACCAAATTGTATTGTAACTGTAATGTCTACCTTCATTTTGTAAAGCGCTGTGCAAACTGTTGGCGCTATATAAATCCTGTATAATAATAATAATTATTACTCTTGGAGATTTTAACCATTGAATCATGGCATATATTTGCCTTTAAATTTAAAAAAATGCTTCCTGGTCTTATATAAAAATTCTCAATTTTGATTTCTCTTACTGACAAATTTCCTGAGCTAGGAAAGGTCAAATGTGGTTCCATCAATTAAATGCACAGATTGAATGTGGAGGGGGGTCAGTCCTGTCATGCATGAGTATGCTTTTTTTGTATTTTTTTGTATGTATGTCATGCATGAGTATGCTTTTTTTTGTATGTTTGTTTTGTTATATTTGATTATGTTTAATAAATCCAGAAGACTTGGTTGATATGTTGCATGCATATATATTATCGTTTGAGTTAAAACCAACTATTATGTAGTGCTCCTGTGAGGATCACAAAAACAGGCTGGTTTTGTGTTTGATAAAATGCTTCGTAATCATAGCCGAAGGCGAACAGTACAATTTTCGTAAAATAATAATAATAATTACAGAATGAAACACAGCACTGCTTGATCCTGGGGGAGCATATATCCACAACAGTACATTACTACAACCACTGATGATTAGATGCATTACTATTACTAACCTCGGATTAGTTCTGTATTAAATTAATTGCAGAGTAAAGAGGAAATTGTGGATTTTATAGAACCATGATTTGAGGTTTGCCATTGGTGAAATAAATATTTAGTGCTTTGAATTACTTTTGGAACAACAATCACTAATTTTATAGCATTATCGTAACCAGAATGTGTATTAAAAACATATGTATGTTATACAAGGTTTTTTTTCCTCCGTGTGCTCTAAGCTTCAGTTATTTCTTTTTTGAGTATACATACAAAAACAAACATTAAAACTAAAAGAAAAAGAACATTTTGCACAA
This sequence comes from Staurois parvus, assembly GCF_062004578.1. Classification (NCBI taxonomy): domain Eukaryota; kingdom Metazoa; phylum Chordata; class Amphibia; order Anura; family Ranidae; genus Staurois; species Staurois parvus. The sequence continues at coordinate 17,241,350 of NW_028317877.1, forward strand.
CTATATTTTTGGAATGCAACAAATGGATGTTTTCTATGCTGATTTAAAATGTATTAATACGTTGTTATTAGGAACTTTGATGTTTTTTGAGTGCCAGCTGAATTTAACCAGATGTTTTCATACCATGCTTCTGAAATGCATTCAGTATTCGTGATGACAGCAAAAAACTGTTAGGCTGTTACAGAGCTATGAGAATTACAAAGTCATTCACAAAGGGTAAAAAATGCTAGTTTTTAAATTTTTTTTAAATCTGAAAATCCCAAACACAGAGAAATATATGAGGCCTATTGCATCCATGACATCTTTATGAACAGTACAGTATAGAATCATGACAATCCTTCTATGTGTTCCAACAAATGCCACATGCAGTCTGAAAGCCTTTATTAATTTCCCAATGCACATAGAAGATTTTTTGAATACTTCCACACTCTGTAATTGTCACTGCAGCAGAAGCTATTACAAGAAATCTTGACACAAACAGTACTGTGTAAAGTTTTGGGCAGATGTGAAGAAATGCTGTAAAATAAGAATGCTTTCAAAAATATATATTTTAATTGAGTTTTATCAGCACAGCTGGGTTGGCAGGCGCACGTGTGTCCTACCCAGAAAAGCCTCTCTGCTGCCGTAAATGGAAGTTATGCAGTCAGCAAGTGGTAAAAATACCACAAAGAATACAGCAGTTTAAGACTGTCCAGCAGTAGAACAGTTTTAAACAGAAGAACTAGCCATAACCGGAGTATGCTTAAATTTTATTAAAATTTTATTTAAAATTTTATTTTATTTTAACTTAAATTTTATTTTATTCATAGAATGTGGTAATGTGGTGAATGCGAGAGAGTTAATGTGAGGTGCACACTGTTCTTGCACTTATTTTTTTTTTTCTTTCAAAGATGCGAACAAAAAAAAAAAGCTCCTGAATAGACTTTCAGCATCAACTGCCTGATGCACTCTGCTCATCCCGAGCTAGAAGGTATCATTTAAAACATCAGTTCTTAACCTCCCTGGTGGTCTAACTAATCAATATTTTTGAATGTCAAGCAGTACATTGTTTTCCATGGAAAGTTATTGTTTTATATTGAAGCCCTGTAATTCTTAGGAATAATTCACTTAAATCTGTCCAAACAAGAGTCTAGTAAACATCTCGGGTATGATAAAGTTTGAAATACAAAATCATAAATTATAATATAATAAATAATTATAAAAAATAATAATATAATAATTAAAAAATTTAATTCAATAATGTAATCAAACCAAAATCAGAAATAGAGCACCAAGTTCGCACATCACTGAGCTCAGTCACAGAATCGTTTTCAGTGTCTGATGACGAATTTCCCCATGAATCGCTATCGCTCAATTCTGCAAGTGATTCTAATTCACTATCGCTGTTTTCAAGCTTTTGACCTAACCACTTTTGACCTAAAGGGACGCTTTTTGGATGCCATGGACGTTCTCAAGTTTCCAGGCAGAAAGAACAATAAAAGTGCAGGCAGGGCACAGGACAAAGCATTAGGAACAAAATGTATGTGAAATGGTTTGATACAGTAATGTAATACTAACAGATTGCAATGTATTGTGTGTATGACATATTTTAACTTTTTTGAATCTCCCGATGGTTCTGCCCCCCTGCGTCCCGACGCTCGCAGGGACCGGAACCTGGAAGATGGATGCCGGCATCGACCGGAGGACATGGCCGGAGGACACAGCGAGAGGACATCGCGGGATCACAGGACAAGGTAAGGATTGAGAGATCACAGGAGATGCACTGCAGTGTAATCCTGAGTGTGGCTCAGGGTTACCGCTTTTGGTACTGTATATTAACCCCGAGCCATACTCAGGATTACTGCTAGGAAGGTTAAAGCAGTAGTAAACTGCCTAAAAAAAAAAATAAACTTTTGAAAAAAAATTGGGTAAAAAAAAAAAAAAAACGGGGGCCTCTGCAGGTTTATGCCATTATGTGCTAGTATGCACCTAATAATAGCACGTTATGACAAACTTACCTTTCAAACAAAGCCCTTCAGCAGCGTTCTGTCACTGCTCCATCTTCACCCTTCTGGGTTCACGGGCTCTGTTTGTTCAAATGGCCGAACCGTGATGACGTCACTGGATGAGCCACACATCACCCTCCATTCTAGGGCTCACTGTGTGCCCTGAATGAAGAGCGTCACTGCATGTGCACGGTTGACATCATCTGCTATTGCTGATGTGAATATCTCCTAAACAGTGCACGTTTAGGAGATATTATTATTATTATTATTATACAGGATTTATATAGCGCCAACAGCACTCAGCGCTGTACATTATAAAGGGAGACAGTACACGAGACAGTACAGTAACAATACAATTCAGTACATGAGGGGTTTGAGGGCCATGCTCCTTGGAGCTTACAATCTAGGAGGGAGGGGATAGTGGTACAGGAGGAAATAGCTGTGGGGGATGGAGTGGTAGGAAGAGTGGAGGAGTTCAGTAATTAGCTGAGGGCGGGGAGATAGGTTTTCAGAGTGCGCCTAAAGATGAGGAGAGTAGGTGACAGTCTGATGGATTGGGGTAGGGAGTTTCAGAGAATGGGGGAAGCCCTGGAGAAGTCCTGGAGATGGGCATGGGAGGAGGAGACCAGGGAGCTAGAGAGTAGGAGGTCTTGTGAGGAGCGGAAAGTACGTTTTGGGTGGTATTTGGATACCAGATCGGTGATGTAGTTTGGGGCAGTATTATGAACAGCTTTATAAGTCAATGTTAGCATTTTGAATTTTATCCGTTGGGCGATCGAAAGCCAGTGGAGGGATTGGCAGAGAGGGGTGGCGGATATGGAGTGGTTAGCAAGGTGGATGAGTCTGGCCGCAGCATTCAAGATAGACTGAAGCGGGGATAGCCTGCGGTGGGATAAGCCGATGAGGAGGGAGTTACAGTAGTCGAGGCGTGATATAATGAGGGAGTGAATGAGTTGCTTATTGGTTTCTGGGGTTAGGAACGGTCGTATTTTGGAGATGTTGCGGAGGTGAAGTCTGCATGAGTTTGTCAGCGAATGGACTTGGGGCTGGAAGGACAGATTGGAGTCTAGGATTCATTGTATTCACAATAAGCCTGATTGTAAGCTTGTCTGTAAGTACAATTTAACATATATAGTTAAATATCACTTTAAAAGGACCCCAGAACTGCATTCAAAGAACTCAAACATAGTCTGCAAAAGTAAATATAAACTCAGCCACTAAAATCTCATGTACACTCAGCTGGTGATACCGTTATAAAGGTCCATGCTTAGGCACTTTGTGTTATTGTGTGATGATGCTCTACCACTGTTTCATATTGCTCAGGAATACTACACTGTTAAAGAAAAGATCTTTTAGAAAATGGTAATCAGAAAAAAAATAGGAAACATGCATTAATTGCAACTGTAGAGATCTGCTGCCCTCCACTGTCTATATTTGTAGCCAAAAAACAATTAGGAAATGTGGTCTGTGAAAAAACATATGCTTACTGTTATGACTGTAGACAATGCATGTGGAGACACTGTAAAAATGCTGCATCAACAGCACACATTAGCTGCATTACGTTTTAAAAATACTTCCCACTTGCACCCCCAAAATGTCCATAGATGTACTGCATTTTACTACCTAAAGGACATTCATTAGGTAAGGTTCTGTACATATACTTCAGGAGACTATTGCCTATAAACCTACACTAATTTGTCCCTGTACACGTTATTGTCATAACTGCCTATGCTTTCCCTATATCAATATTTTCCTGGCATCTGTACAAAGTATACAACCTACTACAGCAAAACTGACATTTACTAAGAAAAAAATGTCAGTTAAATTGCTGAAAAATTACAATTTTGGATGATTTATTTATTTCTGTAAATAAATGACTGGGGATTCCCATCTTCATATTATTGACAGAGCCTTCACATTCCAATGTTGTCTTCCCGTCCCCTTTTCTTACACAGGTTTTACAGGAATAAAAAGTAAGGAAAATCTCCCACTGATGGAAATGTTCATTTTTCTCTACGCCATCAAAATAAAAACAAAATATTGCTGGAGTTAGACTTTAAAGAAATACATTTGAATACGTTGGCATCTTTAGATTTTTAAGTTATAAAATGAAGAATATCTCTGAAATTATAAAGCTACTGCTTATTTTAATGCAAGAGATTTTTCCAGGCCTCCAATGGACGTAGTTACAAATGATCTTAGAACATGTTCCATCCAGGCTTCATTCCTACAATTCTGTGGTGGGACGACTGTGTTGGTGGGCTCTCAAAAAATCTTGCTTATTGTTATGGCCTATCTGTTATATATTCAGAGAATAAATGCATTGCATATTGAGGGAAAACTATTTGGAAATAATGTAATGATAATGTTTGTTTAATCATAAGAAAACCAGAAGCAAATATGCAGACATAGTTGATTAAAAAGAAGTCATTAGTTATTTAGGATGAGCGTGAGAGTATAACGATACTGAAGAGTTCACACAGTTAAACACAATCTTGCCCTGTGATTATACTATCTTTTCAAGCCTTCAATGGCCACATGAAACTTTGGCAGCTAGGCCTGTTAATTCTTGGCAGCCTAAAGCCAGTAATAAATAAAAAAAAAAAAGTAACATATTATAAATTGCTGTTCTGCTATTTTCTTTGACAGTTCTAAAAGTCATGTTTTTTTTGTTTGTTTTTTTAGGTTTGGATAGAGTGGTGCATGTATAGAACCCTTTTCAGTCTTTAATTGGTGTCTGTGTCCCCTTTATATAGAGGAAAAATATTTTAATAGGGACATTTGTTCCAACGACAATGTTCAAGAGGGCATCTTGCTTAATTTATAGAGATTTCTTTTCACTTTCTACTGCATCTACATGACATTAATTGAAGGAAAATCTCTAGGACAAAACCAAATGAACTGTCAGTTCCTCAAAATAATTAATAGGTAGCCTTTATTAACATAAACTTTATTCACCCTATTTGTTATCCTTTTATTTTATCTATTAACCAATAGTAAGGGGGTAACTGCTCAAAAGTAGTCTGCTTATGGATTGTTCAAGTTAGCACATGGATAAATTAAAGCCCAGCCCCACCAAAAACCTTATGGACTGTTTAGAACTTTGTTTAGAACTTTGTTTTGTCACCCCATTTTCTGTTAAAAAAGCAGTATCATGAGGTCAGGAAATGAGGGCAAATTTCTCCATTAGGTACAAAGACAGCAGTATAATACTATGGTAATACAGAAGCCTTTGAACTTTTGTCACGCTTCTATTGCTTAGAAGGGGAGGTATTTTGGCCCTCATGGAAATCCCCTATTAATGCATGTCAAAAAAATGTTTTAATCCAAACCACAAAAAAAAACAAGGGGGAAAAAACAATGACTTCAAATAGTGATTTAATAAGGATTTTAAAGAAACAAAGCTTAAGTGTTCCTAAACAAATCATAAAAGAATAAACTAATTGACAAAAATCTTTATTAGATAAGATTACAAAAGTAACATACTCAGGCTGCCCCAAAGAGAGATAAAAAAAGGAAACAAAATATTGTCAGTCCCAGGGATTCAAATATCATGATATGCCTCACAGTCAAGATTACTAAATATATAGAGGAATTGCCCATGGGACTCTTAATTAACTGCACCAAAAAATGAATACCAAATTGTATAAAATAGTAAATTTTTTAGTCCAAATATCAATTAAAAACAAGATACAAATGGCCACATAGTGAAAAAGTGAACATTATACACAAACTATAAGTATTAAAAGTATTGTATATATTCCACATAGGGTTACAGTTTATACAAGCAAATACACAGATGCTGATAATAATCTTGACGTGTTTCACAAACAACGTTCACTTCTTCAGGAGACAGTAGAATCCAAATGTGTCTAGGCAGAAACCATGTCATAAAAGGAGAAGTACAGCCAAAGCTCTTTTTGATGTACTTCTCCTGTGGATCACAGCAGTGCAGTTCGTTCTGCACTCCTGTGACCCTTTCTCAGCCGACAGTGGGCTGAAGCCCGCTGTCAGCTGACATCACTCAGTCAGTCCTGGCTGGGGAAAGATTCCGACTTCAAAGCTGGGATCCACCCCAGAGTCTTGAGTGGCACCTGGCTCAGCCTCTCAACTTAGAGCCTGAGCCAGCTGCTCCCTCCCCTCCATAACCCAGTCCACCAGTGAAGGCTGGGGGGGGGGGCAGAGAAGACAGCGGTGACTGAGAGTCACTGCCCCCTAGAGGTGAGAACTGAGCGATCAGCAGCCATGTGATCGCTGAGTTCTCATCCTTAGAGCAGGCGGGGGACAGAAGCAGCATCAGACCGATGCTGCATCCAGTTAGGTACATTAAGTATGATTGGGGGAAAAAAATAAGTCCATACTTCTCTTTTAGGATAAACGAAAAAGGAAAAAACAAAAAATATTTAAATAATCCCACAACTAAAAGTAAGCAAGGCTACCTTCCCCATCTCCATGATAAAAATACTAACAAAGTGAAAGGTCTTAGGCCCCTTTCACACTTGAAGGTCTAATCGGGTCCACCTTTCAGTTTTTCAGGCAGACCTGATCGGACCATCCATAGAACTCTATGGACCGGCGGGTGTCAGCAGACAAGACACCAGCCGACATCCGATTTGATCCTGTTTGCCAGAAACAGATAAAAGAGGATCCATTCCCCATCTCTCTGGTGGATCAGGTGACGGTTGGGTGCAAATGGACAAGAGGTCCGTAACCATCCAACTATCCCATAGAAGACAGCGGACTGTGCCTGTGTCTGCAACAGCGGAGCGGACACAGACCTAACATCTGCCTGCTCAGGGGGAATCAGTGGAGAGATGACCCACTGAGCAGGTGGATCCGCTGATGGGTTCACCCCATTTGAAAGGGGCCTTAAAACATAAATCTAAAACATTTGCCAATAGGTAATTGCCATGGATAGGCATCAACTGGCATGTCTCAACCAGAAGCTGTAGATGCAGAAAGCCAGCAAGAAATGGTAAACAAGGTAAATGTGTGTATGTATGAGTAGATGATAAAACGTAATGACAAAATGTATATAGAATTATAAAAATGAAGATGAGTCCTAGGTGACCTGTCTCAACAATATCCAACCTACCATGTAGGACAGAGTAACGTAGGAAAAATGACAAAAACATATGTTTGGAAATAAACCACAGAAAATTAGCAAATATGCTGTGTCACTAAAGAGAAAAAATGTGAACTCATCAAAAGAGCACCCAAACCACAGATTTTTTTATTCATTTAGAGGGGATCAGGTGCTCCTCACAGAGAGAATTCAGCAGGGGGAGGGGTGTCAGACCTTTGCAGAGAGACCACTGCTTCCACACAGAAAGTTAGGTCCTTTTTCTGTAGCTTCTTTCTTGAGCAAATTAACTGTACAAATGTGAACACTCTTTGTTTTGATACACCTGGAATGTTTATCTGATTTAAACTGAACATTCAACTGGCTTTAAAGGATATTGCAGACACAATGACAACATCATCCTGTGCCTGCAGCCCAAATGTGACAAATTCAGCTGCTACCATACAGCTACAGACCAGTGGTTCTTCTAGTCAAGATATAGGAGGCATGCTGACTTGACAGAAGAGGTTTTGTTTTTTTTGTATCTGTGAGACATTAGACACAGGCAATTTCCAAAGTATGTATCAATCAGCAAAATCTCCGTGGCCCGAGTTCAACACCAGTGGCCATATTTATAAGTCACTTCAGTATCAGCTTCTATACTGCTGAGCTGAAATTAAATAATAAGCCAAAAGAGGAGCAGTACTTGTCAAACGACTCTGAAAACTAACAGAAGGCTTAGTTGACATTAAGCAGTGATATCAATTGTCAAACATAGATCTACAGTTACAGTATGTCACCCAGTGAAAACCCACACAGCACAATATCTTTTTTGTTCACAATAATATTCTTATAAATGATCTGATCTGTTAACAGTTTGCTGACAGTAAAATCAAATTTTTGTTTTATGTTTCAAGAACGGCCACATTTGAATGTTAGATCATTAACCATAATATAATCATGGTAAAAATGTTAGAACATTACATCCACCAAATTTAAGTAATGAACTTTTAACATGATTATTTACTGTAACGTTTAGCATAAATACACATAAAACATACACAAAGATCCAGACGTACCTACAATAATCATTATTCAGCCAGTTCAGCAGGGACCGGCCAAATTGTGACCCATGTATGGGCAAGCTGATTGTACCCAGGTGCCATGCTTACCCCTAACGCAGGTGGTCAGGCACTATAGTTGGCTTCTGTATTCTTCATCTATAGCAGCCCCCTTTCCCACAAGACTAGTAGGCCTACCAGTACTTGGTACTTGCTACTTGGTTATACATACCGGTACTTGGTGCTTGGTTATACACAATGCTATAGTGCCTGGGCACCATGTTGGGGCAGGTGCGAACTGAGCACATAAAACTGGTACTTGCATTTGAAAGACAGGCAGAGTGGTTCAATGACAGTCTAGGCACAAGGCAGGCAAGGTTCAGAGTAGTCAGGGTCCAATCCATGGTCAAAAGGCAGGCACAGTTCATAGAATAGTGATATCCAATCCAAGGTCGTAAACAGGCGAATCCAAACAGCTGAGTAGGACAGACAGACAGGGAGCTTGAGCATGTATTACACACGCTATCATAAGCATGAGACTGCAGGCTTGGCTGGCTTAAATCAGATTTGGTCTCCACTCAGAGACTGGCTACATCAATCATCTTGCAGGTGGACAGACAGACAGGAAAAGTGCATCATAGCCAAAATTGTGATGCTGGAACCAGCAGATATGGTGGAGCAGTATCGCTACACGCTCCTGACACCAAGTTGATCCATCGATTGGCTTTGGTTATGCCCAGGCTGTTGTATATTTTGCATGTAATCACTGCCATGGGCTATAGCCGCTAGCAATAAACATTGTATTCTGCTAGCCGGGAAGGCTCCCCCATGCCCCCACGCTGACACAATACAATATTACTGTGGGTGGTGTTAATGGTGTAATCGAGCAATTTTCTTTCCTTCCACCCAAAGCATATTTTGTTTGTGACCTATGACTAATTTCTTCAATAACTAAAAAAATGGACATAAAAGGGTCCCTTCCAATGGGGCCAATCTGCTCCATTCAGCAAGGGATCCATGAACAGATGTCTTGCTGAATTAGAGCTGAATGGGACAGTTGGCAGTTCTATGACACCCGTACCATTCAGTTCTATGTCTGCATTTTGACATCAGACTGTGGTGTACCTGTGATGGCCCTATGGGCTGATGGATATAAATGGACTTGTGTCTTTTTACATCAAGCTACCTCCCATCACATTTGGGTCCAGACCTGGACAGGCTCAGAGGTAGGAGGATGGAAACAGACACATCCCTATTTAATTTTGTTCCAGAAATGGAACAGGAAGTCCCCTTACCCCTGCCAGAACACAGTGCTTTATACTGCATGTAGCCTATACAGTTTATACAGCACTGACAGTTGTTGCATTGACTAGCACATCAAATAATTTGCTTGGGCCAGCTTGGCCCAAATTAACTATTTAAAGTGGCAGTAAACTCTGCCACCCAAATCATGAAAATCAATATACTGTAGCCAGTACGCAAAAGCCTATTAAATAGTTCCGCCTTATTAATTATCCCCTTGTTTTTTCTTACTTTTTTGCAGCTTATTTTGTGTTTTTTTTTTGCTTCCTGTCTGAAGCCGGCACAATGTTATCTGTTGTCCTCAGCATCTATACTGTGTGTTACTTCCACCCTTCCTTGCAGTAATGACCATAATCTTGTGCATGCACGTTTGTCTCTCTTCTATACTTGTGCAATCAGTGCCAATGTGTACACCACTTTGGGATGTAGCAAGTCACATGGGGTGTTTTGAGAAGTTGTGAATGGTGCTGTACTCTCGCGGGATTGCAATGCCGCAGAGAGTGGATGACACAGGCATGGCATCTTCCTAGATGGACTGATGGCACATAGAGTGTGCTGTGAATCACCTCACATATGCGCATGTGCCATTGAAGTAATTCAAGTGAACAACATTGGCAAAGGTTAGGAAGAGTGTAAACACAGCACCATGCAGGGGTGGACTGACAACTCATGGGGCCCCCGGCAATAGGGGATCATGGGGCCCCTGTGTCCTTGCCAAACTCAAAAAAGCCTATGAAAAAGGTACCAGGGGCATCTCATGGGGCCCCCTACTGACCCTGGGCCCTCAGGTAGTGCCCGAGTTTCCAAATGGTCAGTCCGCCCCTGGCACCACATACATTGTTTATGAGAGGTTGTAATGGAGGAAAGTCAGAGTAGAAAGTTTACTACCACTCCAAAGTCATAGGAGTCAAAGGAATTAGGTTTTAAGCTCACAGAAAGTAACAAAGACACTGCAGTTTTGACAAGATCATTGACATGTATTTTATGTACTTGCTGAAAATGCCTAAAAAAATTAAAACAAATCCAACAACCACATCGAAGGACTGGTAAGGTGCAATATATTACATGTTTGTTTTAGGGTTTTGTTACACATTAACTTTCATATATTAGTCTTTTATAACTGCCTCAAATTCAGCTTTAAGAAAACTGCACCTCAAGTCATGTAACCTTAGTTACTCAGCAAAAGTGACATGAATGTAAAAAAATAAGTTATTTCTGCATTACTTTGATATATTTTACACCATCACAGTCTTGCTTCAGGTGTGACAGACTCACAATTAGGTTGTCAAACATATTTTTGTGAGCATATTATAGTATTTCAGATACCCTGAAGTTCATTTTAAAATGATTTATTTTTGCTCTGTGAAATGTAATGCCAACAAAACAAAAAAGGTTCTTCAATTGTTAATGAAGTCCACATGTGAAATTTAAACTGTGCTTTACTAAAAATACACATGTAAAAGAAAATGGGCCATTTAATTAAATGCATATTTCATGAGCAGTTAAGAAAATAATAAAGCATAATGCTGATTTTCCAATAAAGTTCTTTAGCTAAAATAAAGAAATGTATTTCTTCCTATTTTCTGTTGTAAAGTATGTATAAACTATGATTTTCCATTTTGCAGCCTGGAATACTTTTTAGCCCAGGCAAAATTGTTTCTTAATGTTACTGATGAGCTGTTGTCTACTTTGTACAAGTACGATCTGTTGCCAAAGTGGTTTCAATAGTTATTTACATTTCATAGGGAGACTTGGACACTTCTTATGGTGAAATATGTCCTTTCCAGCTTTGGTTTGATGGAATTTCCTAAACAGAGATTACTTTTGTCAAAACTAAGAATGTTAATACAAAGCCTTCCAGATTTATCTTGTTTTCAAGAAAAATAAAACAATACATTAAAATGTACTTTCATCATTTTGTTTCCATTAGTGTCACCAATATATATACGCAAATGATATGACTTCTGTTTGACTTTGTCAAAGTCAATAGGTGTTGCAATATGTACAAGGTGGTTAGTCATACTGTTCAAATAGGAGTAAAGTGGAACTAAAGTGGGAAAAATAATTCCTATGAAGTAGGGGCTAGGGGGTAAAATTTGTTTTGATAGAAGGCATTTTGTTTGTCTCATTTGCAAAAAAAACCTTAACTTTCCCTTTATCTAGTAATTTTTGTATGCTGTTTGTGGTGCATGCACAGTGCAGTGTAAACTCTTGGCATCTTTAAAACTGAGTATTGGAATAATGTAATTACAGCACACATATACTGTATAGTAGTGACATCATCACTGGATGCCCAATGGTTGAAGAAAGAGGATGCCAGTCCAGAAGAAGAACAGGTGAAGATGGCATCAGTGACAGTGGCAAGAAAGTTTCTGCTGACAGTTGAGAACAGACTGAAAGGTAAGTCTGCTATAGTGTGAAGTTATACTATACACACTTATTATTATTGCAAGAACTCCAACCCCCCCCTTCCCAGCACAGGTCCGAATTAAAGCATATTGTTTTTGGGGGGGGGGGTTGCTTTTGTTGATCAACTTGCAAGCAGACTTTTTGTTGAATTTAAAAAAAAACTATCTGCTTTGGAGACAAATGGATCTGAAGCACAGTAGAAGCCTCTGAACATGTTAGATACCATCGTAACTACAAATGCTTTTAAATGCATAAAAACAAATGTGAAAACGTGTGAAAACTGTACGCAAAAGTAAAAGCATTTTTCGTGGTTTTTTTTTTTTTTGCAGAATGAAATTACTTAAAAAATGTAGATAAAAATGTATACATATGAATATTTTCACTTTCTAGAATGTCATGGATTTCATATTGACTTTGTGCAGTTTTACACCTACCTAGCTGAACTAAAAAAAATCACAAGAGTGAATAGGGTCCAAGGCTGGTCACAGAAGGTATGTTTGATCTTTTAATTCATTATTTTTTTCTGTACTGCTAGAAAGGTGTTTACCTGTATTTCATAACGTATTACTCATAATGTACAATATATTGCAAATGCATTAATTTGGTTTAATTAATTCACTTATTAGATTATTATTAATTGATTAAAAATTTAAATTAACATTTGTTTTATAAACAACAGACAGCTGTAGTACAGTCCAAATAAACAATTACAGGAACAGAAAAATACATTGGAAAGATTATTCACCGTATCTTAGCAAAGGACATCAGCTAGAATGAGTCATAGAAAACTACAAAAAAAGGCAAAAATTAAACTCATATACTTGCCGCGTGCAGTAGATCATCTGGATTAGAATGATGCTCCCAAATGAGGATGGCGCCAAACAAGGGAGGTGGGTTGGGATAGGGAGGGGCAGGTACACCTACCTCTTGGTGGTGTTATCGGTATGGTGTAACACACATAGTAGCAAGCACTTTACTGGTGGAAAACCTCATCAATTGGATGGACACAAGGATATATATTGGACTTTGTGTTGGTATGATTACGCTGGATGTTATATAAGAGATAGATTCTTTGCACTTTATTCATTTGATTGCCCTGGACACTTTAGGATGTATGGATAGTGTCTTTATATTTACATACATGATTAAGGGGAAAATTTATATACACCTGTTTTTTGCACTTTTATTATTGGTTATAGATTACATCACACTTTCATATTATACACTGCTCAAAAAAATGAAAGGAACACTCTTTAATTAGAGTATAGCATCAAGTCAATTAAACGTCTGGGATGTTGATCTGGTCAGTTAAGAAGCAGAGGGGGTTGTTAATCAGTTTCAGCTGCTTTGGTGTTAATGAAATTAACAACAGGTGCATTAGATGGGCAACAATGAGACAACCCCCACAACAGGAACGGTTTTTCAGGTGGAGGCCACCACTATTTTTTTCCCTACTTATCTTTTGTGACTGTTTTTCGCTAGTTTTGCATTTAGGTATGGTTAGTGTCACTACTGGTAGCATGAGGCGATACCTGGACCCTACAGAGGTTGCACAGACAGTCCAACTCCTCCAGGATCAATATGTGGCATTACCCAAAGGTTTGCTATGTCTCCCAGCACAGTCTCAAGAGCATGGAGGAGACAGACAGTTACTCTAGGAGAGCTGAACAGGGCTGTAGAAGGTCCTAAACCCATCACCAGGACCAGGATCTGCTCCTTTGTGCAAGGAGGAACAGGATGAGCACTGCCAGAGCCCTACAAAATGACTTCCAGCAGGCCACTGGTGTGAATGTCTCTGACCAAACATTCAGAAACAGACTTCATGAGGATGGCCTGAGGGCCTGACATCCTCTAGTGGGCCCTGAGCTCACTGCCTGGCGCCGTAGAGCTCGATTGGCATTTGCCATTGAATACTAAAATTGGCAGGTCCACCACTGGCACCCTGTGCTTTTCACAGATGAGAGCAGGTTCACCCTGAGCACATGTGATAGATGTGAAAGGTCTGGAGAACATTATGCTGCAAGTAACATCATTCAACATGACCGTTTTGGTGGTGGGTCAGTGATGGTCTGGGGAGGCATATCCATGGAGGGACGCACAGACCTCTACAGGCTAGACAATGGCACCCTGACTGCCATTAGATATCGGGATGAAATCTTTGGACCCATTGTCAGTCCCTACGCTGGTGCAGTGGATCCTGGGTTCTTCCTGGTGCACGACAATGCCTGACCTCATATGGTGAGAATACGCAGGCAGTTCCTGGAGGATGAAGGAATTGATACCAATGAATGGCCCCCACACTCACCTGACCTAATTCCAATAGAACACCTCTTGGATATCATGTTTCGTTCCATCCGACGATGCCAGGTTGTACCTCAGACTGTCCAGGAGCTCAGTGATGCCTTGATCCAGATCTGGGAGGAAATACCCCAGGACACCATCCGTCGTCTCATTAGGAGCATGCCCCGATGTTGTCAGGCATGCATACAAGCACGTGGGGGCCATACAAACTACTGAGTAACATTTTGAGTTGCTGCAATGAAATTTCAGCAAAATGGACTAGCCTGCCATATAATTTTTTCACTTTGATTTTCAGGGTGTCTTTGAATTCAGTCCTCTGTAGGTTGATTTCATTTCCATCAAACGATGGGGCATCCATAGATTCCTAACACATTACCCAGTCCATATCAGTATAGATATCTAGCATGATATTTTTCCCCATTGAGATCTGATGTGTTTTCAAAGTATTCCTTTAATTTTTTTGAGCCGTGTATATAGGTGATTAGAGGCACAGCAGGGACTGTTACAAATAAATTTTGGTTTTTATATAGGGGGGGTAGTTTTTATATATGCACTCCCTCAGCCCTGTCACTACTGAGGAAGTCGTCAAGGTCCTCTCAGAAGCCCGCCTCACTACCTGCCCCCTGGACCCTATCCCCTCTCAACTCCTCCGGTCACCCCCCTCTTCCCTCATCCGCTCCCTAACCCACATCTTCAATCTCTCCCTCTCTACTGGCGCATTCCCCTCCCCCCTAAAGCACGCACATATCACCCCCATCCTCAAAAAGCCCTCCCTGGATTCCACAGACCCCAACAACCTCAGACCCATCTCCCTGCTGCCACTCACCTCCAAGCTCCTCGAGCGCATAGTCTACGATCGCCTAAGCGCCCACCTTATTGACAATAACCTCCTTGACCCATTACAATCCGTCCCCTACACTCCACCGAAACTGCCCTCCTCAAAATCACTAACGACCTACTAAACGCCAAAGCCAAGGGCGACTACTCTGTCCTCCTTCTCCTGGACCTCTCTGCGGCCTTTGATACAGTCGACCACCCCCTCCTCCTTAATAAACTACTCTCCCTTGGCATCAGAGATACCGCTCTCTCCTGGTTCTTATCCTACCTATCCCGACGCTCCTTCAGCGTCACCTACAATGGCGCCACCTCCCCCTCCCTCCCCCTCTCTGTTGGGGTCCCTCAAGGCTCTGTCCTTGGACCCCTTCTCTTCTCCATCTACACCTCCTCCCTGGGCACACTCATACACTCCCATGGCTTTAATTATCACCTCTATGCTGACGACACACAAATTTACCTCTCCACCCCTCTCCTCACCCCCACTATCTCCGCCCGCATCACTCACCTCCTAAACGACATCTCAGACTGGATGTCACTCCATTTCCTCAAGCTTAACCTCTCCAAAACCGAACTCCTCATCTTTCCCCCTGCCCACACCCCCCCCCCCCCATCCTATCCATCACCACCACCAACACCACTATCATTCCCGCCCCGCAAGCCAAAGTCCTTGGCGTCATTCTTGACTCGAACCTCTCCTTCCTGCCTCATGTCAAATCACTTACAAACACCTGCAGGCTCCATCTCCGCAATATTGCCAAGATACGTGCCTTCCTCACCCCAGACACCACCAAACTTCTTGTACACTCCCTCATCATCTCACGCCTTGACTATTGCAACTCTCTTCTCACTGGCCTACCCAAGTGCAGGCTCTCCCCGCTCCAGACCATCCTGAACTCAGCGGCCAGACTCATCCACCTCACCACCCGCTCCACCTCTGCCACCCCCCTCTGCCTCTCCCTCTACTGGCTCCCGATTGCCCAACGCATCAAATTTAAACTTCTAATCCTGACCTACAAAGCCGTTCATAACACTGCCCCTGACTACCTCACCAACCTGATCCCCAAATACCACCCTACCCGTACCCTTCGCTCCTCACAGGACCTCCTTCAACCTGCTCCCTGGTCTCCTCCTCCCATGCACGACTGCAGGACTTCTCCAGGTCCTCCCCTATCCTCTGGAACTCACTGCCCCAATCCATCCGACTATCGCCTTCCCTCCCCACATTCAGGCGCTCCCTCAAAACCCATCTCTTCAGGGAAGCCTACCCCACCCTCACCTAACGGCCATTCTCCCTCATTCCTCCCACCACTTCATCCCCCTCAGCCACTTCATTCCCCTCAGCCACTTCCTATTGTTCCACTACCCCCTCCCTCCTAGATTGTAAGCTTGAAAGAGTAGGGCCCTCTTACCCCTCGTACGCTGTCTGTTTTTGTTGTACTGTGCCATGTATTGTCCCCCCTTTTGTACAGCGCTGAGCAAACCCTTTGGCGCTATATAAACTCGATATAATAATAATAATATATATAATTGCAATTTTTTGAGACACATATAAGGTGATTTAAGTGAGTAGCGCTGTTCCATATACAGTATATACATTTCACTGTGGTACAAACCTGACAATATTTTTGTTTTGGTGTCCAGGACTTTTCGGACCTTAGCAACACCCCTGGGATCATATCTTTTATTTTGTTTCTAAAAAGGCTTAGCTTCCCCAGGAAGAGTTTCATGCTTAGAATAGAAAGAGGAATATTTATAAAGCAGTGAATGTGATTTTCACCAAATATTTAAGTAACTCTTTCTGGTATATGTATTTCACCGTCTGTGCATTTTAAGAAAAAAAAAAATACTATTGTATTGAACAATATAGTTCATTTAAAATTGTAACCTTCATAAATTCAGCTTTGAAGGTTATTGAATATCTAGGGCTTAATCAGTTTTATTTCAGCAATAAAAGTGCACTATGATTCCAATGACAGTATATAATTTATACATCACTCACTTGTCATTAAAGCTTTTTACCTACTACAAAAATATATCACCTTGGAGTTTTTATGCTATGTGTTCTTATGATTAATGTAGGAGAAGCTTCTTATATAAATCTGTCAACTACTGGTGTATCTTGTAATTATTTGAAACACCATCAGTATTGTGGCTAAATGTATCAATTTTTAACATAACATAAAATACCTTATATTTTTTATTTCAGCCAAATATAACTTTTTGTTCTTCAGTTTGTGAAAGAAAAATGGGTATGTGTCAGGGCTTGTACAGGTATAATAGACGTATTGGATTTCTGTGCTCCATCATATTGTTCATGACACTTACACAGCTAAGCTAAAAGTAAGTCTGAATAAGAGCTGATGCTGTGGAAATTTTCAATTGCTTGCATGTAGTGTCCATGTCAGCACAAATTCGATATTGCCAAACATTTTTTATGAGAATGACAAAACTGATTACTGTAACCTCGCATCCCCTTTCTTTATTTATGTCAAAAGTTGTACACCACTGCACACATAACAAAATCAACTGTCACACAATTAAAGTGTTATTAAACCCACAACAGTAAAATGAGTTTGTATATGCAGTAAAGCATGCTTGTTATGCTCACTGTGGAAGCTACGGGGTTAATCCTCCACTAGAGATGAGCGAATCGAAGTATCCGAAGTGGAATTCGAGTCGAATATCGGAAAAATTTCGATTCGTGCCGAATCCGAAAAACAGCCTAATTCGGACGCGCGAATCGAAATTTTTCCGAAAATGGCGGCTGACATGTGCGGCGACGGAGCGGGGATGTCGGGGAAGGCGCGCAGACAAGGCGCGCTGCCCCATAATGCATTCCTCAACGACATGTGATCGCATCAGCCAATCAGCAGCCAGCCAGCCAGCACTGTGTAATGGTCGAGGTATATATAGCGGCCATTTTGGAAATCTTCATTTGCCTGCAGTCATTGAACAGAGGCAGACCGCTCTGTACTAGGGACAGGGACAGAGTTAGGGCCACAGAAACGAGAATTGGGGACAGAGAGAAGTTACTTAGGGACAGAGAACCATTACTCAGGGACACAGACTTGTTAATGAGGGCCACAGAATCGTTATTTAGGGACAAAGAAACGCTAGTTAGGGCCACAGAATTCATACTCAGGGACAGACAGAATTGTTACTCAGTGCCAGAGAATTGTTACTTAGGGCCACAGAAACGTTATTAGGGCCACAGAATTTTTACTCAGGGACAGACAGAATTGTTACTGAGTGCCAGAGAATTGTTACTCAGGGACAGACAGAATTGTTACTGAGTGCCAGAGAATTCTTACTCAGGGCCACAGAATTCATTCTCAGGGACAGACAGAATTGTTACTCAGGGACAGACAGAATTGTTACTGAGTGCCAGAGAATTGTTACTCAGGGACAGACAGAATTGTTACTGAGTGCCAGAGAATTGTTACTCAGGGACAGACAGAATTGTTACTGAGTGCCAGAGAATTGTTACTCAGGGACAGACAGAATTGTTACTGAGTGCCAGAGAATTGTTACTCAGGGACAGACAGAATTGTTACTGAGTGCCAGAGAATTGTTACTCGCACAGACACAAAATTGTTACTTGCACAGACACAGAATTGTTACTCGCACAGACACAGAATTGTTACTCAGGGCCACAGAATTCATACTCAGGGACAGACAGAATTGTTACTGAGTGCCAGAGAATTGTTACTCAGGGACAGACAGAATTGTTACTGAGTGCCAGAGAATTGTTACTCGCACAGACACAAAATTGTTACTTGCACAGACACAGAATTGTTACTCGCACAGACACAGAATTGTTACTCAGGGCCACAGAATTCATACTCAGGGATAGACAGAATTGTTACTGAGTGCCAGAGAATTGTTACTCAGGGACAGACAGAATTGTTACTGAGTGCCAGAGAATTGTTACTCAGGGACAGACAGAATTGTTACTGAGTGCCAGAGAATTGTTACTCGCACAGACACAAAATTGTTACTTGCACAGACACAGAATTGTTACTCGCACAGACACAGAATTGTTACTCAGGGCCACAGAATTCATACTCAGGGACAGACAGAATTGTTACTGAGTGCCAGAGAATTGTTACTCAGGGACAGACAGAATTGTTACTGAGTGCCAGAGAATTGTTACTCAGGGACAGACAGAATTGTTACTGAGTGCCAGAGAATTGTTACTCGCACAGACACAAAATTGTTACTTGCACAGACACAGAATTGTTACTCGCACAGACACAGAATTGTTACTCAGGGCCACAGAATTCATACTCAGGGACAGACAGAATTGTTACTGAGTGCCAGAGAATTGTTACTCAGGGACAGACAGAATTGTTACTGAGTGCCAGAGAATTGTTACTCAGGGACAGACAGAATTGTTACTGAGTGCCAGAGAATTGTTACTCAGGGACAGACAGAATTGTTACTGAGTGCCAGAGAATTGTTACTCAGGGACAGACAGAATTGTTACTGAGTGCCAGAGAATTGTTACTCGCACAGACACAAAATTGTTACTTGCACAGACACAGAATTGTTACTCGCACAGACACAGAATTGTTACTCAGGGCCACAGAATTCATACTCAGGGACAGACAGAATTGTTACTGAGTGCCAGAGAATTGTTACTCAGGGACAGACAGAATTGTTACTGAGTGCCAGAGAATTGTTACTCAGGGACAGACAGAATTGTTACTGAGTGCCAGAGAATTGTTACTCAGGGACAGACAGAATTGTTACTGAGTGCCAGAGAATTGTTACTCAGGGACAGACAGAATTGTTACTGAGTGCCAGAGAATTGTTACTCGCACAGACACAAAATTGTTACTTGCACAGACACAGAATTGTTACTCGCACAGACACAGAATTGTTACTCAGGGCCACAGAATTCATACTCAGGGATAGACAGAATTGTTACTGAGTGCCAGAGAATTGTTACTCAGGGACAGACAGAATTGTTACTGAGTGCCAGAGAATTGTTACTCAGGGACAGACAGAATTGTTACTGAGTGCCAGAGAATTGTTACTCGCACAGACACAAAATTGTTACTTGCACAGACACAGAATTGTTACTCGCACAGACACAGAATTGTTACTCAGGGCCACAGAATTCATACTCAGGGACAGACAGAATTGTTACTGAGTGCCAGAGAATTGTTACTCAGGGACAGACAGAATTGTTACTGAGTGCCAGAGAATTGTTACTCAGGGACAGACAGAATTGTTACTGAGTGCCAGAGAATTGTTACTCAGGGACAGACAGAATTGTTACTGAGTGCCAAAGAATTGTTACTCAGGGACAGACAGAATTGTTACTGAGTGCCAGAGAATTGTTACTCAGGGACAGACAGAATTGTTACTGAGTGCCAGAGAATTGTTACTCGCACAGACACAAAATTGTTACTTGCACAGACACAGAATTGTTACTCGCACAGACACAGAATTGTTACTCAGGGCCACAGAATTCATACTCAGGGATAGACAGAATTGTTACTGAGTGCCAGAGAATTGTTACTCAGGGACAGACAGAATTGTTACTGAGTGCCAGAGAATTGTTACTCAGGGACAGACAGAATTGTTACTGAGTGCCAGAGAATTGTTACTCGCACAGACACAAAATTGTTACTTGCACAGACACAGAATTGTTACTCGCACAGACACAGAATTGTTACTCAGGGCCACAGAATTCATACTCAGGGACAGACAGAATTGTTACTGAGTGCCAGAGAATTGTTACTCAGGGACAGACAGAATTGTTACTGAGTGCCAGAGAATTGTTACTCGCACAGACACAAAATTGTTACTTGCACAGACACAGAATTGTTACTCGCACAGACACAGAATTGTTACTCAGGGCCACAGAATTCATACTCAGGGACAGACAGAATTGTTACTGAGTGCCAGAGAATTGTTACTCAGGGACAGACAGAATTGTTACTGAGTGCCAGAGAATTGTTACTCGCACAGACACAAAATTGTTACTTGCACAGACACAGAATTGTTACTCGCACAGACACAGAATTGTTACTCGCACAGACACATAATTGTTACTCAGGGCCACAGAATTCATACTCAGGGACAGACAGAATTGTTACTGAGTGCCAGAGAATTGTTACTCAGGGACACCTAATCGTTGAATTAAATAGTATGTCAGACAACATGCAGAGGAGTGGCAGAGGAGGCAATGTTTTAGGAGCGAGCAGACGTGGCAGCAGAGGAAGGGGTCGAGGCAGCAGTATTCGCAGCCAGAGGCCAGTGCTCCCGGTGTCATCCAGCGGTCGTGTCTCCACCGACAACCCTGCCGTCATTGATTGGTTGGCTCGGTCGTCTTCCTCTTCCCAGGTCACCTCTGACACCTACAGCCAACGGTCGGTGGGTACGTCAGACACAACCGTTAGTTGGCATGGCCCGGGACCAAGCCCACTGAAATCACGTGTCCTCTACCTGCCCCTGTCCTTTGCTGTTCCCTCACCAAGCGAAGTATCGCATGCTGTGGGCTCAGCCCCACTGTACAGTGAGGAAGAGCTAACAGAGGGCGGTCAGGAACGGGGGGAGACATCGGCCTTTTCAGCAGCCAAGCGAACAAGTACTGGCGAGGAGAGTGGCTCGGTAGCCGGTCTAGAGACAGGTCTGTCTCCTGACCCAGACGCAGCCGAGGGGGCTAGTAGTGAGGCGGAGACCCTACTTGATGATGAGGAGGTTGATCGCACTTGGCAGCCTCGTCGTCATCAGGCAATTTCTTCCGCATCATCAGGAGAAGAGGGTGGCAGCTTGGCAGCGAGCAAAACAGTCGGTGGGTTGCCCAGGAGACAGCAGCAGGGTCGCATCAGTGTCAGTGGAGCCAAACGTCCACGGAGTAGAGCACCAGCTCCACTGCAGCCTACCACCACGGCCAGTAGTGGTGCCGGTGCGCACGGAGGAAGTAGCAGTCAGCCAGTGAAGAGTAGCGGGGGCAAAGTTTCCTACTCGGTGGTGTGGCAATTTTTCCTCAAGCCGCCCGAGGAAGTAAACGTAGCCGTATGTCGACTATGTGGCCAGAAATGCAAGCGTGGCCAGGGGGCCCATGTTGGGACTACAGCGTTGCGTCAGCATATGCAGCGTCACCATTCGGTGGCCTGGGAAAACCGTGATAAACATACGGCGGTTCTGCCTGCCCCAGCCCCCGCTCCATCACCCGCTCCGTTACTTGCTCCGTCACCCGACGTCGTCAATCGCCCTCTATCAGCCAGTCAAGGCTCCAACACCTCTGCTGAGGGGAGTTGTCGCTCGTTGGCATCTTCCGCTCGTTCAGATGCTCCTTCTCCTGCTACTCCTCTTCTCGGATTCCGTCAACAGTCTTTCTTGGAATCCGTATCCAAGAGACAACAGTTTGCGAGCACGCACCCGACGGTGCAAAAGCTGAACGTCCTCCTGTCCAAGTTGCTGGTGCTGCAGTCCCTCCCTTTCCAACTGGTGGACTCAGCACCTTTCCGAGAAATGATGGCTTGTGCCGCGCCGCGGTGGAGAGTGCCAAGCCGTCATTTCTTTGCCCAAAAGGCAGTGCCAGCCCTGCATTCACATGTAGAAGAGATGGTGGGCCAGTCTTTGAGCATGTCGGTCTCTGCCAAAGTGCACGGCAGCGCCGACGTGTGGAGCTGTAACTACGGTCAGGGACAGTACATGTCATTTACGGCCCACTGGGTGAACGTGGTGCCGGCACAGCCGCACCAGCAACTTGGACAGGTCACGACGCTTTTGCCTCCACGTTTGCACGTCCTTGGTCCAGCAAGCATGTCCGCCTCTACCACCTCTTTTTCCGCCGTGTCCTCAGCCGCCACCCCCGTGCCAAGTCCCATTACCCGACCGGCATATCACATGTGCAGGGCGCAACGGTGTCACGCTGTGCTGCACCTGGTATGCCTTGGCGAACGTAGTCACACAGGGGAGGAACTGCTGAGTGTAATGAACAGAGAAATCGACAGATGGCTGTCTCCGCGCAAACTAAAAATCGGAACCATGTTGACTGACAACGGAAAGAACATGGTGTCTGCTCTGCGTCAAGGAAGGTTGTGCCATGCGCCATGTATGGCTCACGTGTTCAATCTGGTTGTCAAGCGGTTCCTAAAATCCACCATCCCACTGCAAGACATCCTTAAAATGTCACGTAAACTGTGCATGCATTTCAGCCATTCCTACACCGCAAAGAACACCCTCATTGAGCTGCAGCGGCAGAACGGAATTCCACAGCATCGCCTGATCTGCGACGTTGCAACAAGGTGGAATTCAACCCTACACATGTTAGACCGCCTTTACGAGCAGCGAAAGGCCATCACCGATTTCCTGATGTTACAAGCGGATAAAGGTACTCCCCTGTGTAACTTAGATGTCAGCCATTGGCAGCTCATGCCTGACACCTGCCGCTTGCTCAGGCCCTTTGAGGAGGCCACGCTATTCGTGAGTCGGCAGGACTATGGGATGAACGACGTCATTCCTCTGTTGCACGTCCTGGAACAAATGCTGTTAACAATGGCTGGTCAGGGGGCGGTAGACGTGGCGCACAGATCTCAACGCCACATGACCCCTGTGGGGGCAGGACAGGAAGAAGAGGAGGAGGTAGAGGAGGACATTTGTGCTCAGGAATTATTGAGTGAAATGGGTGGTTTTTCCACTCAGCGGACAGGAGTGGAGGAGCAGGAGCATCTGGTAGAGGAGGAGGAGGAGGAGACAGAGGACCCAGACGCACCGTGGCAGTATGCTGTGGAGATGGAGGCAGGGAGTCCCTCGCATTCCTTGGCACAAATGGCCCATAGCATGCTCGGTTGCTTGCGTAGCGACAGCCGAATAATAACCATCAGACAGAGGGATGACTTTTGGCTGTCCACCTTGTTGGACCCTCGCTACCGGTCCAAAATGGTGGCCTTTTTCACACCTGCTGAGAGGGAGGCCAAAATTACGTACTATAAAAACCACCTATGTAGTCAGTTGGTCTCTGCCTTTGTGCGCCAACGTCCATCCTCAGACACTGTGGGCCCTGTGCGCTCGCGTTCCGCTGGCATGGCAGCAGGGGAGGGGTGGGGTGGTAGGAGCAGTGGCAGCTCCACCAGCAGTGGCTGCCTCAGTCTGCAGTCGATGATGAGTAGCTTTCTTCACCAGCGCAGTGAGGAAACCACTAACCAGCCGCAGCAGCAGCAGCAGCATCAGGTGGACCTGGAGCAGGAGCTCAAACAACAGGCTTGGGCCTACTTGGACAGCACCCTGCCAACCGAGGTAGACAATCCCCTTGACTACTGGGCAACGAAACTTGACCTTTGGCCCCAACTAGCTGAATTTGCCCTTGAAAGGCTGTCATGCCCGGCCAGTAGCGTGGCATCGGAGCGCGTGTTTAGTGCGGCAGGAGGTATTGTAACTCCGCGGAGGACACGACTGTCCACCCAAAGTGTGGAGAGACTCACGTTTGTGAAAATGAATCAGGCGTGGATTAGTCTGGATTTCAAACCACCAGTTCCTGACACAACTGACTAAATCCGCCATGAATCATGCCTCAAACATGTGCCACTTTCAGGTCTCCTCACACTGCTGGTGTGTTTAATTTTTTGACATAGGGTGCTGGCAGATTACGGGCCTCCTATAGCTGCTGCCAGGCCCCTAATCTGCCATGGGCCCCTATATACCGCCTCCTCATGCTGCTGCCAAGTCTAGAGTCTCTCATGGGTCCCTGTACGGCCTCCCATTGCTGCTGTCTCCATCGCCACACTCTGCTGCCATGTGCCACTTTCAGGTCTCTTCACACTGCTGGTGTGTTAAATTTTTTGACATAGGGTGCAGGCAGATTACGGGCCTCACATAGCTGCTGCCAGGCCCCTAATCTGCCATGGGCCCCTATATACCGCCTCCTCATGCTGCTGCCAAGTCTAGAGTCTCTCATGGGTCCCTGTACGGCCTCCCATTGCTGCTGTCTCCATCGCCACACTCTGCTGCCATGTGCCACTTTCAGGTCTCTTCACACTGCTGGTGTGTTAAATTTTTTGACATAGGGTGCAGGCAGATTACGGGCCTCACATAGCTGCTGCCAGGCCCCTAATCTGCCATGGGCCCCTATATACCGCCTCCTCATGCTGCTGCCAAGTCCAGAGTCTGTCATGGGTCCCTGTACGGCCTCCCATTGCTGCTGTCTCCATCGCCACACTCTGCTGCCATGTGCCACTTTCAGGTCTCTTCACACTGCTGGTGTGTTAAATTTTTTGACATAGGGTGCAGGCAGATTACGGGCCTCACATAGCTGCTGCCAGGCCCCTAATCTGCCATGGGCCCCTATATACCGCCTCCTCATGCTGCTGCCAAGTCTAGAGTCTCTCATGGGTCCCTGTACGGCCTCCCATTGCTGCTGTCTCCATCGCCACACTCTGCTGCCATGTGCCACTTTCAGGTCTCTTCACACTGCTGGTGTGTTTAATTTTTTGACATAGGGTGCAGGCAGATTACGGGCCTCACATAGCTGCTGCCAGGCCCCTAATCTGCCATGGGCCCCTATATACCGCCTCCTCATGCTGCTGCCAAGTCTAGAGTCTCTCATGGGTCCCTGTACGGCCTCCCATTGCTGCTGTCTCCATCGCCACACTCTGCTGCCATGTGCCACTTTCAGGTCTCTTCACACTGCTGGTGTGTTAAATTTTTTGACATAGGGTGCAGGCAGATTACGGGCCTCACATAGCTGCTGCCAGGCCCCTAATCTGCCATGGGCCCCTATATACCGCCTCCTCATGCTGCTGCCAAGTCTAGAGTCTCTCATGGGTCCCTGTACGGCCTCCCATTGCTGCTGTCTCCATCGCCACACTCTGCTGCCATGTGCCACTTTCAGGTCTCTTCACACTGCTGGTGTGTTAAATTTTTTGACATAGGGTGCAGGCAGATTACGGGCCTCACATAGCTGCTGCCAGGCCCCTAATCTGCCATGGGCCCCTATATACCGCCTCCTCATGCTGCTGCCAAGTCCAGAGTCTGTCATGGGTCCCTGTACGGCCTCCCATTGCTGCTGTCTCCATCGCCACACTCTGCTGCCATGTGCCACTTTCAGGTCTCTTCACACTGCTGGTGTGTTAAATTTTTTGACATAGGGTGCAGGCAGATTACGGGCCTCACATAGCTGCTGCCAGGCCCCTAATCTGCCATGGGCCCCTATATACCGCCTCCTCATGCTGCTGCCAAGTCTAGAGTCTCTCATGGGTCCCTGTACGGCCTCCCATTGCTGCTGTCTCCATCGCCACACTCTGCTGCCATGTGCCACTTTCAGGTCTCTTCACACTGCTGGTGTGTTTAATTTTTTGACATAGGGTGCAGGCAGATTACGGGCCTCACATAGCTGCTGCCAGGCCCCTAATCTGCCATGGGCCCCTATATACCGCCTCCTCATGCTGCTGCCAAGTCTAGAGTCTCTCATGGGTCCCTGTACGGCCTCCCATTGCTGCTGTCTCCATCGCCACACTCTGCTGCCATGTGCCACTTTCAGGTCTCTTCACACTGCTGGTGTGTTAAATTTTTTGACATAGGGTGCAGGCAGATTACGGGCCTCACATAGCTGCTGCCAGGCCCCTAATCTGCCATGGGCCCCTATATACCGCCTCCTCATGCTGCTGCCAAGTCCAGAGTCTGTCATGGGTCCCTGTATGGCCTCCCATTGCTGCTGTCTCCATCGCCACACTCTGCTGCCATGTGCCACTTTCAGGTCTCTTCACACTGCTGGTGTGTTAAATTTTTTGACATAGGGTGCAGGCAGATTACGGGCCTCACATAGCTGCTGCCAGGCCCCTAATCTGCCATGGGCCCCTATATACCGCCTCCTCATGCTGCTGCCAAGTCCAGAGTCTGTCATGGGTCCCTGTACGGCCTCCCATTGCTGCTGTCTCCATCGCCACACTCTGCTGCCATGTGCCACTTTCAGGTCTCTTCACACTGCTGGTGTGTTAAATTTTTTGACATAGGGTGCAGGCAGATTACGGGCCTCACATAGCTGCTGCCAGGCCCCTAATCTGCCATGGGCCCCTATATACCGCCTCCTCATGCTGCTGCCAAGTCTAGAGTCTCTCATGGGTCCCTGTACGGCCTCCCATTGCTGCTGTCTCCATCGCCACACTCTGCTGCCATGTGCCACTTTCAGGTCTCTTCACACTGCTGGTGTGTTTAATTTTTTGACATAGGGTGCAGGCAGATTACGGGCCTCACATAGCTGCTGCCAGGCCCCTAATCTGCCATGGGCCCCTATATACCGCCTCCTCATGCTGCTGCCAAGTCTAGAGTCTCTCATGGGTCCCTGTACGGCCTCCCATTGCTGCTGTCTCCATCGCCACACTCTGCTGCCATGTGCCACTTTCAGGTCTCTTCACACTGCTGGTGTGTTAAATTTTTTGACATAGGGTGCAGGCAGATTACGGGCCTCACATAGCTGCTGCCAGGCCCCTAATCTGCCATGGGCCCCTATATACCGCCTCCTCATGCTGCTGCCAAGTCTAGAGTCTCTCATGGGTCCCTGTACGGCCTCCCATTGCTGCTGTCTCCATCGCCACACTCTGCTGCCATGTGCCACTTTCAGGTCTCTTCACACTGCTGGTGTGTTAAATTTTTTGACATAGGGTGCAGGCAGATTACGGGCCTCACATAGCTGCTGCCAGGCCCCTAATCTGCCATGGGCCCCTATATACCGCCTCCTCATGCTGCTGCCAAGTCCAGAGTCTGTCATGGGTCCCTGTATGGCCTCCCATTGCTGCTGTCTCCATCGCCACACTCTGCTGCCATGTGCCACTTTCAGGTCTCTTCACACTGCTGGTGTGTTAAATTTTTTGACATAGGGTGCAGGCAGATTACGGGCCTCACATAGCTGCTGCCAGGCCCCTAATCTGCCATGGGCCCCTATATACCGCCTCCTCATGCTGCTGCCAAGTCTAGAGTCTCTCATGGGTCCCTGTACGGCCTCCCATTGCTGCTGTCTCCATCGCCACACTCTGCTGCCATGTGCCACTTTCAGGTCTCTTCACACTGCTGGTGTGTTTAATTTTTTGACATAGGGTGCAGGCAGATTACGGGCCTCACATAGCTGCTGCCAGGCCCCTAATCTGCCATGGGCCCCTATATACCGCCTCCTCATGCTGCTGCCAAGTCTAGAGTCTCTCATGGGTCCCTGTACGGCCTCCCATTGCTGCTGTCTCCATCGCCACACTCTGCTGCCATGTGCCACTTTCAGGTCTCTTCACACTGCTGGTGTGTTAAATTTTTTGACATAGGGTGCAGGCAGATTACGGGCCTCACATAGCTGCTGCCAGGCCCCTAATCTGCCATGGGCCCCTATATACCGCCTCCTCATGCTGCTGCCAAGTCTAGAGTCTCTCATGGGTCCCTGTACGGCCTCCCATTGCTGCTGTCTCCATCGCCACACTCTGCTGCCATGTGCCACTTTCAGGTCTCTTCACACTGCTGGTGTGTTAAATTTTTTGACATAGGGTGCAGGCAGATTACGGGCCTCACATAGCTGCTGCCAGGCCCCTAATCTGCCATGGGCCCCTATATACCGCCTCCTCATGCTGCTGCCAAGTCTAGAGTCTCTCATGGGTCCCTGTACGGCCTCCCATTGCTGCTGTCTCCATCGCCACACTCTGCTGCCATGTGCCACTTTCAGGTCTCTTCACACTGCTGGTGTGTTAAATTTTTTGACATAGGGTGCAGGCAGATTACGGGCCTCACATAGCTGCTGCCAGGCCCCTAATCTGCCATGGGCCCCTATATACCGCCTCCTCATGCTGCTGCCAAGTCTAGAGTCTCTCATGGGTCCCTGTACGGCCTCCCATTGCTGCTGTCTCCATCGCCACACTCTGCTGCCATGTGCCACTTTCAGGTCTCTTCACACTGCTGGTGTGTTAAATTTTTTGACATAGGGTGCAGGCAGATTACGGGCCTCACATAGCTGCTGCCAGGCCCCTAATCTGCCATGGGCCCCTATATACCGCCTCCTCATGCTGCTGCCAAGTCTAGAGTCTGTCATGGGTCCCTGTATGGCCTCCCATTGCTGCTGTCTCCATCGCCACACTCTGCTGCCATGTGCCACTTTCAGGTCTCTTCACACTGCTGGTGTGTTAAATTTTTTGACATAGGGTGCAGGCAGATTACGGGCCTCACATAGCTGCTGCCAGGCCCCTAATCTGCCATGGGCCCCTATATACCGCCTCCTCATGCTGCTGCCAAGTCTAGAGTCTCTCATGGGTCCCTGTACGGCCTCCCATTGCTGCTGTCTCCATCGCCACACTCTGCTGCCATGTGCCACTTTCAGGTCTCTTCACACTGCTGGTGTGTTAAATTTTTTGACATAGGGTGCAGGCAGATTACGGGCCTCACATAGCTGCTGCCAGGCCCCTAATCTGCCATGGGCCCCTATATACCGCCTCCTCATGCTGCTGCCAAGTCTAGAGTCTCTCATGGGTCCCTGTACGGCCTCCCATTGCTGCTGTCTCCATCGCCACACTCTGCCATGTGCCACTTTCAGGTCTCTTCACACTGCTGGTGTGTTTAATTTTTTGACATAGGGTGCAGGCAGATTACGGGCCTCACATAGCTGCTGCCAGGCCCCTAATCTGCCATGGGCCCCTATATACCGCCTCCTCATGCTGCTGCCAAGTCCAGAGTCTGTCATGGGTCCCTGTATGGCCTCCCATTGCTGCTGTCTCCATCGCCACACTCTGCTGCCATGTGCCACTTTCAGGTCTCTTCACACTGCTGGTGTGTTAAATTTTTTGACATAGGGTGCAGGCAGATTACGGGCCTCACATAGCTGCTGCCAGGCCCCTAATCTGCCATGGGCCCCTATATACCGCCTCCTCATGCTGCTGCCAAGTCCAGAGTCTGTCATGGGTCCCTGTATGGCCTCCCATTGCTGCTGTCTCCATCGCCACACTCTGCTGCCATGTGCCACTTTCAGGTCTCTTCACACTGCTGGTGTGTTAAATTTTTTGACATAGGGTGCAGGCAGATTACGGGCCTCACATAGCTGCTGCCAGGCCCCTAATCTGCCATGGGCCCCTATATACCGCCTCCTCATGCTGCTGCCAAGTCCAGAGTCTGTCATGGGTCCCTGTATGGCCTCCCATTGCTGCTGTCTCCATCGCCACACTCTGCTGCCATGTGCCACTTTCAGGTCTCTTCACACTGCTGGTGTGTTTAATTTTTTGACATAGGGTGCAGGCAGATTACGGGCCTCACATAGCTGCTGCCAGGCCCCTAATCTGCCATGGGCCCCTATATACCGCCTCCTCATGCTGCTGCCAAGTCTAGAGTCTCTCATGGGTCCCTGTACGGCCTCCCATTGCTGCTGTCTCCATCGCCACACTCTGCTGCCATGTGCCACTTTCAGGTCTCTTCACACTGCTGGTGTGTTAAATTTTTTGACATAGGGTGCAGGCAGATTACGGGCCTCACATAGCTGCTGCCAGGCCCCTAATCTGCCATGGGCCCCTATATACCGCCTCCTCATGCTGCTGCCAAGTCTAGAGTCTCTCATGGGTCCCTGTACGGCCTCCCATTGCTGCTGTCTCCATCGCCACACTCTGCTGCCATGTGCCACTTTCAGGTCTCTTCACACTGCTGGTGTGTTAAATTTTTTGACATAGGGTGCAGGCAGATTACGGGCCTCACATAGCTGCTGCCAGGCCCCTAATCTGCCATGGGCCCCTATATACCGCCTCCTCATGCTGCTGCCAAGTCCAGAGTCTGTCATGGGTCCCTGTATGGCCTCCCATTGCTGCTGTCTCCATCGCCACACTCTGCTGCCATGTGCCACTTTCAGGTCTCTTCACACTGCTGGTGTGTTAAATTTTTTGACATAGGGTGCAGGCAGATTACGGGCCTCACATAGCTGCTGCCAGGCCCCTAATCTGCCATGGGCCCCTATATACCGCCTCCTCATGCTGCTGCCAAGTCCAGAGTCTGTCATGGGTCCCTGTACGGCCTCCCATTGCTGCTGTCTCCATCGCCACACTCTGCTGCCATGTGCCACTTTCAGGTCTCTTCACACTGCTGGTGTGTTTAATTTTTTGACATAGGGTGCAGGCAGATTACGGGCCTCACATAGCTGCTGCCAGGCCCCTAATCTGCCATGGGCCCCTATATACCGCCTCCTCATGCTGCTGCCAAGTCTAGAGTCTGTCATGGGTCCCTGTACGGCCTCCCATTGCTGCTGTCTCCATCGCCACACTCTGCTGCCATGTGCCACTTTCAGGTCTCTTCACACTGCTGGTGTGTTAAATTTTTTGACATAGGGTGCAGGCAGATTACGGGCCTCACATAGCTGCTGCCAGGCCCCTAATCTGCCATGGGCCCCTATATACTGCCTCCTCATGCTGCTGCCAAGTCCAGAGTCTGTCATGGGTCCCTGTACGGCCTCCCATTGCTGCTGTCTCCATCGCCACACTCTGCTGCCATGTGCCACTTTCAGGTCTCTTCACACTGCTGGTGTGTTTAATTTTTTGACATAGGGTGCAGGCAGATTACGGGCCTCACATAGCTGCTGCCAGGCCCCTAATCTGCCATGGGCCCCTATATACCGCCTCCTCATGCTGCTGCCAAGTCTAGAGTCTCTCATGGGTCCCTGTACGGCCTCCCATTGCTGCTGTCTCCATCGCCACACTCTGCTGCCATGTGCCACTTTCAGGTCTCTTCACACTGCTGGTGTGTTAAATTTTTTGACATAGGGTGCAGGCAGATTACGGGCCTCACATAGCTGCTGCCAGGCCCCTAATCTGCCATGGGCCCCTATATACCGCCTCCTCATGCTGCTGCCAAGTCCAGAGTCTGTCATGGGTCCCTGTATGGCCTCCCATTGCTGCTGTCTCCATCGCCACACTCTGCTGCCATGTGCCACTTTCAGGTCTCTTCACACTGCTGGTGTGTTAAATTTTTTGACATAGGGTGCAGGCAGATTACGGGCCTCACATAGCTGCTGCCAGGCCCCTAATCTGCCATGGGCCCCTATATACCGCCTCCTCATGCTGCTGCCAAGTCTAGAGTCTCTCATGGGTCCCTGTACGGCCTCCCATTGCTGCTGTCTCCATCGCCACACTCTGCTGCCATGTGCCACTTTCAGGTCTCTTCACACTGCTGGTGTGTTAAATTTTTTGACATAGGGTGCAGGCAGATTACGGGCCTCACATAGCTGCTGCCAGGCCCTTAATCTGCCATGGGCCCCTATATACCGCCTCCTCATGCTGCTGCCAAGTCTAGAGTCTCTCATGGGTCCCTGTACGGCCTCCCATTGCTGCTGTCTCCATCGCCACACTCTGCCATGTGCCACTTTCAGGTCTCTTCACACTGCTGGTGTGTTTAATTTTTTGACATAGGGTGCAGGCAGATTACGGGCCTCACATAGCTGCTGCCAGGCCCCTAATCTGCCATGGGCCCCTATATACCGCCTCCTCATGCTGCTGCCAAGTCTAGAGTCTCTCATGGGTCCCTGTACGGCCTCCCATTGCTGCTGTCTCCATCGCCACACTCTGCTGCCATGTGCCACTTTCAGGTCTCTTCACACTGCTGGTGTGTTTAATTTTTTGACATAGGGTGCAGGCAGATTACGGGCCTCACATAGCTGCTGCCAGGCCCCTAATCTGCCATGGGCCCCTATATACCGCCTCCTCATGCTGCTGCCAAGTCTAGAGTCTCTCATGGGTCCCTGTACGGCCTCCCATTGCTGCTGTCTCCATCGCCACACTCTGCTGCCATGTGCCACTTTCAGGTCTCTTCACACTGCTGGTGTGTTAAATTTTTTGACATAGGGTGCAGGCAGATTACGGGCCTCACATAGCTGCTGCCAGGCCCCTAATCTGCCATGGGCCCCTATATACCGCCTCCTCATGCTGCTGCCAAGTCCAGAGTCTGTCATGGGTCCCTGTATGGCCTCCCATTGCTGCTGTCTCCATCGCCACACTCTGCTGCCATGTGCCACTTTCAGGTCTCTTCACACTGCTGGTGTGTTAAATTTTTTGACATAGGGTGCAGGCAGATTACGGGCCTCACATAGCTGCTGCCAGGCCCCTAATCTGCCATGGGCCCCTATATACCGCCTCCTCATGCTGCTGCCAAGTCTAGAGTCTCTCATGGGTCCCTGTACGGCCTCCCATTGCTGCTGTCTCCATCGCCACACTCTGCTGCCATGTGCCACTTTCAGGTCTCTTCACACTGCTGGTGTGTTAAATTTTTTGACATAGGGTGCAGGCAGATTACGGGCCTCACATAGCTGCTGCCAGGCCCCTAATCTGCCATGGGCCCCTATATACCGCCTCCTCATGCTGCTGCCAAGTCCAGAGTCTGTCATGGGTCCCTGTACGGCCTCCCATTGCTGCTGTCTCCATCGCCACACTCTGCTGCCATGTGCCACTTTCAGGTCTCTTCACACTGCTGGTGTGTTAAATTTTTTGACATAGGGTGCAGGCAGATTACGGGCCTCACATAGCTGCTGCCAGGCCCCTAATCTGCCATGGGCCCCTATATACCGCCTCCTCATGCTGCTGCCAAGTCTAGAGTCTCTCATGGGTCCCTGTACGGCCTCCCATTGCTGCTGTCTCCATCGCCACACTCTGCTGCCATGTGCCACTTTCAGGTCTCTTCACACTGCTGGTGTGTTTAATTTTTTGACATAGGGTGCAGGCAGATTACGGGCCTCACATAGCTGCTGCCAGGCCCCTAATCTGCCATGGGCCCCTATATACCGCCTCCTCATGCTGCTGCCAAGTCTAGAGTCTCTCATGGGTCCCTGTACGGCCTCCCATTGCTGCTGTCTCCATCGCCACACTCTGCTGCCATGTGCCACTTTCAGGTCTCTTCACACTGCTGGTGTGTTAAATTTTTTGACATAGGGTGCAGGCAGATTACGGGCCTCACATAGCTGCTGCCAGGCCCCTAATCTGCCATGGGCCCCTATATACCGCCTCCTCATGCTGCTGCCAAGTCCAGAGTCTGTCATGGGTCCCTGTATGGCCTCCCATTGCTGCTGTCTCCATCGCCACACTCTGCTGCCATGTGCCACTTTCAGGTCTCTTCACACTGCTGGTGTGTTAAATTTTTTGACATAGGGTGCAGGCAGATTACGGGCCTCACATAGCTGCTGCCAGGCCCCTAATCTGCCATGGGCCCCTATATACCGCCTCCTCATGCTGCTGCCAAGTCCAGAGTCTGTCATGGGTCCCTGTACGGCCTCCCATTGCTGCTGTCTCCATCGCCACACTCTGCTGCCATGTGCCACTTTCAGGTCTCTTCACACTGCTGGTGTGTTAAATTTTTTGACATAGGGTGCAGGCAGATTACGGGCCTCACATAGCTGCTGCCAGGCCCCTAATCTGCCATGGGCCCCTATATACCGCCTCCTCATGCTGCTGCCAAGTCTAGAGTCTCTCATGGGTCCCTGTACGGCCTCCCATTGCTGCTGTCTCCATCGCCACACTCTGCTGCCATGTGCCACTTTCAGGTCTCTTCACACTGCTGGTGTGTTTAATTTTTTGACATAGGGTGCAGGCAGATTACGGGCCTCACATAGCTGCTGCCAGGCCCCTAATCTGCCATGGGCCCCTATATACCGCCTCCTCATGCTGCTGCCAAGTCTAGAGTCTCTCATGGGTCCCTGTACGGCCTCCCATTGCTGCTGTCTCCATCGCCACACTCTGCTGCCATGTGCCACTTTCAGGTCTCTTCACACTGCTGGTGTGTTAAATTTTTTGACATAGGGTGCAGGCAGATTACGGGCCTCACATAGCTGCTGCCAGGCCCCTAATCTGCCATGGGCCCCTATATACCGCCTCCTCATGCTGCTGCCAAGTCTAGAGTCTCTCATGGGTCCCTGTACGGCCTCCCATTGCTGCTGTCTCCATCGCCACACTCTGCTGCCATGTGCCACTTTCAGGTCTCTTCACACTGCTGGTGTGTTAAATTTTTTGACATAGGGTGCAGGCAGATTACGGGCCTCACATAGCTGCTGCCAGGCCCCTAATCTGCCATGGGCCCCTATATACCGCCTCCTCATGCTGCTGCCAAGTCCAGAGTCTGTCATGGGTCCCTGTATGGCCTCCCATTGCTGCTGTCTCCATCGCCACACTCTGCTGCCATGTGCCACTTTCAGGTCTCTTCACACTGCTGGTGTGTTAAATTTTTTGACATAGGGTGCAGGCAGATTACGGGCCTCACATAGCTGCTGCCAGGCCCCTAATCTGCCATGGGCCCCTATATACCGCCTCCTCATGCTGCTGCCAAGTCTAGAGTCTCTCATGGGTCCCTGTACGGCCTCCCATTGCTGCTGTCTCCATCGCCACACTCTGCTGCCATGTGCCACTTTCAGGTCTCTTCACACTGCTGGTGTGTTTAATTTTTTGACATAGGGTGCAGGCAGATTACGGGCCTCACATAGCTGCTGCCAGGCCCCTAATCTGCCATGGGCCCCTATATACCGCCTCCTCATGCTGCTGCCAAGTCTAGAGTCT
The DNA here is from genome assembly GCF_062004578.1 of Staurois parvus. Lineage (NCBI taxonomy): Eukaryota > Metazoa > Chordata > Amphibia > Anura > Ranidae > Staurois > Staurois parvus. The sequence goes on from NW_028317877.1 coordinate 17,276,796, forward strand.
CTCATGGGTCCCTGTACGGCCTCCCATTGCTGCTGTCTCCATCGCCACACTCTGCTGCCATGTGCCACTTTCAGGTCTCTTCACACTGCTGGTGTGTTAAATTTTTTGACATAGGGTGCAGGCAGATTACGGGCCTCACATAGCTGCTGCCAGGCCCCTAATCTGCCATGGGCCCCTATATACCGCCTCCTCATGCTGCTGCCAAGTCTAGAGTCTCTCATGGGTCCCTGTACGGCCTCCCATTGCTGCTGTCTCCATCGCCACACTCTGCTGCCATGTGCCACTTTCAGGTCTCTTCACACTGCTGGTGTGTTAAATTTTTTGACATAGGGTGCAGGCAGATTACGGGCCTCACATAGCTGCTGCCAGGCCCCTAATCTGCCATGGGCCCCTATATACCGCCTCCTCATGCTGCTGCCAAGTCTAGAGTCTCTCATGGGTCCCTGTACGGCCTCCCATTGCTGCTGTCTCCATCGCCACACTCTGCTGCCATGTGCCACTTTCAGGTCTCTTCACACTGCTGGTGTGTTAAATTTTTTGACATAGGGTGCAGGCAGATTACGGGCCTCACATAGCTGCTGCCAGGCCCCTAATCTGCCATGGGCCCCTATATACCGCCTCCTCATGCTGCTGCCAAGTCTAGAGTCTCTCATGGGTCCCTGTACGGCCTCCCATTGCTGCTGTCTCCATCGCCACACTCTGCTGCCATGTGCCACTTTCAGGTCTCTTCACACTGCTGGTGTGTTAAATTTTTTGACATAGGGTGCAGGCAGATTACGGGCCTCACATAGCTGCTGCCAGGCCCCTAATCTGCCATGGGCCCCTATATACCGCCTCCTCATGCTGCTGCCAAGTCTAGAGTCTCTCATGGGTCCCTGTACGGCCTCCCATTGCTGCTGTCTCCATCGCCACACTCTGCTGCCATGTGCCACTTTCAGGTCTCTTCACACTGCTGGTGTGTTTAATTTTTTGACATAGGGTGCAGGCAGATTACGGGCCTCACATAGCTGCTGCCAGGCCCCTAATCTGCCATGGGCCCCTATATACCGCCTCCTCATGCTGCTGCCAAGTCTAGAGTCTGTCATGGGTCCCTGTATGGCCTCCCATTGCTGCTGTCTCCATCGCCACACTCTGCTGCCATGTGCCACTTTCAGGTCTCTTCACACTGCTGGTGTGTTAAATTTTTTGACATAGGGTGCAGGCAGATTACGGGCCTCACATAGCTGCTGCCAGGCCCCTAATCTGCCATGGGCCCCTATATACCGCCTCCTCATGCTGCTGCCAAGTCTAGAGTCTCTCATGGGTCCCTGTACGGCCTCCCATTGCTGCTGTCTCCATCGCCACACTCTGCTGCCATGTGCCACTTTCAGGTCTCTTCACACTGCTGGTGTGTTAAATTTTTTGACATAGGGTGCAGGCAGATTACGGGCCTCACATAGCTGCTGCCAGGCCCCTAATCTGCCATGGGCCCCTATATACCGCCTCCTCATGCTGCTGCCAAGTCTAGAGTCTCTCATGGGTCCCTGTACGGCCTCCCATTGCTGCTGTCTCCATCGCCACACTCTGCCATGTGCCACTTTCAGGTCTCTTCACACTGCTGGTGTGTTTAATTTTTTGACATAGGGTGCAGGCAGATTACGGGCCTCACATAGCTGCTGCCAGGCCCCTAATCTGCCATGGGCCCCTATATACCGCCTCCTCATGCTGCTGCCAAGTCCAGAGTCTGTCATGGGTCCCTGTATGGCCTCCCATTGCTGCTGTCTCCATCGCCACACTCTGCTGCCATGTGCCACTTTCAGGTCTCTTCACACTGCTGGTGTGTTAAATTTTTTGACATAGGGTGCAGGCAGATTACGGGCCTCACATAGCTGCTGCCAGGCCCCTAATCTGCCATGGGCCCCTATATACCGCCTCCTCATGCTGCTGCCAAGTCCAGAGTCTGTCATGGGTCCCTGTATGGCCTCCCATTGCTGCTGTCTCCATCGCCACACTCTGCTGCCATGTGCCACTTTCAGGTCTCTTCACACTGCTGGTGTGTTAAATTTTTTGACATAGGGTGCAGGCAGATTACGGGCCTCACATAGCTGCTGCCAGGCCCCTAATCTGCCATGGGCCCCTATATACCGCCTCCTCATGCTGCTGCCAAGTCCAGAGTCTGTCATGGGTCCCTGTATGGCCTCCCATTGCTGCTGTCTCCATCGCCACACTCTGCTGCCATGTGCCACTTTCAGGTCTCTTCACACTGCTGGTGTGTTTAATTTTTTGACATAGGGTGCAGGCAGATTACGGGCCTCACATAGCTGCTGCCAGGCCCCTAATCTGCCATGGGCCCCTATATACCGCCTCCTCATGCTGCTGCCAAGTCTAGAGTCTCTCATGGGTCCCTGTACGGCCTCCCATTGCTGCTGTCTCCATCGCCACACTCTGCTGCCATGTGCCACTTTCAGGTCTCTTCACACTGCTGGTGTGTTAAATTTTTTGACATAGGGTGCAGGCAGATTACGGGCCTCACATAGCTGCTGCCAGGCCCCTAATCTGCCATGGGCCCCTATATACCGCCTCCTCATGCTGCTGCCAAGTCTAGAGTCTCTCATGGGTCCCTGTACGGCCTCCCATTGCTGCTGTCTCCATCGCCACACTCTGCTGCCATGTGCCACTTTCAGGTCTCTTCACACTGCTGGTGTGTTAAATTTTTTGACATAGGGTGCAGGCAGATTACGGGCCTCACATAGCTGCTGCCAGGCCCCTAATCTGCCATGGGCCCCTATATACCGCCTCCTCATGCTGCTGCCAAGTCCAGAGTCTGTCATGGGTCCCTGTATGGCCTCCCATTGCTGCTGTCTCCATCGCCACACTCTGCTGCCATGTGCCACTTTCAGGTCTCTTCACACTGCTGGTGTGTTAAATTTTTTGACATAGGGTGCAGGCAGATTACGGGCCTCACATAGCTGCTGCCAGGCCCCTAATCTGCCATGGGCCCCTATATACCGCCTCCTCATGCTGCTGCCAAGTCCAGAGTCTGTCATGGGTCCCTGTACGGCCTCCCATTGCTGCTGTCTCCATCGCCACACTCTGCTGCCATGTGCCACTTTCAGGTCTCTTCACACTGCTGGTGTGTTTAATTTTTTGACATAGGGTGCAGGCAGATTACGGGCCTCACATAGCTGCTGCCAGGCCCCTAATCTGCCATGGGCCCCTATATACCGCCTCCTCATGCTGCTGCCAAGTCTAGAGTCTGTCATGGGTCCCTGTACGGCCTCCCATTGCTGCTGTCTCCATCGCCACACTCTGCTGCCATGTGCCACTTTCAGGTCTCTTCACACTGCTGGTGTGTTAAATTTTTTGACATAGGGTGCAGGCAGATTACGGGCCTCACATAGCTGCTGCCAGGCCCCTAATCTGCCATGGGCCCCTATATACTGCCTCCTCATGCTGCTGCCAAGTCCAGAGTCTGTCATGGGTCCCTGTACGGCCTCCCATTGCTGCTGTCTCCATCGCCACACTCTGCTGCCATGTGCCACTTTCAGGTCTCTTCACACTGCTGGTGTGTTTAATTTTTTGACATAGGGTGCAGGCAGATTACGGGCCTCACATAGCTGCTGCCAGGCCCCTAATCTGCCATGGGCCCCTATATACCGCCTCCTCATGCTGCTGCCAAGTCTAGAGTCTCTCATGGGTCCCTGTACGGCCTCCCATTGCTGCTGTCTCCATCGCCACACTCTGCTGCCATGTGCCACTTTCAGGTCTCTTCACACTGCTGGTGTGTTAAATTTTTTGACATAGGGTGCAGGCAGATTACGGGCCTCACATAGCTGCTGCCAGGCCCCTAATCTGCCATGGGCCCCTATATACCGCCTCCTCATGCTGCTGCCAAGTCCAGAGTCTGTCATGGGTCCCTGTATGGCCTCCCATTGCTGCTGTCTCCATCGCCACACTCTGCTGCCATGTGCCACTTTCAGGTCTCTTCACACTGCTGGTGTGTTAAATTTTTTGACATAGGGTGCAGGCAGATTACGGGCCTCACATAGCTGCTGCCAGGCCCCTAATCTGCCATGGGCCCCTATATACCGCCTCCTCATGCTGCTGCCAAGTCTAGAGTCTCTCATGGGTCCCTGTACGGCCTCCCATTGCTGCTGTCTCCATCGCCACACTCTGCTGCCATGTGCCACTTTCAGGTCTCTTCACACTGCTGGTGTGTTAAATTTTTTGACATAGGGTGCAGGCAGATTACGGGCCTCACATAGCTGCTGCCAGGCCCTTAATCTGCCATGGGCCCCTATATACCGCCTCCTCATGCTGCTGCCAAGTCTAGAGTCTCTCATGGGTCCCTGTACGGCCTCCCATTGCTGCTGTCTCCATCGCCACACTCTGCCATGTGCCACTTTCAGGTCTCTTCACACTGCTGGTGTGTTTAATTTTTTGACATAGGGTGCAGGCAGATTACGGGCCTCACATAGCTGCTGCCAGGCCCCTAATCTGCCATGGGCCCCTATATACCGCCTCCTCATGCTGCTGCCAAGTCTAGAGTCTCTCATGGGTCCCTGTACGGCCTCCCATTGCTGCTGTCTCCATCGCCACACTCTGCTGCCATGTGCCACTTTCAGGTCTCTTCACACTGCTGGTGTGTTTAATTTTTTGACATAGGGTGCAGGCAGATTACGGGCCTCACATAGCTGCTGCCAGGCCCCTAATCTGCCATGGGCCCCTATATACCGCCTCCTCATGCTGCTGCCAAGTCTAGAGTCTCTCATGGGTCCCTGTACGGCCTCCCATTGCTGCTGTCTCCATCGCCACACTCTGCTGCCATGTGCCACTTTCAGGTCTCTTCACACTGCTGGTGTGTTAAATTTTTTGACATAGGGTGCAGGCAGATTACGGGCCTCACATAGCTGCTGCCAGGCCCCTAATCTGCCATGGGCCCCTATATACCGCCTCCTCATGCTGCTGCCAAGTCCAGAGTCTGTCATGGGTCCCTGTATGGCCTCCCATTGCTGCTGTCTCCATCGCCACACTCTGCTGCCATGTGCCACTTTCAGGTCTCTTCACACTACTGGTGTGTTAAATTTTTTGACATAGGGTGCAGGCAGATTACGGGCCTCACATAGCTGCTGCCAGGCCCCTAATCTGCCATGGGCCCCTATATACCGCCTCCTCATGCTGCTGCCAAGTCCAGAGTCTCTCATGGGTCCCTGTACGGCCTCCCATTGCTGCTGTCTCCATCGCCACACTCTGCTGCCATGTGCCACTTTCAGGTCTCTTCACACTGCTGGTGTGTTAAATTTTTTGACATAGGGTGCAGGCAGATTACGGGCCTCACATAGCTGCTGCCAGGCCCCTAATCTGCCATGGGCCCCTATATACCGCCTCCTCATGCTGCTGCCAAGTCTAGAGTCTCTCATGGGTCCCTGTACGGCCTCCCATTGCTGCTGTCTCCATCGCCACACTCTGCTGCCATGTGCCACTTTCAGGTCTCTTCACACTGCTGGTGTGTTAAATTTTTTGACATAGGGTGCAGGCAGATTACGGGCCTCACATAGCTGCTGCCAGGCCCCTAATCTGCCATGGGCCCCTATATACCGCCTCCTCATGCTGCTGCCAAGTCCAGAGTCTGTCATGGGTCCCTGTATGGCCTCCCATTGCTGCTGTCTCCATCGCCACACTCTGCTGCCATGTGCCACTTTCAGGTCTCTTCACACTGCTGGTGTGTTTAATTTTTTGACATAGGGTGCAGGCAGATTACGGGCCTCACATAGCTGCTGCCAGGCCCCTAATCTGCCATGGGCCCCTATATACCGCCTCCTCATGCTGCTGCCAAGTCTAGAGTCTCTCATGGGTCCCTGTACGGCCTCCCATTGCTGCTGTCTCCATCGCCACACTCTGCTGCCATGTGCCACTTTCAGGTCTCTTCACACTGCTGGTGTGTTAAATTTTTTGACATAGGGTGCAGGCAGATTACGGGCCTCACATAGCTGCTGCCAGGCCCCTAATCTGCCATGGGCCCCTATATACCGCCTCCTCATGCTGCTGCCAAGTCCAGAGTCTGTCATGGGTCCCTGTATGGCCTCCCATTGCTGCTGTCTCCATCGCCACACTCTGCTGCCATGTGCCACTTTCAGGTCTCTTCACACTACTGGTGTGTTAAATTTTTTGACATAGGGTGCAGGCAGATTACGGGCCTCACATAGCTGCTGCCAGGCCCCTAATCTGCCATGGGCCCCTATATACCGCCTCCTCATGCTGCTGCCAAGTCCAGAGTCTCTCATGGGTCCCTGTACGGCCTCCCATTGCTGCTGTCTCCATCGCCACACTCTGCTGCCATGTGCCACTTTCAGGTCTCTTCACACTGCTGGTGTGTTAAATTTTTTGACATAGGGTGCTGGCAGATTACGGGCCTCCCATTGCTGCTGCCAGACATGTAATCTGCCATGGGCCCCCGTACCGACTCCTCATGCTGTGACGTTGCAACAAGGTGTAATTCAACCCTACATATGTTAGACCGCCTTTACGAACAGCTAAAGGCCATCACAGATTTCCTGATGTTAAAAGCGGATAAAGGTACTCCCTGTGTAACTTAGATGTCAGCCATTGTCAGCTCATGTGTGACACCTGCGCTTGCTCAGGCCCTTTGAGGAGGCCACGCTATTCGTGAGTCGGCAGGACTATGGGATGAATGAGGTCAAATCGGCCATGGGCCCCCGTACCGCCTGTTCACGCTGATGCTGGTCCCACAGTGTGACCTGGGTCCCTGTACGGCCTCCCATTGCTTCCACTCTGCCATGTGCCACTTTGAAATCTCCTCACACTCCTGCGGTTGTCCATTTTGTCATAGGTTGCTGGCAGATTACAGGCCTTCCATAGGTGCCACCAAGCCCCATATCGGCCATGGGCCCCCGTACCGCCTGGTCACGCTGCTGCTGGGCCCATAGTGTGACCTGGGTCCCTGTACCGCCTCCCATTGCTCCCACTCTGCCATGTGCCACTTTCAGGTCTCCTCACGCTCCTGCTGGTTTCCATTTTGTCATAGGTTGCTGTATGGCCTCCCATTGCTGCTGCCTCCACCGCCACACTGTGGCTCCAAACACTGGTTTTGGCCCCGTGACTGGCCAAAGGAGTGAAGTGTGCAGTGATTCTAAGATCGACGGCACTCATCTGCATGTCATACTGACAGACAGTATTATTTCTCTTCCCCAGCAGACTCCAAGGGCATTTAAATTAAAGGTACAGTGTTCTGCACTAATATTAAGTCTCTCTGAAGCCTAGAAACACCCTTTTTTAAGTTAAATTCACAGCGAATTTATTCGACTCGAATCGAATATTGTCCACGAATTCGCCGAATCAGTCGAATCAAATTTTTCATTTCTTCGCTCATCTCTATCCTCCACATTGTGTAAAAAGGCCGTTTGATCCTGACTTCTCTGCTCCTCCTTTTGTTCAAATGTCTACTTCTTATCTCCTAATAAGACAGACTGAACCATAGCCATTCTGCATGTGCTAAGTTCCGTGTGTATTCCTAGAGAGGTTTTTTCTTGGGAGAGCGCATGTGATCAGCATGGGCCAATCACACTGTCCAGACAGAGGTCTGAGGTTTTGCTTCCTCCTAGAGCAGAAAGAAAACTCATCCTGCAAGCTGTAACCACTGCTCTGCTGAACACTGATAGAAGTCACAAGACTGCTCTAACTGCTGATGAGAAAAGGTATTTAGCAGTTTATATTTACTAAAATAATTGCCCTTCCATGTTGTGTGTACTGTGGGAGACCGGATATAGTGAGTGCAGGGTTCTGGGTTTAGTAACACTTTAAAGTTGGCCATACTTTCTACAATCTTCTTGTTCAATTTCCTTTAGATTTAATTTCAACTATGTAGTGCAAGGGCCTGCCTTTAATTCCCCCAGGTTGAGTGGCTCATATGTGAGAAGTGACAATAATACAATGCCCCAAATAAGGAGGTAACTGTAGAAAATAGTTGTTACAGCATGGTACTTCTCCGATTTCTAGAGTCTGGCAACAGGTCTTTTTTCTCTTGATCCAAACTTAAATCCAAGAACAAAAGTTTAGTGTATTGTAACTTACTAGATGTGGCGGTTGCATTAGTTTTCATTTGTCAGGCTTAGGACATTTTCAGCAAGTATATAAAATAGTGATTGATCTTGCCAGCAATACAGAGTTCTTATGGCTTCCTGTGAGTAGAACTGAAAGTACAAATAATGCTATCCTAATGTTGTATACTATTAAGCCACCTACCCCTCATCTAACAGAGATGAAGAGAAAACGACAGGTTTGAAGTTCAGCCTGTGTGACAACAGGCTGGACTTCAAAGATCTAAGGATTGTTGTGCAGCAATATATTACATTTTTGTTCTTGGCTTTGCTTATGCTTTAATGATAGGAATATGTTTATCTCTCTTTAGGGGGGTTGAGAAAGGCTTTATGCAATAGAGGAATCACCCTGCTGAATAGCTGTAGCAGCAGAAGCATATATATTTTTCACAATTCATTTAAAAATATATGTGAAAAGTATGTAGTGAGCGCAAAAAGAAAAATCCATGAGCAGCTGGCACAAAAGGACAAACCCACTTCATCCACAGCAAAACATACACAGAAAACAGGTGCAGCGCTAATGTGTATACCATAAATAATAATAATAATAATGATAATAATAATAAAATGACTAACAAAACACTAGAATAATCATACCATAAAAACTGATGACATGTGAAATGGTAGGAGCCTACGTGCTGACGTCACTCCGCCAAGTCCATGTGATGGTCCGGTGGCCATATTTGTAAGTGCAGCTGTATTTTATTTTTATGCTCCACGTGGATGCAATTGCTGGCCATTTCTTTTTCTTTGCACAACTGGGGCACTATTCATTATATCACACGTACTTTATTGCTTGGACATTTCGCATTATATTGATATAATCATCACTTTTTACCAGTGGATTGGTATATATGTTATATTATTTGATATATGGATTGTTTTAGCACATTATTTATGTAATTTGTATATTTAGCACTGCACTAGCTTTTTTATTCATTGCTTTTTTAGTTCGGTGTGTCACACTAATTTGGTGCTAGCAGCTTTTCTTTAGGAGTGCTCACTTATATAAATGCCCCAGTGACTAATAAGAAAATGTGTTTGTTAGACTGGAATGCAATACAGGAGTGGAGCAAACCACATGCTTGATTGGTTTATTACTAAATTGGGTTTAACAGTCTATGGATTAAATTACCCGTGGTTGTTGCACGTGGCAAAAAATGCTGGTAGGACCTATTTGTTAGTCTGTGAGATGTGTTGGCTTGAGAAATAGAAGCCGCAAGTGCCTCTGTATTTTTTTATAGTGAAGGAATTATTTCACAGTTTTCTGTCCCAAGAGCACCAAGAGCAGTGAAACCCTGCAAAGGTAGTAATCCTGATCTTCTCTGTAAATGTGCATTTTTTTCACACGGAGAATGTCTGCTTAATGACACCATTTTTTGCCTTGTAGACACATGCAGAAGAAAACGTATAAAATTTGATGTATTTCTATAGGTTAATATGAGGTTATACTATGTTATTTTCAAATAATAAAAACAAACAGAACTGGCATATTTTTATTTTTATTACTCAAACTCTCCAACGACCTGCTAACCGCCAAAGCTAATGGCCACTATTCAGTGCTCCTACTTCTTGACCTCTCTGCGGCCTTCGACACAGTCGACCACCCCCTCCTCCTCAAAAAACTACACTCCCTCGGCCTCAGAGATTCTGCTCTTTCCTGGCTCTCATCCTACCTGTCACAACGCTCTTTCAGCATTACCTATAATGCTACCACCTCCCCTCACTCCCCCTCTCTGTTGGGGTCCCTCAAGGCTCTGTCCTCGGGCCCCTTCTCTTCTCCATCTACACCTCCTCCCTTGGCCAACTCATACACTCTCACGGCTTCAACTACCACCTCTATGCCGACAACACACAAATCTAACTCTCAACCTCCCACCTCACCCCCTCGGTCTCTGCCCAAATCACACACCTACTGAGCGACATATCAGACTGGATGTCGCTCCACTTCCTTAAACTGAACCTCTCCAAAACCGAGTTTCTTGTCTTCCCCCCAGCCCGGACACCACCCCCCATTGACTTCTCCGTCACATCCAACAACGCCACCATCAAACCCGCCCCGCAGGCCAAAGTACTGGGTGTCATTCTGGACTCCAACCTATCCTTCCAGCCCCAAGTCCAATCTTTAACAAACTCGTGCAGACTCCACCTCCGCAACATCGCCAAAATACGCACGTTCCTAACCCCAGAAACCACTAAACAGCTCATCCACTCCCTCATCATATCACGACTCGACTACTGCAACTCCCTCCTCACTGGCCTGCCTCGCCGCTGGCTATCCCCGCTTCAGTCGATCCTGAATATGGCTGCCAGACTCATTCACCTTTCCAACCGCTCCATCTCCGCCACCCCCCTCTGCCAATCCCTCCACTGGCTTCCGATTGCGCAACGGATCAAATTCAAAATCCTAACACTGACGTACAAAGCTGTCCACCATACTGCCCCGTACTACATCTCTGACCTAATATCCAAGTACCGCCCAGCACGCACACTCCGCTCCTCACAAGACCTCCTTCTCTCTAGTTCCCTGGTCTCCTCCTCCCATGCCCGCCTCCAGGACTTCTCCAGGGTGTCACCCATCCTCTGGAACTCCCTGCCCCAACCCATCAGATTATCATCTACTCTCCTCTCCTTTAGGCGCACCCTAAAAACCCATCTCTTCAGGGAAGCCTACCCCACCCTCTGCTAACTTGCCGACCTTCTCCACTCTTCCTACTACTCCATCCCCCACAGCTATCTCCTCCTGTGCCACCATCCCCTCCCTCCTAGATTGTAAGCTCGAAAGAGCAGGGCCCTCAATCCCCTCATGTTTTGCATTGTATTGTATTGTTCTGTCACATGTTCTGTCCCCTTTGTAATGTACAGCGCTGAGCAAACTATTGGCGCTTTATAAATACTGTATAATAATAATAATAATTTTAATAAAATTGTTAGATAAATTTAATTATAACATGATATACCATAAAAGGCTAATTTAAAAGCCTTTTCTTATTATTTTCTGTATTTTCTAGGACTGATTTGTCCACAAATACAAATTTCCTACTGCAGTGTTTTCTTTGTGCACTCTAGCTGCATCCAGCATATCCGCATTTACTGGGCCCCTGTTGTTTTATCAGCGCCTTCATTGTGCTGGCTGCTAACATCCCTTGGGACCCCTGTGCACCTGTGCCCTGATCACCCATTCATCTGAATGCTGCAGACCCCCATCGTAAGGGATAACCTGGGGGGGTGGGGGGGCTCCACATCGCACAGATTTGTCTCATGTTCTATCTCCCATTGTAATGTACAGCGCTGAGCGAACTGTTGGCGCTTTATAAATACTGTATAATAATAATAATATTAATTTGGCTGGATCAGGCAGATCTCTCACATCGTTTAAACTTTTCACTCATCCACTTGTCAGATCTTCAATACCAAAGACTGAAGGTCCAAGAATCCTCTGAGATTACTCTTCCTGCATCAGAGGTCCTAGACCATGACAGAGCACAAGCTGATGGTGGTGGGTTCAGGAGGCGTTGGTAAAAGTGGCTTGACTATACAGCTTATACAGAGCCATTTTGTGGACGAATATGATCCAACCATAGAGCTATCTTTCCCAGGACAAGGGATATTTGTCCCACCTGCACACAGACGATGCTGTGGGATTAACCCCTAAACTGCCTCCCTGTTCCTGCACCCCGGGATGTGGCAGATTATAACAGATGCCTGCTAATGTATAATTTCTGGTGAGTATACACCCGTCTGAGGTGGTGGATTTCCTCCGTGGATATATGCACATCTGCACTTTTTCACTTGGATGTATTGCAATCAATTTGAGGACTATTATTGTTCATTATTTGCTGAATGAATTTTGGATATATCATGGACATTGAGTGATTCACTTATATGCACAAGCGCACTTAATAGCACTTTATTCTTTTGCATATATATATTTTATAGGAATTACTGTATATATATTTTCATACAATTCACTTTATTTATTTATACATATAAATGTATTAAACATGCCAACCTACTCCCAAAAACAAATGCTACCTTAAAAAAAAAATCATGCATGTGCCTTTAAATGGGCTGTGCCGCAAATACAGTAAACTGTGCCTTCAAATATAATGCAATAATAAGAAACAAAATTGATAAAGTTTCACTGTACCACTGCCCCTGCTCTGTGTTTCCACATGTATCCCGAAAATTTATTTATCAGAATAGTGCTGTACAGTATTGACCAAACAATATCATACCTTTTAATGAAATTGCTATATTAAAATATATGATATGTTAGACAGTCCTCATGTTAGACATTTTAGATACTGATGACATGTTAGATGTCCTCAAATAATGAAAAAAAACTGTCCATATGTCCATGCTCCTCATATAACTTGTCTCTCTGTGATATTCTTTCACCTTGAGCGTGTATCCCTTCACCAACACTCCAAAACTCTCACCTTATGTATTAACCTAATATATATCAGGTCTCATGCGGTCTCCCAGGTTAGGGCTGCTAGTCGCTCTCTTCACTGCCCAGATGCCCGTTTAATCCATCTCCATCCAACCCCAAGGTTGTTCTTCATACAAAACTCAAAAAAGGAAAGGACATCTAGTCAGTATATTCACTAGGGAAAGCGCATGAAACCTGATATATATTGGGTAAACACATAAGGTGAGAGTTCTGGAGTATTGGTGAAGGGATACACGCTCAAGGTGAAAGAATATCAAAGAGAGACATTTAGAAGAACATATGTTATTTGTGGAAGTATCACATGTCATGGAATTTTGGGATCTGAATTGGATCGTTATATAAGGATCATGAACACAGTGGACTGTTTTTTTCATTAATTGAGGACTTTTTTCATTAATTGAGGGACACTTTATTAGGTACACCTTGCTAGTACCGGGTTGGACCCCCTTATGTCTTCAGAACTGCCTTAATCCTTTGTGACATAGATTCAACAAGGTGTTGGAAACATTCTTCAGAGATTTTGGTCCATATTGACATGAGTTACTGTTGCCTTTCTATGATCTCGAACCAGTCTGCTCATTCTCCTCTGACCTCTGACATCAGCAAGGAATTTTTGTCCACACAACTGCCGCTCACTGGATATATTCTCTTTTTCGGACTATTCTCTGTAAACCCTAGAGATGATTGTGCGTGAAAATCCCAGTAGATCAGCAGTTTTTGAAATACTCAGACCAGCCCGTCTGGCACCAATAACCATGCCATGTTCAAAGTCACTTAAATTCACTTTTTTCCCATTCTAAGGCTTGGTTTGAACTTCAGAAAGTCATCTTCACCACGTCTACATGACTAAATGCATTGAGTTGCTGCCATGTGATTGGCTGATAGGCAAGGCTGATTTGTGTTACCAAGCAATTGAACAGGTGTACCTAATAAAGTGGCCGTTGAGATTTTATAATGAATTTTATTTTTTAGGTAATTTTAAACATGTTTTTCTTTTTTACAAATTAAACATTTAATACAGGGGTTAAAATTTCAAGTCTAGACCTACTAGCCGGTCACAAAATTCACTCTCCACCAGTTGCCCCACCCAACCTTGTTCAGGTCCGCCCCAACCCCACCCCTGGTCCGCCCCAAACCCCTCCCCCTGTCCACCCCCAACCACACCCCCTTAAAGCTTATGAAATTACATTTTTCTTTAGAATAAATAGCCCAAAATATAAAACTGTACACAGTAATGTGTATCCCAGCTCCCCTGTACTCCATTATAGTGATGACATGTATACATTATGTATATCCCAGCTCCCCTGTACTCCATTATAGGGATATGACATGTATACAGTATGTATATCCCAGCTCCCCTGTACTCCATTATAGTGATATGACATGTATACAGTAATGTATATCCCAGCTCCCCTGTACTCCATTATAGTGATATGACATGTATACAGTAATGTATATCCCAGCTCCCCTGTACTCCATTATAGGGATATGACATGTATACAGTATGTATATCCCAGCTCCCCTGTACTCCATTATAGTGATATGACATGTATACAGTAATGTATATCCCAGCTCCCCTGTACTCCATTATAGTGATATGACATGTATACAGTAATGTATATCCCCCCTCCCCTGTACTCCATTATAGTGATATGACATGTATACAGTATGTTTATCCCAGCTCCCCTGTACTCCATTATAGTGATGACATGTATACAGTATGTATATCCAAGCTCCCCTGTACTCCATTATAGTGATGACATGTATACAGTAATGTATATCCCCCCTCCCCTGTACTCCATTATAGTGATATGACATGTATACAGTAATGTATATCCCAGCTCCCCTGTACTCCATTATAGTGATGACATGTATACAGTATGTATATCCCAGCTCCCCTGTACTCCATTATAGGGATATGACATGTATACAGTATGTATATCCCAGCTCCCCTGTACTCCATTATAGTGATATGATATGTACTCAGTAATGTATATCCCAGCTCCCCTGTACTCCATTATAGTGATATGACATGTATACAGTATGTATATCCCAGCTCCCCTGTACTCCATTATAGTGATATGACATGTATACAGTAATGTATATCCCAGCTCCCCTGTACTCCATTATAGTGATATGACATGTATACAGTAATGTATATCCCAGCTCCCCTGTACTCCATTATAGTGATATGACATGTATACAGTAATGTATATCCCCCCTCCCCTGTACTCCATTATAGTGATATGACATGTATACAGTATGTTTATCCCAGCTCCCCTGTACTCCATTATAGTGATATGACATGTATACAGTATGTTTATCCCAGCTCCCCTGTACTCCATTATAGTGATGACATGCATACAGTATGTATATCCAAGCTCCCCTGTACTCCATTATAGTGATGACATATATACAGTAATGTATATCCCCCCTCCCCTGTACTCCAATATAGTGATATGACATGTATACAGTAATGTATATCCCAGCTCCCCTGTACTCCATTATAGTGATGACATGTATACAGTATGTATATCCCAGCTCCCCTGTACTCCATTATAGGGATGACATGTATACATTATGTATATCCCAGCTCCCCTGTACTCCATTATAGGGATGACATGTATACATTATGTATATCCCCCCTCCCCTGTACTCCATTATAGTGATATGACATGTATACATTATGTATATCCCAGCTCCCCTGTACTCCATTATAGTGATATGACATGTATACAGTAATGTATATCCCCCTCCCCTGTACTCCATTATAGTGATGACATGTATACATTATGTATATCCCAGCTCCCCTGTACTCCATTATAGTGATATGACATGTATACAGTAATGTATATCCCCCCTCCCCTGTACTCCATTATAGTGATATGACATGTATACAGTATGTTTATCCCAGCTCCCCTGTACTCCATTATAGTGATGACATGTATACAGTATGTATATCCAAGCTCCCCTGTACTCCATTATAGTGATATGACATGTATACAGTAATGTATATCCCCCCTCCCCTGTACTCCATTATAGTGATATGACATGTATACAGTATGTATATCCCAGCTCCCCTGTACTCCATTATAGGGATATGACATGTATACAGTATGTATATCCCAGCTCCCCTGTACTCCATTATAGTGATATGACATGTACTCAGTAATGTATATCCCAGCTCCCCTGTACTCCATTATAGTGATATGACATGTATACAGTATGTATATCCCAGCTCCCCTGTACTCCATTATAGTGATATGACATGTATACAGTAATGTATATCCCAGCTCCCCTGTACTCCATTATAGTGATATGACATGTATACAGTAATGTATATCCCCCCTCCCCTGTACTCCATTATAGTGATATGACATGTATACAGTATGTTTATCCCAGCTCCCCTGTACTCCATTATAGTGATGACATGTATACAGTACTTACTGTCCCCCCGAGTCCCCCGCAGCATTGGAGAGGGTGTCTCCTCTCAGCGGAGGAGAGCGGACCTCTCCTGCACCTGTCCCCTCGGCGGCAGTGCCACAGAAGCTGGAAACCGGAACTCGGCTTCACAATGAGGCTTGGAGCTCAGGTGCAGTCGCTCCATGCTTCATCTGTGCTCACAGCAGCCGCTCGCCACAGAGAAATTTCTCCTCGCATTTGGCGAGCGGGCGAGCGGCTTTTTCAAGACATGATAAAGGATTCCTAGAGCATTGCAGTGACTAATCCACTTGTGTGTACAAACTTCAGCTTGATCTACTGAGTTTTAAACAATGACCCCTTTCAATAGGCTGTAAGTAGAAAGACAAATCAAGTCAAAAGAAGCTGAGCTTTGCACCTGCTGGCTAAAAAGAATATACAAAATAGTAGTATTGCAATATGTAAAATTTAAATTTGCAAAAAATAAACATATTTTAAAAACTTTATTTTTTCATATCCTGACTATAACAGAAAAAAAAAATACAAAACCACTGTACATTTTCTTTAAATACACTGACTCCATCAGCTCAACCTTCTACATTACTTCAGGATGCACTATGCAATATGGATTGAATATGGGCATTAATGTACAGAATATACTTCAAAGACCTGTCCCTTTTAGCTGAACTCAAGACAGATATTTTAAAAAAAGCAACATAAGCAGTTTGCCTTTATTAAAAAAAAAGATTTAACATATTTTGAAATGCAAATTGTTAGGTATATGAACCAAGCAGAATTCATCCTCTCATAATCCTTTGTACAAGACCACTCAGGGGGTGGCAGCATTTGGGGTCAATTAGGTGTCTTGCATGCACATGTGCTGACATAGAGCATGCATACAGGAGGTAAGAAAGCAGATCTGTGAACTCATTCTGTATCTTCAATGTCCATTCACAAGCTGGAAGCAGGGAAGTTCCCTTATTATATTTCTTAACTGAAAAAGGGAAAATTCAGGTCACAAGACTGGCGGTGCTGTGCATATCCCAGAACTAGATGGACAAAAATACAAATTCTTTGGCAGGTAAAAGAGCTCCTGGTGTATTTAACTGCTTGCCTGGAGATCACCTTTCAAACATTTTCACATTACCATTAACTTTAAAATTAACCACTTGCCCTCCAGAGGATTTACCCCCCTTCCTGACCAGGCCGTCTTTTGCGATAAGCCGCTTCGTTACTTTGATTGACAATTGCGCAGTCATGCAACGCTGCACCCAAATTAAATTTATGTCCTTTTTTTCTCTACAAATAAAAGCTTTCTTTCGGTGGTATTTGATCATCTTTGCGTTTTTAATTTTTTTCGCTATAAAAAAAAGTCTGACAATTTTGAGAAAAAACAATATTTTTGACATTTTGCTATTAAACATGTCCAGTAAAAAATATAAAAAATCTAAATTTCGTTATAAATTTAGGCCAAAATATATTTTGCTACATGTCTTTGCTAAAAAAAATCCCAATACGTGTAAATTAATTGGTTTACGTGAAAGTTATTGTTAGCAAGTTATGGGAGAGTAAATAGTTAGCACTGGCAGTACTAGCGTTGCTAGTCCGAATCCCAGCCACGGCACCTCCTGCCTGGAGTTTGCATGTTCTCCCTGTGCCTGCGTGGGTTTCCTCCGGGTACTCCGGTTTCCTCCCACACTCCAAAGGCATGCTGGTAGGTTAATTGGATCCTGTCTAAATTGGCCCTAGTATGTGTATGTATGAATGTAAGTTAGGGACCTTAGATTGTACACCCCTTGAGGGTTAGGGACTGATGTGAATGTACAATATATATATGTAAAGCGCTGCGTAAATGGACGGCGCTATATAAGTACCTGATATAAATAAATAATAAATAAATAAGTTTTAGCGTCTACAAATATAGATACTGGAATTTTTTTTGTTTTTAAAAATTTTTTAATACTAGTAATGGCGGCAATCAGCGACTAACAGCATGACTGCGGTGGGCATTCTGGCACTGGGGGGAACTGACTAACTGTCACTGACATCCCGAGTGACACCAATACAGTGATCAGTGCTAATAAAAAGCACTGACACTGTATTAATGACACTGGGCAGGAAGGGGTTAACATCTGGGGCCATCAAAGGGTCAACTGTGTGCTGTGTTGTGTTTTACAGTGTGCTGTGTGTGTGCTTTACTGTATAAGCAGATTGATTTGTATTGCTCTGCTATGCAGAGCAATACAAAGCAGTATGCAGGAGCTGACAGGGGAGAGATCTGTATTGTTTACATACAGACCTCTCCCTCGTCAGTGATACAAAGTGATCGCCGGGTACAGGCGGGGAATCACCGGGCAGGAACCGGTGAGTGACAGGTGAGGCCACCAGTGGCCCCCTACTGTATACGTGATTTTGCACACCCCTTCCGCCCTGTAGCAGTATTTCTGCTATAGGGCAGCGGGAAAGCAGTTAACTAAAGTACTGTTTGTTTTTTTCCTTGTGTTTGGAATTTGCAAATAGCCTTGATAAACACATAAGAAAGAATCCTTTCACATTTAGCTTGGAAGGCAATATTCATGTGTAGTTTTGTGTGCTAAAATGTATAATATACTATAGTTTAGAGCACAGAAGTATATTGCCTGTCAACGGTTTCCAAACTTACTGGTAGCTTAACAGACAAATATTTTATAATGTGTCATAAAATTTCATTTTTATGGTACACTTTTCCATTTTACCTGAATTTAATATTATTGTTTATGGACATGTATTGTACAATGAAAAGATTTTCACATGGTCCCTTAAGTGCTACAGATTTACTGTAATGGCCGAGTACTGAACTTTCCAGTATGAAATTATTTTCTTAGCATGACACGCATATGTCCAATGATTTTTCCCTTGTGACATGAATAAGCTACCCGACCATTTTACAAGTCTAGACAATAAGATGAGATATCATTTAAAATGCATAGTGAAATGCAAGTGAAAAGGTTATTTAAACAATCCACTTATAGCATACACATATGCTAAGTTTTTCCCTCTTGTACTGTAATTTAAGACAAAAAAGAGGACTCGTATTTAAGCAATGCATAAACCGGAAAATATCTGTATCCTAAAATCCACACTAGCTATTCTAAATAGAAGGACAAGTAATCTCTCAGAATGCTCCGTTTTCCATTTACTTCTCTCCTTTATATCCCAGGCATCCAGTGGAAATACATCCAGTTCATCAGCATGATCTGATTCATGGGTGGGGAAAAACACAAGGCTGGAGGAATGTAAAGAACTTTGGCAATGATAAAAGATAAATGTATTATATAATCTAATACCTCTCACTTATTTTTAAGCTAATGCCAGTTTTTCAAATTGTTTAGTATCTTTGATGCAGAAAATATATGTGCAGTAACTGTTGATATAATAGTCCAGACAGTACTTTTTCTATACAGAAGTATTGGGTTTGATCATTTTATTGTTCTTTTTACACTTTAAATATTAATCTAACATGAAATGCAGATCATAGGATTCATAAGTGAACGCCAAGTTCTGGACTGTAATACTTGGCTTACAGTCCAAAGTCTGACAGCAAACAGCTGTAAACCGAACACTGTAGAGATACATTTCTGATGGTTGCAAAACACTGTCATTAGTTCCTTTGTAATATGTTTGGGTTGCATAAAATAATAAGAGTCTGTTGCTGCACAGCTAAGGTGGGTATACATGTTTTTTTTCTTTTTTTCATTCTGATTTCTGACATCACAGAGGGGGGACAAACAACAGAAGTTACTTTCACTCTCTCCAGGGCATCAGATGCAACAGGTCAAATGGTTACTGGGCTCCCTGATGGGATGGGAAATCCCAGTAAAGGTGGTAGACAGTGGGGGGCAGACCCCTTCCACTGCCTGTATAAGTGATCGGGCAGCTGTATAGTCACTTGGATCACTTTTACATTGCAGCAAATTGGCAGCTGTACAAAACAATATCTGGGTCATGGTCCAGACATCAACATTCCTATCCAAGGATGTACATGTACATCTTAAGGATGGGAAGTGTTTAACCATTAGCCGCCCGGCCTATAGCCGTTTGGCAGCCGCAAAAATGCAGCAGATTTCCGGGGTATACGCCATTTGGCATCCTCCCACACATGCGCAGTTCGCGCGGTTGCAGAACAGCACAGCGGCACGATCTGTCACCGGCCGTGTACCTCGGACACGGCCGATGACAGATCTGAGTACCAGCCCCTGTTGCCGGTACCATGTGACCTGCTGTGACCAATCACAGCAGGTCACATGACAGTTGTAGACAATGGATGGCTTCATTCATGCCATGCATTGTATACTAGTGCCTAGCTGTGAATGGTCACAGCAGGTCACATGCACATGTCATGTGATTAGCTGTGGCCAAATCACAGCTAAGCACAAAAAAAAAACAAAAACCTGAATGAATCGATGTCATTCAGGTAAATGCTTGCTTATAGCAAAGTAATTCTTTGCTATAAGCAAATTGTGTAAAAAAAAAAAATACTGATCACTTCCCCAAAGTAGTACAATGTTACTATGGCAACATTGTACTACTTTGGTCATAGTAAAATATGAAAAAGAAATCTTTTTTTTTTTTTTTTTTATTTAAAAAAAATGTAATAGAAAATTAAAAATAAAAAAATAAAAAAAATAAAAAAAATATATATATATTTTTTCATACTGTCACCAGTCAGTGTCCCTGATCACCACCATGCCAGTTATATGATGACGCTGTACTGCACTGGTGACAGTATGTAAAAAAATAATAGTGAAAATAATTTTTTAAATTTTTTCATTTTCTGAAAAATTATGACAAAAAAATACAACTTCAAAAAACTCGCCATGCCTCTTATGAAGTACGTCGGGCTGTCTACTCTGCAAAAAGGGGTCATTTGGGGATATCTGTACTATTCTGACTTTCTTGGACCTCAAGAAATTAGATTGGCTGTCAGTACTTCAGGATTGATCAATTTTCAGATATATCCCATAGTTTGTGAACTCTATAACTTTCCTACAAACTAAATAATACATCCTAATTTGGGTTATTTTCACCAAAGACATGTAGCAGAATACATCTTGGCCTAAATTTATGTAGAACAATTATTTATTTGTAAACTTTTATAACAGAAACAAAGAAAAACGTGTTTTTTTTCAAAATTTTTGGTCTTTTTTTTGTTAATTTAGCAAAAAATAAAAACCCCAGTGGTGATTAAATACCACCAAAAGAAAGCTCTAGTTGTGTGAAGAAAAAAATAAAATTTTAGTTTGGGTACAATGTTGTATGACCGCGCAATTGTCATTCAAAGTGTGAGAGCGCTGAAACGTGAAAACTGGCCTGGGCAGGAAGGTGTAAAATTGCACGGTATTGAAATGGTTAAGGAATACTCCTGCCCTCCCTACCCACCTGGAACTGTTTGTTCATGGATTGCGCATCTGGAGCTGGGTGCACCCTGCTGTCTGTAGGAAGAATTATGGAAATCAGCAGGTGAAGAGGTGGGCATTTGTTTGGGGAACGGAGCACAGTATTTTGGGGACACTGTGGTGCATGGGTACTTTTTTGCGAAACGTATGGAAAAGGTAACTTATCCTTTAAAAATAGGCCTGAATACCTGTAGAGGTCTAGCTAGCAGCTCCAGATAATGTTTGCCTTGTGATATTTCCAAAAATAAAGGTGTCACTAGTTGTTTAAAGGACATCTAATCTTTTTTGTAGTACAGAAAAATACCTGTTGATTCTGCCAGAAATGTAATGTACTTGTAACTTCCTGTGCACTGAACTGATAGTTCAAACAATTGTTTCAGTTTCCCAGCTAACTTCCGTCAACTACAGAACACCTTTCTCCTATGTAATGAAGATGAGGCGAGGGGAAAGGGTTGTAGTTTAAATTAGGGGAGCAGAATAGGTTGACAAAGCCGCTCCTCAATAGATAGTAACTGAGCATTTTCATTCTATGACAGGAAGTGTGTTTACTGGCAGGATCGTCATGTACTAATAAAGAAAATAAAGCCTGAGAAAAACAAACACAACCACCACATCTAAACGACTGGTTATCTGCAATATATAACATTTTTGTCTATGGATTTAGATACACTTTATTATAAGGATTTACAAATATTTTCTGGTGATGACCTTAGCTGTTTTTACAATTTTATCCAATAAAGACATGGCTCTGGTCCTTGTGTAGATAGGTACATTTTTGTGTGTTGTTTTATTTGTTAATGACTGTCATTATTTATTTTTATGATTTAGAAAAAAAACAGTGCACATTTTAGGAGCCGTTCCTCCAGGATCTCAGATAATCTCCAGCCACATGTGGACCTGTATGTCTCTGGCCGCTTCTGAGTGCATGCTCCCCCCACCTGCCAACTCCTGTTGTGATTGTACACAGCGGGAATTGGTCAACAGGTCCAGGCTAATGATTCATGGATGGGACCTGCTGATTGACTGTGGCCAATCACAGCCCAGAGCCCTGTGTTGACAATCAACACAGGGCTCTGTACAGCAGAAACAGTCTCTTTGTTTAGTCTCCTTGCAAAACAAAGCAGGGAGAAGGAACGAAAAGATAGTAAAAAACAGAACATAATACACACATTACACTTATTAGGTACACACTTAAACCGTTGACTACCCTGAGATGTTGACCCCTTCCCAGCCAGTGTCATTAATACAGTGACCGTGTACAGTATTATGAGTGATCACTGTATTAGTGTCACTGATCATGTCAGTGTCAATTATTAAGTTTCCACCCAGTGTCAATTAGTGCCATATTGTCTGCCACACTGGCACAGGCTCACTTTAAGTCACTGATCAGCGCCATTATTAGTATTAAAAAAATCCAGTATATATACCATAGTTTGTACACGCTACAACTTTCACGCAACCCAAAAATCAATATGCACTTACTGTAATTTTCCATACCAATGACATGTAGCAGAATAAATTGTGGCCTATATTCTGGGGGAGAAGGATCTGGGAATTTTGGTAGATCACAAGCTTAATAATGGCATGCAATGCCAAGCTGCGGTTTCTATAGCGAGCAAAATCCTCTCTTGTATTAAAAGAGGTACAGACTCCAGAGAGAGATATCATATTACCCCTGTACAAATCATTAGTAACACCTCATCTGGAATATGCACTTCAATTTTGGGCACCAATTCACAAAAAGAACATTGGGGAACTGAAGAAAGTACAGAGAAGGGCAACCAAATTGATAAGAGGCATGGAGGAGCTCAGCTATGAGGAAAGATTAGAGAAAATTAATTTTATTCTCTCTTGAGAAGAGGAGATTAAGGGGGGATATGATTAACATGTATAAATACATAAGTGGTTCATTAAGTGAACTCGGTGTAGAGCTATTCACCCTGAGGTCATCACAGAGGACAAGGGGGCACTCTTTAAGTCTGGAGGAAAAGAAATGTAATCTCCAAACACGGAAAGGTTTCTTCACAGTGAGAGCTGTGAAAATGTGGAATAGACTCCCTCAAGAGTTGGTTCTGGCCAGCTCAGTGGATTGCTTTAAAACAGGCCTGGATTATTTCCTAGATACACAGAATATGACTGGATACTAACATTTATAGGTAAAGTTAATTCAGGGAATATCCAATTGCTTCTCGGGGGATCAGGAAGGAATTTTTGTTTCCTGCAGGAGCAAATTGGATCATGCTTTGCTGGGGTTTTTTGCCTTCCTCTGGATCACCTGTGGGTATAGGATTATAACTTTTTTTTTTTTGTAATAGTTGATCTGGATGGACTTTTGCCTTTTTTCAGCCATACTAACTATGTAACTATATTTATATGGCCTAGATTTTTTTTTTTATTGGATATGTTTTATAACAGAAAGTAAAAATATTGTTTTTGTTGACCTGTTTTCCTTGATACAAAACAAATTAAAAACCCAGTGGTTATCAAATGCCACCAAAAGAAAGCTCTATTTATGTGAAAAATTCTATAAATTGCATAACCGCCAAAACTGGCATGGGCTGGGTTTGATCAGGGTTCTTCAAACTTCACAGGCATTCACATATTGAACACAACCAATCAATTGGAGCTGAATCTGCTAAATCAAAAATGACAATTTTCTGGACTAATAGGCAAAGGGCTGACAGACAAAAAGTCACTTTATTATAGAAGTCACTTTATAGTAAGCCACATATTAATAAGGGTTTAATTAAGATACTATAACGTGACTTCTATAATAAAGTGACTTTGTATTCATATACTACCTTGATTTTTAGTTTTCCTCATTGAACTTTGGTTCCTTTTCTTGATTGTGGCAGCACAGGCTGTGGTAGTTTATATATGGACTCTTTTTGGGACATTGGGCTGGCTGGTCACAATGACTAGTGCTCTTATACAGGAATTATTTTATCAATGGTGCTATATATGGACAGCTAGTCCATTACCATAATTTATTACTATAGTTATTATTTAATATTATTTCATTTATTTATATTTAATAAATTATAGAATTATTTCTTTTGTCAGTTTTTTTTCTTCCTTTGTGAGAGCTTTTTGTTTTTTTGTGGGGAGTTTCCTTTATTCCTTCAGCTGAAAGCAGTCATTTTTTTCTAAAGGAAAAAAGTGTTCCAAATTGCAGGCAAATGACATTTCCCTTCACACATTTCCCAAAAATCACCCCAAATACATAGCAGATCCCTTTGGAGAGATCTGTGTGCTCTTTTTGAATTTTATTTCAAAGAAGTCAGAAATTTAAACTCCCAAAATGTTAAGCCCATCCCAAAATGTCAAATGTGAGATGCTTTGAGTCTGGTATGGATTATAAGTGGATAAGTGGGATACCCCATGCAAAAAATACAAAAAGTGTCCCCCTAAAAACCCATACCAGATCCTACATTTGAGCATGTAGTCTTGCTGGGCTTTGCTAGGAAAAGGGGGACAAGCATGCGACCTCCGAGCCACATACCCTCAACCTGGGTGGGGCAACTTGTCCCCATGTTGAGGAGGACAAGGGCCTCTTTGCCCATAACCCTAGCCAATGGTTGGAGGCATCTGCAAGCGAGTAGGGTGCTTTACGGAATCTGGAAGCCCCCTTTAACAATAAATGGC
This sequence comes from Staurois parvus, assembly GCF_062004578.1. Classification (NCBI taxonomy): domain Eukaryota; kingdom Metazoa; phylum Chordata; class Amphibia; order Anura; family Ranidae; genus Staurois; species Staurois parvus. The sequence goes on from NW_028317877.1 coordinate 17,301,848, forward strand.
CCCCCAGATACTGCCTCCTACTTATTAAACTAAATAATTTAACCAAAAAAATAAAGACACTGAAACATTTGCAAGTCCTTTATTAAAACATGTAAAATCCCCAAAAACGTCCCTCAGTGTAAATGTCTCATTGTCAATCATGATGCCCACCAAAAAAAAAAAACCTAATGACCCAATACACACAACAAATCCTGACAGTACCACTAGCTGAATAACAGTTCTCCCTGCTGTCATCAGCTATAAAAGGGAAGAGGTGGGGATATTTGTGAATATCATTGCCCAAATATGGCAATGGGGCCATATTTAGGCTATGGTGTTACCCCTTCCGATTTCCGTACATTTGCATACAGTACATGGCCAGAGAATCATCGGTCTGCTCCACAGGTGCAAACTCAAGAAAGAGGAACGGGCATCAAATAGCAAACATCCTAAACTTATGCTCAGACTGAATACTGAGCTCATTCCTAGCTGCAGGTATATCTGGGATCCTCTAAGTACATGTGTGGCAAACTTGTTCATCAGAATTGGAGCGGAGTTCCCCCTCAACCCTCGTTTTCGTGTTCTGTCTGTGTAGTTGAGGTCTTCCTGGAATCCTCACATCCCCCCTGCATTCCTGTGAGGCAGACTTTATCTCCTGGCAAATGGTGTGGAACAACCAGGAAGACATGAGAAGTGGAGCCATCCAGTCTGCGGAGGTGTCATTTTTATCACCCAAAACTATGTAAGCCCACTCATTATCAAACCGACCAGAATAAGTGCACAGTCCTGAGGTCAACTGTATGGTTCATATCACGGGATATGAAGCTAGTAATTTAGTGTAGAGTTTCCCAATGACCACTCCCAAGTCAGAGCCCCCCTCCCCTTTTGAGAGGGACCTTTAAGACTTTTAAGTGAGTTAGAGAGACTCACACACACACAGAGATCTCCGAGGTAACAGAGGAGATCAAAGAACCTTTCTGCTCTGCATCTTGAATTTGCTAAAACCAGGCAAGGCAAGTAACTTACCCTGTAATTTCCTCGCTATTCTATGTTTGCTGTGTCTTTATATACATATATTTTTGTGATATCTCTTTGTACATATTTATTTTGCATCTGACGCTTTTGGTAATAAATCTTTCTTTCTGAAAGTGTTAAACTGTTTCTAAGCGCTTACTTGCAATTCACGAATCCCTGCCTTTGAAGAGACGCTACTGTTGGATTATATCTCTGTATAACAGGTCTGCGGGCCGTGCTATATAGATCAATATTTCAATCATTATAGTGTATATTTGGTAACGGGAGTTTCCCAGTCTCCGACAAAAGTGGTGGTGGCAGTAGAGGGTTAGTTGCGTAACTAACCCGACCCAGTAACAAGCGCATTCAGGCTGCAGGCACCGATTGTAGTCCATTAGCTGGGCAATCGCTTTGTAGGGTGCAGCTGGGTGGGGCCTTGTTATGCGCGTCACACCGCGGTTTTGGATCGGCCGGTCCTTCGGTCACGAGTTTGGTGAGAAGGTCTGGGGTCTGACGCCGTGGGCGTGACGTATTACTGTTAGTCGCAGCTGTGCGATTGTCGCCTGTTGGTGGCGGCGGCCGCGGGTCGAGACAACATGTTATTAATATTTGCAGCACTTTGACCCCCCACTTCCCTCGATGATTGAGTCTCTTTAAAATATTTTATGTAACAGTATTTTGAAATGCAATAATACATTACAGAACTGAGAATCATTTCATATTAGAAGTCTGCAGAGAAATTAAGAAAATATTAATTACTTTTTCTAAGTGTGCTATTGACCCATCTAGATGATGTGCTAGACCCAAGACCAGCCGGAAATGAAATAAGGAGAATAATTGCAATACAAAGAATCTGTTTTATTTTTCTTCTGAGTTTTGTTTCCAGTTTGCATGCATTTTGCTCTCTGTTTATATACGTCTTTAGTTTGTAGTTTGTTGGGCTATTGAAAACAGTGAATTATGCAGTTTTGTAATTTACAAGGAAACAAGGAAAAAGCTTCAGGTTTCATTATGGTAAACCTCAGCCCACAGAAATGCATCAATGGAAACTATAGCTTTGAATACAGTGCTACAAAATTTGCAGACAAACCAAACCAGCAATAGAAATGGACCTTTAGTGATGATCAAATTAGGAGAATCAATAATTATTATTTTGTCTGCATATGCAATCAAAGTGTTTAAGAAAACAAGATTCAGCAATTGCATAATTTTATTATGATTTTATGATCTGCATTCATAAATTCAGGTTAATTTAAATAAATCACTATTCGTTAATTCTTTTAATTTGCAAATTAATTCTATGGCTGGCCATACATTATACAATTTTCCTTTAGATTTACCAAAGCCATATAGTATGAGGTCAAAACTATACACTTTCAATTTGTATGTAATCAGGCAGGCCCTTTGTAAAAAAGTTAAATCTAAAGGAAATTGAACAAGAAGATTGTAGAAAGTATGGCCAACTTTAAAGTGTTACTAAACCCAGGACCCTGCATTCACTATATCCGGTCTCCCACAGTACACACAACATGGAAATGCAATTATTTTAGTAAATATAAACTGCTAAATCCCTTTTCTCATCAGCAGTATATAGCAGTCTTGTGGCTTCTATCAGTGTCCAGCAGAGCACTGGTTAAAGCTTGTAGGAAGAGTTTTCATTCTGCTCTAGGAGGATGCAGACTCCCTGACCTTTGTCTGGACAGTGCTGTTTGGCCTTGTGCTGATCACATGCACTCTCCCAAGAAAAAAAAAACAACAACCTCTCTAGCAATACACACCAAACTGAGCATGTGCAGAATGGCTACGGTTCTGTCTGTCTTATCAGGAGATAAGATGTGGATATTTGAACAAAAAGAGGAGCAGAGAAGACAGGATCAAATGGCCTTTTTACCCAATGCAGAGGATTATCCCCTTAGGTTCCAGTGAGTATAACAAGCATGCTTTACTGCATATACAGGCTGATTTTACTGTTGTGGGTTTACTAACACTTTAAAGTCCACATTGTGGTGGGTGAATTATCCCCATAATGTGTAAGTATACACAGGATATTTGCATATTATCCTGACAACCTGTCAGGGTTCCAATCCTTGAGTGGTCACAAGTCAAGGCTTCAATTGTCTCTTCATTCATGCTCTTCTTCAGCTACTGGATGAGCACTGATGATGTAACTTCTATGCATGCTCTTGGCGTTACATTGTTACTTCAAAAGCAGCTCAAAGCATATATATGGTAAAAATGTAAGATGATTAATTAAGCATCATTAAAATATGTATTTTCACATTGTCTTTCAATTATTTGTAGCCTACTCATATTAATCTGAATGCACATCATTTGGGTAAACTTACTTTGTGAAGATTCCCACACATTTACTTCCTTGAATTCTGTGACACATATTCACTATGCCCTGGGAGTAGACACTGCTGTGTCACATATTTCCACAGAGCCTGCCTTCTAATCTACAGCAGTGATGAGAGGAGGAGTTTGAGAAGGTGGAATCAGTACAGGAATCACTACTTGCAGGCAGCAAGGTACCATGGGATATATAGTCCTTAGACTTTAAAAATAATTAGCAGAGAAGAAGCTGCAAAGCATGTAGGGAATACAGAAAGTTGTATAAAGAGATATCCAACAGACAGTCAGTACTCATGACAAGAAAGGAGATTTTTCAAGCAAGTATATATTATATTTCGTATATAATTATTGTTTGTATTGCCATTAAAATACTGATAATATGAAAGTGCATTCTATGACTATAAATCTCCTTTAAACTGTATGTTAGGGAAATAAAATATATTCAGTACATTTCTGCAATACATGAATATTTACCCATTTTATCCTTTTGAAAACACTGAGTATAGAAAAAACATGTAAATCTGCCAAAAATCCAGTGTGCTTCTAAAATCCTGTTTTGGCTGACAATATAATGCCTTTTCTGCATTTAAATCTTGGTAATTGTGTTGTCCCTGCCTGTTAAACTACAAGGCCTCCTGTCTGGAATACCAAAGAGCCTGTCTACACACTATATGTAGGGAAAGGGCCCTTGGGAGATGTAGGTGTGTGAATTGTGCGATATCAGTAGTAACTGAGCTGCCAGCAGCTGCTTAAAGTGGAGCTCCACCCAAAAGGGGAAGTTCCGCTTTAAGCCTTTATCCTCCGCTCCCCATTAAGGATTGGCACCTTTAGGGAGCGGGGTGGGTGGTGGTACCCGAATTTGACAGGTACCTGCTCCCACTGCGATTGCCTAGGTGATCGTAAGCAGAAGTTATCCTCCCCCCTCCCTCCTCCCTCCCCGTAGAGTTCTGGGACACGTGACAGGTCCCAGAAGACTACGGGGCCATTCACAAAACGCAGCGCTACTCGCACATGCGCAGTGGGCAACTGGATGTGAAGCTGCAAGCTGTCACAGCCGAGTGCCCACACTGAAGATGATGGCACCAGGGAGAGAAGACGGCCGGTGAAACCAGCGGTGGTGAGGACACCGCTGGACAGAGGGACAGGTAAGTGTCTGTATCTTAAGTGTCAGCAGTTACAGTTTTTGTAGCTGCTGACTTTTTTTCAGGTGGAACTCCGCTTTAAGCCTTTGAGAAACTTAAAGGCAAATCAAAGTAACTCAGAATTAGTGATTGTAACGGTTCACTTTTTATTTTTAAACAAAGCAAACGTTAAACTTACCTGCTCTGTGCAATTGTTTTGCACAGACCGTCTGCTTTCTGCTCACTGAATTTGATTGACAGCAACAGGAGCCAATGACCCCTGCTGCTGCCTCTGTAAGTGGGAGGAGTGTAAGTGAGAGGAGAGAGCCGCTCATACAGGCACAGCGTTGGATTGAGTGAGGACTCATAAGTATAAGGGAGGTGGAGGATGATACAAATAGTGCAGCTTTTTTTGCCTCAGTGCAGGGAATGCATTACAGCTGTTATAACCTCTTTAGGTTAGAGCAATTCAGAAGCATTTGAATGTGTGCTGTTTGCTTGATTTTGAGTCCATGTAAATGAGAAAGCAAACTTCTAGGTTTCATGTTGAAAAGCTTTTTAGTCACCCATTCCTTAGTGTGTTTTTGTATGTTCTAAAAGACATAAAAAATGGCAATACGTAATGGCTAGAAAAAAATGCTCCCATAACTCAGACATGCTTATCAAGGTCCTATGACAATGGGGGGAGATTTACTAAAACTGGTGCAGAATCTGGTGCAGCTGTAAATAGTAACCAATCAGCTTCTACATTTTATTGTCAAAGTTTAAGTCCCCGGTCACACCAATCCAACTTTGAAATCGAGTGACTTCCAGTGAAGTCACACGATTTTAACCATTTCCATACCTGGCAATTTTACACCTTCCTGCCCAGGCCAGTTTTCAGGTTTCAGCGCTCTCACACTTTGAATGACAATTGTGCGGTCATACAACATTGTACCCAAACTAAAATTTTATCATTTTCTTCACACAACTAGAGCTTTCTTTTGGTGATATCTAATCACCGCTGGGGTTTTTATTTTTTGCTAAATTAACAAAAAAAAGACCAAAAATTTAGAAAAAAAAAAACGTTTTCTTTGTTTCAGTTATAAAAGTTTACAAATAAATAATTGTTCTTCATAAATTTAGGCCAAAATGTATTCTGCTACATGTCTTTGGTGAAAATAACCCAAATTAGGATGTATTATTTAGTTTGTAGGAAAGTTATAGAGTTCACAAACTATGGGATATATCTGAATATTGATCAATCCTGAAGTACTGACAGCCAATCTAATTTCTTGAGGTCCAAGAATGTCAGAACAGTACAGATATCCCCCAAATGACCAATTTTTGCAGAGTAGACAGTCGGGCGTACTTCATAAGAGGAATGGCGAGTTTTTTGAAGTTGTATTTTTTGTTAATTTTTCAGAAAATGAAAAAATTAAAAAAATTATTTTCACTATTTTTTTTTTTACATACTGTCATGGAAATTTTGTATTGTTGGTCGAACTTTAAATGTGTCATGTATTCGTGTTATTCATATGTCTCTCGTGTGGCTTAATTAAAGCTCTGAAGGCTGCAATTGGGCCATGCGCATGTACAATGTATGTATTACAGTACTCGGCTTGGTAATGGATGAGATGGCAGATCTGCGCTTATAGACCGGCGTGTATACCACCACGGCATTCCATGCGAATGCTGCTGTCAGTAGACCGTGGGCCTGTATCCACATATCAGCAGCATGGTACCACGTGGGCTTCATAACGCAATGCGCAAGCGGTGTGAACTCCACGTGTAGGCTTGTGCATATCTTACAACCCATTACTAATCTGAACTGTACTTTGGATGGATGTGTTTTAATAAAGATCGTATCGGGCCCATCCAGGTACAGACTGATATTTTTAGAGAGTGCTTGTGCAGAGAATTTTACATACCAATAGAAGCTAGTAGGACAGGAAATATGACCTCAGATGGCTCATAGGGGGGAAGGGGAGGAAGTCTGCTGACCTCAGAAGGTTCATGGGGGAGGACCAGTGATAGATAATAGCAAAGGCTATGCTCCAATTGGAATGTACATCCTCTGTATAGGTACTCCCCATTGTATTGTTCGGTGGGAGGGATTGACTTTATTCATGTGGGGGGCATGTGTGTATTCTTAATAAAACAGAGAGCTGAGCCTAAAATCAGCCCTTATGTGAGTTGCAACCAGCCTTAGAGTGTCGTGTGATCATTCCAGGGTAACGGAGCTCCATCACCCACAAATTCAACAGAACCAAAGTATTTGGATGGGCAGGAATCGTGTAGTTTGGCTGCAGTCGTGGTAAGCGAGATTCGCACAGCTTTATGGGGGATTTCTGCGCATCCAACTGCGAGTACTCACGGTAAGGAGAAATTCGTTAAAGCGAATTTCCAAGACAGTTTGGCGAGCCTGGTGGATACTAACGCGTATTCTTGCGTAGCTAGCCTAGAACGAGGGGGGAATGGCCATCATGAACTAGCAAAAAGTATGCCGGCACATTTCAGGTCTCTCTGCCATTAAGAGGATCGCTTTTTGCGTGTTCGTGTGGCTGATTTCGCTCTCTGTTAGCTAACAAGAAATACCGCTTAACAAGGACCTCGTTTTTTGTCCTAAACTCTTGATTTGTGGGTGAAAAGACGAGGGTTTGTCTCTGCTGAGAGCAGCAGGGGGGGTGGGTTTTGGTTGGCTGGATTTGGTCAAGTTTAAAAATCTTCCAACCAAAAATTAAACGGGTATATGTTTTAGTGGGTAAAAGTTGTTGCATAGTGTTAGGTAAGTATTTGTGGGCTGTAGGTACTGTGGTGATTGCTTTACCCCCCTCCATGTGAGGTAATTATTACAGTGCTGAAAGGCTTAGGTTAATTGTTAACTGTTGTAAGATCTCTGTGTGTATGTGATCTGTACAATGTTTTGTGGTATTACTGCTCCCAGCAAGCATGCAGCAGGGGGTCCTTTCTGTTATATGTGCATGTTAGTGTGATATGTTGGTGTTTTATGTCCGTTCTGTGATTGTGCCCAAATTGTGTTGTATGTGTGCTTCATATTGTTGTGTAATTGTCCAGTGTATGTTCTGTCCAAAAGTCTGTTTTATGTAAGAGGCAATTTTGAGGCTAGAGGCTGCCGTGTGCTTCCCTGTGGGGGGCCATTCTAGCGTTACCATGTGCTTCCCTGTGGGGGGTCATTCTAGTATCTGCCATGTGCTCCTCTGTGGGGGGTCATCTTCTTGACAAACCACATGGACTCCTTTTGTTTGGTGGCCATTTTGTTGACTACCAAATGTGCAGTAATCTCTATGCAATGTGCATGAAGTTTCCTATATGCATTTGACCCATATTGTGTTTTTAATCCAAATTTTTTACAGTTTCATTTGTTTGCTTTTAGCTTTAAATTTGCGTATTGCCAGCCAATTTAAAGTGTATTAAGCGAGTTTTCCCTTCACGTGTTCCACATTTAATGAGCGCGGTGAAGTCTGGGTTTTTGCACATAGATTTCTTGTATAGTGATTATGTTTTTCTTGTGTTTTTCCTGTTAAAAGTAGTTCCTTATTGTAAAGCGGGTTTGTTTTAAGCTGCTGTGTCGCGTGTTTCACGTCCAGCAGACTTTTCGTGTAAACGGTTCTAGGTGGTTGCAGTAAAGATTGCGTGTATAACGTGGATCGTTTAGCGGTGCTGATAGGAGTGATTTTTGCGTCAGCAACAAGGTTACTTTTGGCGCAGTTTTTCGGTTTACCTCGGTGTAATTGTTTTACTGTGAAACGTCCCGTGTTTTTCATAAGGATCCACTTTGTCCTTTTTAACAGTTTTTCAGGTTAAAAAAGGGTTTTTCTGTGTGTATTAGGAAAGTTTTTTTCTTTACACAAATTTCCTAAAGGTCAGTTAGCAGGTTTCTGCCCAACCAGTGACCCCTAAGTAACATCCAAGAACCCCTCTTTTTGTTTTGACTTGTGTTAGCTACTGTGTGCAGGGAGAGAAAAGCCACTTTCATCATTGTGCGGTGTGGCCTGCCAAACACAGTGGGTGATGAGAACCACATAAATTACGCTGTGCGAGTGGGCGGTCCAGGGAAATCCTGGTCACCACAAACACTTCGGGTGGTCAGGATCACACAAATTGCGCTGTGGGAGTGGGAGGTGTGCTCTCAGTCTGACCGCCACTTGATGCGCTTCGGGTGATCGATAAGTATCACATAAATTACGCTGTGCTGGGAAAGTGGTGGAATCAGGCCTCTCGGTAGGATCCCACCGAGTGCTCCAGGGGGTAAACAGGTACCCGGACGCGGGATATATACCAGTGACTAGTCACGATGGGCAGTAGTCAGTCCATGAAGAGAGAGGGGGAACCAGCCCTCTTCAGGGTAAGGACAGCTGCACAACTGATGAAGGTGAGTTTGGGGGGGAAGTCTACAGAACCCCTCAAAAGGTGGAATAAATGGTCGAAGGGTACCAGATGGGAAATTCCCCGGGAAGGTACATTTGACGCATGGAGGTGGGAAAAATTCATCTCTGAATTTGGACCACGGATGCAGGCGTCAGAACTAGAGATCGCACAGCTATGGCTTCACAGGTCAATCCGATTAGGGAAGCAAGGCATACATAAACTGGTGTCTGTCCGGAAGAACCAGGTGATGTATACCTGGCCTCCAGAGGGAATAAAACAGGAGGATCCGGTGTCAGAGGTGGAGGAAGCTCTTTCAGGGCTGACTCTACTAAGGCAGGCAGGATCAGGGTCTACTGGGGTCCCCCAACAACCAACAGTGGCTGAGATAAGTATAACTGCACCTGTCTCTTCTGTTAGTGACGTCACTCTTGATGTACCTTCCGTGTCTTCTGTCTCTATGCCTCAGCCTCTACCTCTACCTCTCCTTTCTTCCTGCTTCACCCCAGCTCCTTCTGTTTCCAACTATGAAGCCTTCTCAACAACCGATTTGCAGACTATCTGTGAATCAAGGGGAATAGACACCCGGTTAAAAAACAGGGCGGATTGCATCAAAGCGCTACGAACCACTGATCAGACCCCTGCCCCCCAGCTATACCCTGATCTGAGGGACCTCAAACCTGAAGGTGCAGTAAGCGAGGTGGTTAATCTAAGCCCACCGATGATGCTGGGTCAGCCCTTGCACTCTTCCCGGACCGAGGCCTATCCAGTCAGGGTGCAGCAATTTGAAGGTCCTCCCAATGCACGGGGGGAACGGACTTTAGGGGAACGGGTAGTTTGGCATGTCCCCTTCACCCCGGCAGAGATCCGCACTATTCTGGCTGAGCTCCCGGACTATCGAGTCAATCCGAGAGGATTTGCTCGAATGTTTGGACAAAACCAGTTCAGCTATGGTATGAGCGGGTCAGATTGTGCACAGATCCTACGGGCAAAGGTGGGCATGGAAGTGGCCAGTACAGTGATTGCAGGGTGCTCTATAACCACGCATGAGGAGATGACTTCAGGGGGCAAAGAGTTCTGTACACAGCTAAAGGCAAAGCTTCCAGAAATGTATGGTGCCACCTCTACTACGGACATGATGAAGCTCACCCAGGGTCCTAATGAGGAAAGCGCCTGCTTCTGGCGCCGTCTCAAGCAGACGGCACTGGATGCGGATCTGGAAGTTGGACCTGATGCTCCAACTGAAGGGGTAAAGGTGACCGCGACGCACATTCTGTTGCGGGCCAAATTTTTGGAAGGCATCAATATTAAAATTCGGGAAAGGCTGGTTCTGGCCCGACCCGAATATAATGAGATGTCTATCCCTGCTATCCTTTCCACTCTTGCGGCAATAGAGAGGGAAATGGATAGAAGAAAACAAGACAAGGCCAAAGTTCTTATGTCCCAGACCCCACACGAAAAACCAAGGGATCTGGGTCACAGGAAGGATAGGCCCCCACCCAGGTGCTTCCAGTGCCACCAAACGGGGCACATGAGGAGGAGCTGTCCCCAATTACCTAAAGGTCGGTGGCAGTTCATTCCTGATGAGTCCTCCGCCCCTATGACCACCATGGTAAGTAACTCCTATGAATTCTCATAGGAAGTTGACAAATCGGTGTCGGCCCAGATCCATCTTTTTCTAGAGGAATTAAAATATCCCCTCCCTTGCCTCACCGACACCAGTGCAGCAAGAACGGTCCTGCGAAAACAGGACATCCAAGGCAAGGTACCCCTCTCAGGGGAAAACCCTCCTAACCCCTACTAACCTCACTATCAAACGATGCACTATTCTTAACCCAGCTTCTCTTCTTCCTGTGTCGGAAGATGAGAAGGGGGGGGAGGACAGCAATGACAGTGCTGAATTTTGCAACACGACTAACAATACTAACACCTCTTCTGCTAACATGTCTTCTTTGTCCACTACTAATCTCTCTTCCAAAGGACACGACTGCATCTCTTTGGTGGAACTGGAGTCAGCGGCGACACACCCCATATCACCCCGAGAGTAGCGGTAAGGTTGAACGTCTTCCGATACCCAAAAACCTTGGCCTGAGTGTCTCCCCATTGCCCCCTATTCCATCCGGAATGCCCCTCGGCAACCACATGGGCTGTCACCCTACGAGGTGTTGTTTGGGGGACCTCCCAAAACAGGGTTGTACTTTCCTCAACAGTTGTCGTCTTTGCATTCACAGCTTACAGGTTATGTGCAATCTCTGCAACGGGAGCTGCAGAAGATACACCATCGGGTTCGCGAATCGCTCCCCGATCCAAATACAATAACAGGTGTTCTTTCTATTGAGCCAGGTGATTGGGTCGTCCTAAAGAAACATCAAAGAACCGGACTCGAGCCACGGTTCACCGGACCATACCAAGTCCAGCTGACGACACCTACCTCACTCAAGCTCGAGGGACGAGACAACTGGGTGCACGCAAGCCACTGCAAGAAGCTTCTCAGCTACACCAGAGAATGAGGGGTGTCATTTTCCTTTTTCTTTTTGTTTGTATGTCATACATGTGTGTGAACGGAGGAAAAGACGGCAGATACCCCAACCTTTTATTTAAAATGCACCTGCGTTTAGCCAGAACCGCCAACAAAACCAACTGTTGGGTATGCTCTAAGCCCCCACCCAGTCATCACATGTCCGCAATGGCCGCTGTTCATGCCCTATATGACATCCGCGTCGGCATGAAAAAGCAAGGGACCCCTGGTCAGCCCCCACGTAGACATTTGTCGGTAGAACTTAATGACACATTTTTAGCAGGTAACATCAGTTTCAGCACCAATATTAGCTCTAGCTCCTGTAGGGCCCTCACCAGTCCATTATGGGTAACTGGGCAGCTAGGCAGCCCTCAGGTGTGCTTTAACATCAGCTTTGGCACAGGTAACAAGTTTGTTGGGACTACCACCTGCGAGGGAGGTATAACTGTCAATCTGACTAACCAGACTTCCTTTCTGAGTAACCACACTGACCGACCAGACCACGTGTGTTGGAAGGACGGATGTGATGTGCAGACTGAGGGAGCAATCCCCCAGTCTGTGCAACTGTTGCTCAGTACCAGAGGCCGAACGAGGAACTCCTCCTGTTCTGCTCTGACAGGTCCATACTATTTTCTGTGTGGTTCGGCAGCCTATAGAACATTTCCCCAGAACGCGAAAGGTTCGTGTGCCCTCATAAAGCTAGTCCCCGCATCCTATGTAGTGATGGACCATGAAGAGTTGATGGTCCACAAGAAGGTAAGGATGGCAGGGAGAGTTCGCAGGGAGCTGTTCTCTGAGGGCGACCAGGCATGGGCTTGGTTCCCCTCATGGACAGGATGGGGAATAGAACTTATGAAGCGCCTGAACAATTTTTCTGTCATCGTGGATAGTATGTTTAACGAGACCGTAGAGGCTGTCAGAGAAATTGCCCAAGAACAACGGCAGATGGGAATTTTAGTGCTTCAGGAGAAGATGGCCCTTGATTACCTTTTAGCCGCCAAAGGGGGGTTCTGTGAGTTCATCGGAGAGGATTGTTGTACTTGGATAGAAGACACCGATGACAAGGTCCAGGCCCATATGGACAAAGTTAGTGAACTACAGGGAAAAGCTAGAGCTATAGCTAGTGAGGGTTGGAATCCGTTCAAGGGTTTGGGAGGATTGGGAGATTTCCTGTTCTCCATCGGATCTTGGTTGAAGGAAGTGGGAGTGTATATCCTGATGCTTCTCTTTTTCATCTGCCTTTTATATGCCGCGGTGAGATGTTCCTGTTGCCTCATCGACCGTGTAAACCAAGCTCGGGCAGACGACCACATCTCCATGCCCGCTCCTGGGATCCCACTCCAACCACTGATCGGAGGAAGACCTCACCAACCAACCACCTTCTCTACAGATTACGTCCTGGCTTCCCTCTAATTTATCTCTCTGAAGACCACATTCTCCAAGACCTTCAAGCAAGCTTCAAGCCTCATCATGGTTTGTGTCTGCGATTTGGAAAACTGTCTGGGTCGAGACCAGCCTTGTGTGGCCCCGTCTGCAGGGGCAATTTGAGAATCTGTTGCTGGATCTCCCCAGACCACCGTGGGATCACAAGCTTTATTCATACCACAAGTCTGTTTGTGGTTTTTGCAAGAGCCTTCCTGTAGTGAAGGTTCCAACGCTCTTGAGGATCATCGCTTCAATCAAGCCTGTTTGCGTCGAGTCTGCGTCGGGTCTTGTTGTTTCAGGTACCCCGTGGAGCTTTATTCTCAGGGACAACTACAGGAACTCTTTGAAGTTTGAGACTACACCCATCAAGCTGAAGAAGATCAAGAAGGGACACGAGGAGAATATGATAAAACAGGAGGGAATGTCATGGAAATTTTGTATTGTTGGTCGAACTTTAAATGTGTCATGTATTCGTGTTATTCATATGTCTCTCGTGTGGCTTAATTAAAGCTCTGAAGGCTGCAATTGGGCCATGCGCATGTACAATGTATGTATTACAGTACTCGGCTTGGTAATGGATGAGATGGCAGATCTGCGCTTATAGACCGGCGTGTATACCACCACGGCATTCCATGCGAATGCTGCTGTCAGTAGACCGTGGGCCTGTATCCACATATCAGCAGCATGGTACCACGTGGGCTTCATAACGCAATGCGCAAGCGGTGTGAACTCCACGTGTAGGCTTGTGCATATCTTACAACCCATTACTAATCTGAACTGTACTTTGGATGGATGTGTTTTAATAAAGATCGTATCGGGCCCATCCAGGTACAGACTGATATTTTTAGAGAGTGCTTGTGCAGAGAATTTTACATACCAATAGAAGCTAGTAGGACAGGAAATATGACCTCAGATGGCTCATAGGGGGGAAGGGGAGGAAGTCTGCTGACCTCAGAAGGTTCATGGGGGAGGACCAGTGATAGATAATAGCAAAGGCTATGCTCCAATTGGAATGTACATCCTCTGTATAGGTACTCCCCATTGTATTGTTCGGTGGGAGGGATTGACTTTATTCATGTGGGGGGCATGTGTGTATTCTTAATAAAACAGAGAGCTGAGCCTAAAATCAGCCCTTATGTGAGTTGCAACCAGCCTTAGAGTGTCGTGTGATCATTCCAGGGTAACGGAGCTCCATCACCCACAAATTCAACAGAACCAAAGTATTTGGATGGGCAGGAATCGTGTAGTTTGGCTGCAGTCGTGGTAAGCGAGATTCGCACAGCTTTATGGGGGATTTCTGCGCATCCAACTGCGAGTACTCACGGTAAGGAGAAATTCGTTAAAGCGAATTTCCAAGACAATACTGTCACCAGTGCAGTACAGCGTCATCATATAACTGGCATGGCGGTGAACAGGGACACTGACTGGTGACAGTATGAAAAAAAAAATATATATATTTTTTTTAATTTTTGTTTATTTTTTATTAAATTTTTTTTTTAAGATTTCTTTCATATTTTACTATGACCAAAGTAGTACAATGTTACCATAGTAACATTGTACTACTTTGGGGAAGTGATCAGTATTTTTTTTTTTTTGTGCTTAGCTGTGATTTGACCACAGCTAATCACATGACATGTGCATGTGACCTGCTGCGACCATTCACAGCTAGGCACTAGTATACAATGGATGGCATGAATGAAGCCATCCATTGTATACAACTGTCATGTGACCTGCTGTGATTGGTCACAGCAGGTCACATGGTACCGGCAACGGGGGCCGGTACTCAGATCTGTCATCGGCCGTGTCCGAGGTACACGGCCGGTGACAGATGGTGCCACTGCGCGGCTCTGCAACCGCGCAAACTGCGCATGTGCGGGAGCACTCCAAATGGCGTGCACCCAGAAAGCTGATGCATTTTTGCCGCTGCCAAACGGCTATAGGCCGGGCGGCTAATGCAAGACAAGTCACACCTGAAGTAGTGCATGCACTACTTTAGAAATCAATGTGGCTCCAACCAAGTTGGAATTGCACCAATATGTCCACATTAATTGAGGACAATAGGGTACAACTTGCCATGCACTTCGAAACTCGCATGGCATTGCAAAAAGCATGGCAAGTCGCACCCCATGTGACCTGGCACTTACTGTACAAGCTGAAGTTAGAAGCTGATTGGTTACAATTCACAGCTGTTCCAAATTCTGTGTGCACCAGTTTTACTAACTCTCTCAATGGGATAACCATTACTTCTATATAATGGTATTTAAAGGAAATTTGTATTGTTTTGCTTGAGAACAAGAAAGTTTTACACAAAGGGAATATATGGAACATAAACATTTAAGTTGTATCCACCTAATGCTGTAGTTCCCTATATAATGGTTTTAATCAAATCATAACACAATGAGGTAATGGCCACAGGATGTATCAATGGTCATGAGGTGTGTTATGTCAAAATAGGTGTATACCTGGCATGAAACAATGGGGTTGATTTACTAAAAGGTAAATAGACTGTGCACTTTGCAAAGTGCAGTTGCGCTCTGCAAGTGCAATTGCCCCAGAGCTTAGTAAAAGAGGTAAAGCTTCACACTTCAAATAATACCCAATCACATACAAGGAAAATAAAAAACAGCATTTTTGCTTGCACATAATTGGATGATGGAAGGCAGGAGAGCCTCCGCTGACTTACTAAACTCTGGAGCAACTGCACTTACAGAGTGCAACTACACTTTGCGAAGGGCACAGTTTATTTGCCTTTAGTAAATCAACCCTATTGCATCATTTAACGACCACTGGCAGGTTTAGGCCCCTGTTGGATCCAAGAGGCTGCTCTCTGGGAGGAAGAAAAATACACATGCACGCCAGGTCTTCCAGAGAGCAATCTGATTCTTTATTCACAATTTCCTCCTTATATATGGTAAGTTGTAACAGGAGAACATAGAATGGAATTTCACTGAGTAACAATTCATATCGCACAGATCTTGAATCAATTACAAGAAACCAATGGTATTTTCCCTTAAAGCAAAAGTGGTTAACTTTTAACTATATCATAGCAGAAGCAGGTGCTGTTAGTACAAAGAAATAATTGGTTACTTTTCATGCCTTGAGCAAAGCTAGATTTAAAGGATGAGTGGCTGCAGTTCTATAGCACGTAACTGACATACACACAACTATACATTTGATTATCTAGACAAAATATAAAACAGAGAAGCAAAATGGAGTATATATAAAAAAAAAACAGAATGTAGGGCGAGGAACATACATTTCCCTTCACAAAGGAGAAACAGTCGGTGCATAACATGAACCTGGGACAAAAGTACCTCCCATCCTGGACACATCCCTTAGTTCTACCTGACCTCCTGTCACATACCCCCCTCTTGTTTCAACCTTGGGGTTGGAACACAGGTTGCTAAGCAAGCATGTACTCGGGGCAGGGCATCTGCATTCCCCATTCTAACACCGGGGTGATGTTTTATGACAAAACTAAATTCTTGAAGGGCCAGGAACCACCTATTCACTCTCCTATTGGTTTCTTTGTTTTGTGCCATCCATCTTAAGGGAGCATGAACGGTCACCAGTTCAAACTGTCTTCACAAGAGATAGTACCGGAGAGAATCTAGAGCCCACTGTATTGCTAAGCACTCCTTCTCAATGGTGGCATAATTCTCTTCATGGGGCTTTAATTTCTGGCTGAGGTAAATGACAGGGTGTTCTTCCCTCTTGAAAACTTGAGACAACACAGCTCCTAACCCAACATCTGAGGCATCGGTCTGGACCACAAAGTCCCTCGAAAAATCTGGGGAGTACAACACTGGCTGTCTACATAAGGCCCATTTTAAGGCTTCAAAAGCTGCTTCTGCTTCAGGGGTCCATTTGACCATGACAGACGCCTTCCCTTTTGTCAAATTGGTCAGGGGAGCAGCCTGTGAAGCAAAATGAGGAATAAACCGCCGATAATAACCAGCAATTCCCAAAAACGCTCGTACCTGCTTCTTGTTGGTGGGGCATGGCCAGCTTTGTATAGCTTCAACTTTGTTGAACTGGGGCTTTATCAGACCTCTCCTAATGGTATATCCCAGATACATGGCTTCCTCTAGCCCAATGGTTCATTTGTTTGGATTGGCTGTAAACCCTGCTTTCCAGATAGAGTCTAATACTGCCTGGACTTTCGGTAAATGTGAGTCCCAATCTTCACTATGGATGACCACATCATCCAAGTTTGCTGCAGCATAGGCTCTATGGGTCTTATCCATCACCCTTTGAAACGTAGCAGGAGCATTCTGCAACCCAAACGGCATTCTCCGATACTGGAAAGAACCCTCTGGAGATACAAAGGCAGTCTTTTCCTTGGCTGATTCCGAAAGAGGAATCTGCCAATACCCTTTGGTCAGGTCCAGTGTTTTCATATACCAGGCAGTCCCTAGACGATCAATCAGCTCATCTATACGGGGAATGGGATAGGTGTCAAACTTAGTGACTTTATTCAGTTGGCGAAAGTCATTACAAAACCACCAACTTCCATCTGGTTTGGGCACTAGCACAATGGGACTGGACCAGTCACTGTTTGACTCCTCTATAACCCCCAGTTCAAGCATATTTTTTATTTCTTGGTGAATTGCCTCTCGCCGAGCTTCTGGAATACGATAGGGTTTTAACTTGACCCTTTCCCCTGGGGAGGTAATAATGTCATGCTGAATCCTGGCCACCCACCCAGGGAATGCTGAGAATTTTTCTTTGTTGCGGAGCACAAACTCTAGCTTTCTGTTGCTGCGTTTTTGATAGAGTCTCCGCTACCCCTACCTCTGGGATTTCCAAGGTAGGAGGAGCAGGAATCGGGGAAGTTTCAGCAACCAAGGATTCCCTATCCTTCCAGGGTTTTAGCAAATTCACATGGTACACTTGCTCAGGTTTTCGCCTTCCTGGTTGGCTAATTTTATAATTCACGTCCCCCATTTTTTCTAACACTTCATATGGGCCCTGCCATTTGGCTAGGAATTTACTTTCAACCATGGGGACCAACACCACTACCCTATCACCTGGTGAAAAAGAACGGATCCGAGCTCCACGGTTGTAAATTCTTTGTTGAGCCAACTGGGCTTGAGTCATATATTCCTTCACAATAGGCATTACCTGTGTAATTCTGTCTTGCATTTGGGCCACATGTTCAATTACACTTTTATGAGGGGAACTCTCACTCTCCCATGTTTCCCTTGCAATGTCCAATAGCCCCCGTGGGTGTCTCCCATACAACAGCTCAAAAGGAGAGAACCCTGTGGACGATTGGGGAACCTCTCGGATTGCAAACATTAAATACGGTAGTAGACTATCCCAATTTTTCCCGTCTTTATCAACCACTTTCTTCAGCATTTGTTTTAACGTTTTGTTAAACCTTTCTACTAACCCATCTGTCTGAGGGTGATACACTGAAGTACGGAGTTGTGTCACCTTCAGAAGTTTACAAAGTTCTTTAGTTACCCTAGACATAAACGGAGTGCCCTGATCAGTTAGTACCTCCTTGGGAAGGCCTACACAGCTGAAGACTGAAATAACTCTTTGGCAATGGTTTTGGCATAGGTGTTCTGGAGAGGAATTGCCTCTGGGTATTGGGTGGCATAGTCCATTATCACCAAGATGTGTTGGTGCTCCCTAGCAGACTTTATCAAGGGGCCAATCAAATCCATGGCGATCCTGTCAAAAGGCACCTCAATGATGGGCAGAGGAACCAAAGGACTGCGAAAATGTGGCATTGGGGCTGAAATCTGACACACTGGACAGAAAGAGCAGTACATTTCTACTTCCTTACTGACCCCAGGCCAATAGAACCTCTATACGATTCTGTCTTGGGTCTTTTCAGCTCCTAAATGTCCCCCTAGAATGTGCCCATGGGCCAGCTCTAAGACCAATTTGCGGTAAGACTTAGGTACCACCATTTGTTCTATGGTTTCCTCCGCCCTCTGACACCCGGTATAATAGATCCCCTTCTATGATAAAGTACGGGAGGGTAATCCTCTCATCGGGATTCACTAATTTCCCCTCTATTTTTACTAAATTCTCTCGGGCCCTTAGTAATGTGGGGTCCTTCAGTTGTTCAGTGGCAAAATGTTCTCAGTGTCTAACACTAGGGGTTGCTGTTCCACTTCTGAAGGACCGTTCAATGGGGAATCTGGGCCATTCCAGAGCTCCCAGAATTTTGAGAAATCCCTTCCCACAATTGCATCATGTGGTAGTTGGGGAACCAGACCCACCTGATGGCACAGGTTACCCAGGGAGGTCTCAAAGGATACTGTTGCCACAGGATACTCTCGAGTGTCACCATGAACGCAAATGACTACCAGTTTTCTAGGGTGCAAGGTTTTCCCCCTTACCAGTTCAGTTTTGACTAGGGTAACCAAGCTAACCGAGTCCAACAACACCACAACATTTCTACCATCAATACACATTTTGCAAAAAGGTTTCTCATTTCCCTTTACAGCAGTGCAAGTGATAGTGGCAAATAGGGACTGCCGTCTCTCTGTAAGAAAGTCACGGTGCATTGGTTCATCCGTACTTGGGCAATCTGCTGCTACATGGCCCTCTTTCTGGCAGCGGTAACAGATTATTCTTCTGCCCACTTCTGGCGGGGTTGGCCTTCCAGGCCGCTTGCGCCAGATATTGGAACCAGTCCCAAAAGTACCTTTCATTCCCCCTTTTCCATTCTCTCCACCCCCATCTCTTGGTGCAATCTTACCCACAGCCGGAGATGGTCTGGTCTTGGGGTGGAAAGTCTGTGAGTCCTTGAGGGAAGACTTTAGATTTTCAGTTGCTAGATACCTCTCCACAAGGTCCACCAGCTTCTCTGCTGTTTCTGGATCTCCATGACACACCCAATTCTGCAAGGTAGTAGGAAGAGACCTCAGGAATTTGTCCATAACCACCGTTTCCACAATCTTTGTTCCAGACAGTGTATCTGGCTGTAATCCTTTCTTGGTCAAATGAATAAGGTCATACATTTGTGATCGGGGTGGTTTTCCCAGTAGATAACTACAGCCTGGAGAGCCAGGGTTACTCCCAGCCACGCCAAAATTTCCATTTTTAAACAATCATAGTTCTTGGCTTCCTCAGGCTCAAGGTCAAAATACGCCTTTTGGGACTCTCCAGATAGTAGGGGGGCCACTAGTCCAGCCCACTGCTCTTTAGGCCAACTTTCTTTTTCAGCTGTTCTTTCAAAAGTGGTAAGAAACGTCTCAGGGTCCTCATCTGCAGTCATCTTTTGCAGCAGGTGACTTACATGGAAAGATGGTATGGTAGTAGAATCACTCCCAGCCTCAGTCTGTTGCCTCTGCTGAAGCTGTTTCATGATGGCCGCAATTTGCTGTTGGTGTATCTGTTCCTGCCGTTCCAACGATTCCCTATGGCGGGCCGCCACCTGTTCCAGGGCTTGCTGCTGGACTGCATTTGTTCACTGCGGATTTGCATTTGCTTGCTGCTGATTTGCATTTGCCAACGCAAGCTGTCTCAGTATCTCTTCCATGCTGGCCTTACTTCACCTGCCCTGCAAACCTCCACCATATGTGAGGGATTAGCTCGGTAGCGGGTTGTGCTTGACCCCCTGGATGGGTCAGGGCACCATGAAAGAGGCTCAGCACGACAGCAGGATCTTGGTGAATAAAGTGGTGTTTTATTTACAAGTCCGGTGAACACACAGTGCACATAGTCCAAACAGCAAAACAAATACAAATAGAAAATAAAGCCTTGCCACACTGGGCGTCTAACTACAAACACAGGTTACCTATCTAGCTGTCTGAATACAGCCTATCACTGCTCAGACACAGAGTGTTCACACAGTCTAAGATCACACAGGTTTTCTCTCACCAGAGGATGGCTTGGTTGCTCCCCAGTATGTCCTGCACAGCAAACTGGTTCCAGGTTGGAGCATTCTCTCTATGCAGCCTGGGAGTTTTATAGAGCCCACTACACTTCACTACACCTGAACTCATTAAATCATTAGTGAGCCAGCCAGGATCACTACACAGCACCAAAGGAGAAACAGTCGGTGTATAACATGAACCTGGGACAAAAGTACCTCCCATCCTGGACACATCCCTTAGTTCTACCTGACCTCCTGTCACAATACCCATCAAGTATCTAATACATTTACTTTGTCCATCTTGCTTACAGCTGCCCAGGAGATCTGATGGCATCATAAATGTAGTTGTGAGCTTACCAACACATGGATTATAATGTAAAATGGTATTTCCACACTTGGAATAGGTAGCAAGTTGTAGAGGAAGTTAACATTTAAGTATTGAAAAATTTAATTTCTCAAGAAAAAACGTCTACTATCAGTTTAAATACATGCTATAGATCACCTATAGAAGCATGCCAACTACATACCAGTTACTGCTCTCTAATAACATGCATTATCATATCATTGCACCAACTGTATCATATAGTGAACAAGAGGATGCTCTGCATTTCAGGCTAGAAAAAGAGTTTAAGAATTGTGAACAACCAAACCTCTGCCAGTAATACTTTACATTGTCAGCACGTTTTTACTCTTCTGCATCCATTCCCTTGGAGTAAAAAAATATTTTCCTTAAAATGTTCATGATGACTGATTTGTTTGGCAGAAGTTTTAATAAATCATATTATTAAAGGCAAAAAGATTACAATTTCTTTTTCAAACTCCAAGACTCTCTCAGATATGGAATATGCTGCATATCCCCAAGGATAGTTAATATTTCAATTTAAAAAAAGAATATGTAAAAATACCTGTATTCTGCTTATCCATAATTACATGGTTTCCCTTAGTGATTTCAACTTAATGAATAAAAAGTAGTGCAATCATTATTTGACAGCCCAGGGAAGAGGTTATTTGTGTTTAAAGAATATCTACACTGTGAAAAGCATGGGACTACCACTGTTGGCCAATTGCTAAAAATGCTAGTTACCAGTTCCCTGTGATGTAATGATCAAACTTTATATTTATGTTACTATACAGACTATTTAGACCATTACTTATACGGAATTTCCATTGTGGGATTATTGATTGGGGTTTGCTCTTTCTGGGAGCTGAGATGCATTGAAGTGGCTCATCTCTTTTCACAGTCCCTGCCTGCTCATCTGGGAAGGGTGTGACATCATCATGCCTGGCGTGCATTATGTCACCTGTTTGCAGCCTAATGAGGAGTTGCACCCCTGGCGCCATCTTACCATGTGGTGGTGGATGCTAGTTTGTTCAACTCCCCCCTTTTGCTACACCTACATGGTGTTGGGAGGGACCAGCTGTGATCCCTCAGAAATAAATGGAAGAGACAGGTGGGGGTCATTCTTTTTATCAGGGTATTGTGGATCAACACCTTGGCTTTCCAGCTCCAATTATGTTAGACTCATGGTAGTCTTTTTTCCCAATAATTTTTTAATTACATTTTTAGACATTTCTTTTACAAAACCAACAATATGGCAATCCAATCTCTCTTTACAATTGCAATCAAATGTCCATACAATTACAAAACTTCCAAAAATATGATTATCCAAATAACATTATACCCATATATAATTCGGAAATAAACCAAACACTTAACTAAACAAAACAAAACAAAAAAAAAAAAGAAAAAAACACCAAAACAAAAAAAGGGAAAACACATTCAGCAGCATGACTTAAATCTTACTTATATTTCATACAGCCATAAACAATATAATAGCTGGCTGATCAACATGAATACCCAAGGGACTAGTGCCCTCCAATATAGGACACACCAGCCAGTCTCCCCCTCTTTAAAGCGGAGCTCCACCCAAAAAGGGAAGTTCCACTTTAAGGACTGCTCCCCTACTCCCCATTAAGGATTGGCACCTTGGGGGGCAGGGGGGAGTGGGTACCCGAATTTGACAGGTACCCTCTCCCACTTCCGGTCCGATTGCCTAGGCAGTCGGAAGCGGAAGGTGTCCTCCCTCCCTCCCTGTAGTCTTTTGGGACACGTGACAGGTCCCAGAAGACTACAGGACCATTCATGAAGCGCAGCGCTACTCGCGCATGCGCAGTGGGTGCCCGGCTGTGAAGTCACAAGCTATCACAGCCTGGTGCCCACCTGAAGATGCCAGCCTCCTGGAATACAGGACGGCTGGTGAAACGGGCTGCGGGGACACACCATGGGACCGAGGGACAGGTAAGTGGCTGTTTTTTAAAAGTCAGCAGCTACAGATTTTGTAGCTGCTGATGTTTATTTTTTGACAGGGTGAGTGGAACTCCACTTTAAGACAATAATCTATTCAGAATTAATGAGGACGGAACTAAACCCGGAGTAGCGAGCCACCTATTTCAAATTTTCTTCAAATTTGTTTGGACAGTTTCTGTGTTGGTTAATTAGCTTTTATTTAGACAAAGTATTATTTGTATTTTCAGTTCCTCCATGGTGGGAGAGTAGGGGAATAACCATTTTTGAGCAATTAACTTACAGGCTTAAAATATACACTTGAGTAATAGGGATATATGTATTTTCTGGTAAAGTTGCCTTATCCACTATGTTCAATAAACATATCCCTTTATCTTCTGCTAAGGTATCCTGAAAAAATGATCTTATAGTACTCAGAACCCTCTTACAACATCTATGAAGTTTAGGACATCTCCACATCATGTGGATTAGAGTGGCAGGGCCACTATTACATTTATGGTGAAAGGTATTCTCTCTATGGTGCCAGGCAATTTTTCTGGGGTGTGATACAGGAAGAATAACTGTGTAAGTTATTGGGTGGGAGATAAACTAACCTTTGAGAGTGCAGACAACACCATTTCTTTGGATATCTGTTATAGGACCCAAATCTTTGAAGCACTGTTCTTTAGCTGGAACAACCACTAATGCTTGAAACTTAGCATAAAGAGTGGAATAAAATTGGGAAATAAGACCCTTCTTAGTATCACCACTCTGAAGTGTAGACGAAATAGTGGACCTGCTATATTGCAATGTATGTGTATGAGTTTGAGACTGAATGGCAAGTCTCAGCTGGAGGTACAGAAAAAACTTCTGATGTGGAAGGTCAAATTCCATACACAACTGATCAAATGATTTGAGAGAGGCATTTTCATACAGTTGTACCATATACCGTATCCATTTGATATACACGATTCCAAATACCTTCAACATTTTTTTCATTGATTGCCATACTTTTTCTGAGTGATGGAACTACCATGGTTGCAAAGGTCACACTTGCATCCAGGCCCTGGGGGGGAGGGGACCCACTGACTTATGCTCAGGTTGGGACAGGAGATAGTACACTCTCTGCACAGCGGACTGCCCACATAGTCTCTCCACTGAGTCCACCCATTGAATTTGCATGGGGCATGCCGTCAGGAAGCAGAATCTAGAAGAAGGTCAGCTGACACAGTACAGTGAATGGGGAGGAGCTGGAGGAGGTTGCAGCCACTGTGTGAGGATCCCATCTTCTGATAAATGTCAGTGGAGACACGTAGAGGGGCACCCCATCCCCCATAGGAGTGGTGGCATATAGAGGAACGGATCAGTTCCTCTACATGCCATCCTACCACCCCTCTTATCCATATCCTGCTTCCCCATGCTTTTGTGTACTCAGCATACCCCTCAGTCTCTGCAGCACTGCCAGTTTCCTCCCTCCCCTCTTCTGCCAGTTGCTGTGGGGGATGTGTCAGGATGGAGAGCGAGGGCATTCTGTGCAGCTGAGGCTGTAGAGATGGTGATTGAGGGCTGTGCACTCAATCTCCTGTCAACATCAGAGGCCTGTTTAGACCCCTTGATATTTCACCAAAGCCCCCCAACTCGGCTCCTAAAAAATTGTAAAAGAATTAATAAAAAAAGAGTTAGATAAATAAATAAAATGGTAAAGAATAATAAAACATAACATAACAAAAATAAAAAAAATATTGACACCAGTGGTGGAACTACCAGGTTTGTAAAGGTCACAATTGCGACTGGCTCATGGTGTTCCACCACCATGGTGAGGGGACTGGCTGGGGTCAGGGGGGCCCTTTATGGTTTCTTGCACCAGGACCCTGAAGGTTCTAGTTATGCCTCTACTTTATCTCATCATTTTCCTGTGTAGAAATTAGGGGGTTGATTCAGGTATCTGGCATACAAGAAAGCTAGGAGTGGATATTTATTATAAGTAAGCAATATCCCTTGTATTGAGTCAGAGTCCTAAATCCTATCCCATCCTAGCAGATGTTGTAATTGAAAGGTTAGAAAATAATACTTAACATACGGTACAGCCAACCCTCCTACCTCTCTATCCAATATCAGCATTGTCAATTTAATATGTGGATGTTTCTTCCTCCAAATCAAATCACAAAACAAGGTATCTATTTTTCTAAACTAACTAGATGTAATCCACACTGGAGAATTATGACGGATGTGTATTATTTGCGGGGCCCAAATAATTTACCTTTTGGAAGGTATATATTGCAGGAAAAGATGTTTTTAAATTGTATATTTTATTTTTTGTTTCAAAGTAATTGGATTGGCATGCTAATCAAGAAACCAATATTTTTAAAAAGAGAGGTCAGCAATGACAGCCTACATGTTCCTTGAATAAGATACAAAAGAAAATCTCTCAAGGGTAGTCTTGGTTTTACCCACCCATTTTTTTTTATTTATTCTGTAGCAAAAACCACCATATTTTAAAAACAGGTAAATTCCAACCAGTCAATCACAGTTTAATTTGCCACCTGACAACTTTCTCAAGGCAATTGGATGTCAGGGCAATTTCCCTGAATACTTGGCCCAATGAATGCTTGGACCAGTGGGAGTTTGTATATCTCATATTTGAGATAATAATCACTGTAGTAGTTGGCGCTACCCACTGTACACTGATGACAGAGGGTTGCTTGCCAGAACTACTGCCATTTGCAGAAAGCCCTATATTGTTTTCCAAGAAAACAGGGCTTTATCCTGTTGAATTGAGGGTGGGGAGGTGAGGCTGTGAGGTTGCGATCTCCACCTCATCCAAACGTCGCTACCAGAAAGCCGGATGTGAGGTTATAGGGACCCGGAAGCAACGGGATCACGCTTCTACATACGTTTCACCTAGCGGTGTCTTCAGGAACTGACATGCTGCTATATCCAGGCTTAATATATAGCAATTCGGACATGTTAATTGGACGGCTCCAAAAACATGGCTGCCCTTAATAGATTTAAAGGCAAATTAATGCCATATAAAGTATGTCGGCTGAAGAGGCTGTTGCGGTCATTCGCTATATATTCAAAATATATTTTGACTGGGACTTATAGTCATTTTATGTTGTTTATAGATCATTTTGATATTATTTGTCATATAGTTTATTGCTTTAGCGCCTACTTATTCACGAATATACCTTTTAAGTGTATTTCACTATTTAGGGGCAGCTGTCATTATTGCTGGCTTAATGCTGGCATCAGGGGCGGACTGACCATTTGGGAACTCGGGCACTGCCCGAGGGCCCGGAGTAAGAAGGGGGCCCCATAAGATGCCCCTGGTACCTTTCATAGGTGTTTTTGGGTGTGGTTTGAGTGTGGGCAAGGACACAGGGGCCCCATAATCCCCTATTGCCTGGGGGCCCTATGAGTTGTTAGTCTGCCCCTGGCTGGCATCATTCACAAACTTCTGATTTATTCACTGATTTGGGCGCAACAATATTGCTTTTTCACAAATATGTTACCAAAAGGACAACTGAACTGCAATTTTTTATGTTACTAGTAAAAAAAAATTTTTTACACAAAGAGTATGATCATTTATCTCTAAATTTATTGGTATTTTCTGCAACTCTAAATGTTCCAAACCTGACAAATGAAAACCATATTAGATTAAGAGGCAGTGAACATGACATTCACAAAAAGTCCATTGCAGGAGAATAAAAAAGCTGCAATTTAAAACACGTGCCAGGAAGTTATGCCCGCAGTGAATGTTTGGTGAATGTTACATTTACTGTTTTCTAAATACACTCTTAAGTTATTGAAATTGTATTACACGTTAAGTCGCACATGGTGCAAAGTGGCTAACCTTTGCAGCTAAACTAAGCATTTTATTGCTCTATTTATAACCCTTTCAGAACCCACATTTCAGTGAAAACAGATAAAGGACAGCTATTGCTCCCTTCAAAAAGCTAGTTTTAAATTGCTGAATGTAACTAGGTCTCTTTTAAAAGCATACGAATCCATTTAAAAACAACAGATGAGTCATATACAAAGTTTTTAGTGGTAACCATGGTCAGGTCACCAAAAAGACAGTACTCAGAAGAAGCAACATTGTTTCACAATATGAGTTATAAATAAAAGTCATGTAAGAATGGTACATACTCTTCAGTTCATGTCTGAATACTCAATAAAATGAAAAGTGGCATGCAATAAATTGCTGAATGTGACAGGAATTGTATTAACACCATATGTATATACCACAATGCCATCACAATAGCATCTTTGAAAAAAGTTATTATGAGACTATTTTAAGGTTCTGTTTCTCAAACTTTTTTCGCCCACCCATGGCCCTATTTTCTACTGTGGCCTCCCATCTAGGTTTTGTTACAATAGAAAATTATACTAGTTAAAGTGTTACTAAACCTAGGACCCTGGATTCACTCTGATCTCTGTCTTGGAAATTCGCTTTAACGAATTTCTCCTTACCGTGAGTACTCGCAGTTGGATGCGCAGAAATCCCCCATAAAGCTGTGCGAATCTCGCTTACCACGACTGCAGCTAAACTACACGAATCCTGCCCATCCAACTACTTTTAGCTTCTGTTGAGATGTGGGGGTGGTGCTCCGTTACCCTAGAATGATCAAACGACACTCTCAGGATGGTGTTGCAATTCACATAAGGGCTGGTTTCAGACTCAGCTCTCTGTTTTATTAAAAATACACACATGCCCCCCACATGAATAAAGTCAATCCCCTCCCACCGAACAATGCAATGGGGAGTGCCTATACACAGGATGTACATTCCAATTGGAGCATAGCCTTTCCTATTATCTATCACTGGTCCTCCCCCATGAGTCTTCTGAGGTCAGCAGACTTCCTCCCCTTCCCCCCCATGAGCCATCTGAGGTCATATTTCCTGTCCTACTAGCTTCTATTGGTATGTAAATTCTTTGTACAAGCATTCCCTAAAAATATCAGTCTGTACCTGGATGGGCCCGATACGATCTTTATTAAAACACATCCATCCAAGATACAGTTTCAAGTTGGTAATGGGTTGTAAGATATGCATAAGCCTACACGTGGAGTTCACACCGCTTGGCGCCTTGCGTTATGAAGCCCATGTGGTACTATGCTGCTGATATGTGGATACAGGCCCACGGTCTACTGCCAGCGACATTCGCATCGAATGCCGTGGTGGTATACACGCCGGTCTATAAGCGCAGATCTGCCATCTCATCCATTACCAAGCTGAGTACTGTAATACATACATTGTACATGCGCATGGCCCAATTGCAGCCTTCAGAGCTTTAATTAAGCCACACGAGAGACATATGAATAACACGAATATATGACACATTTAAAGTTCGACCAACAATACAAAATTTCCATGACATTCCCTCCTGTTTTATCATATTCTCCTCGTGTCCCTTCTTGATCTTCTTCAGCTTGATGGGTGTAGTCTCAAACCTCAAAGAGTTCCTGTAGTTGTCCCTGAGAATAAAGCTCCACGGGGTACCTGAAACAACAAGACCCGACGCAGACTCGACGCAAACAGGCTTGATTGAAGCAATGATCCTCAAGAGCATTGGAACCTTCACTACAGGAAGGCTCTTGCAAAAACCACAAACAGACTTGTGGTATGAATAAGGCTTGTGATCCCACGGTGGTCTGGGGAGATCCAGCAACAGATTCTCAAATTGCCCCTGCAGACGGGGCCACACAAGGCTGGTCTCGACCCAGACAGTTTTCCAAATCGCAGACACAAACCATGATGAGGCTTGAAGCTTGCTTGAAGGTCTTGGAGAATGGGGTCTTCAGGGAGATAAATTAGAGGGAAGCCAGGACGTAATCTGTAGAGAAGGTGGTTGGTGAGGTCTTCCTCCGATCAGTGGTTGGAGTGGGATCCCAGGAGCGGGCATGGAGATGTGGTCGTCTGCCCGAGCTTGGCTTACACGGTCGATGAGGCAACAGGAACATCTCACCGCGGCATATAAAAGGCAGATGAAAAAGAGAAGCATCAGGACATACACTCCCACTTCCTTCAACCAAGATCCGATGGAGAACAGGAAATCTCCCAATCCTCCCAAACCCTTGAACGGATTCCAACCCTCACTAGCTATAGCTCTAGCTTTTCCCTGTAGTTCACTAACTTTGTCCATATGGGCCTGGACCTTGTCATCGGTGTCTTCTATCCAAGTACAACAATCCTCTCCGATGAACTCACAGAACCCCCCTTTGGCGGCTAAAAGATAATCAAGGGCCATCTTCTCCTGAAGCACTAAAATTCCCATCTGCCGTTGTTCTTGGGCAATTTCTCTGACAGCCTCTACGGTCTCGTTAAACATACTATCCACGATGACAGAAAAATTGTTCAGGCGCTTCATAAGTTCTATTCCCCATCCTGTCCATGAGGGGAACCAAGCCCATGCCTGGTCGCCCTCAGAGAACAGCTCTCTGCGAACTCTCCCTGCCATCCTTACCTTCTTGTGGACCATCAACTCTTCATGATCCATCACTACATAGGATGCTGGGACTAGCTTTATGAGGGCACACGAACCTTTCGCGTTCTGGGGAAATGTTCTATAGGCTGCCGAACCACAAAGAAAATAGTATGGACCTGTCAGAGCAGAGCAGGAGGAGTTCCTCGTCCGGCCTCTGGCACTGAGCAACAGTTGCACAGACTGGGGGATTGCTCCCTCAGTCTGCACATCACATCCGTCCTTCCAACAAACGTGGTCTGGTCGGTCAGTGTGGTTACTCAGAAGGGAAGTCTGGTTAGTCAGATTGACAGTGATACCTCCCTCGCAGGTGGTAGTCCCAACAAACTTGTTACCTGTGCCAAAGCTGATGTTAAAGCACACCTGAGGGCTGCCTAGCTGCCCAGTTACCCATAATGGACTGACGAGGGTCCTACAGGAGCTAGAGCTGATATTGGTGCTGAAACTGATGTTACCTGCTAAAAATGTGTCATTAAGTTCTACCGACAAATGTCTACGTGGGGGCTGACCAGGGGTCCCTTGCTTTTTCATGCCGACGCAGATGTCATATAGGGCATGAACAGCGGCCATTGCGGACATGTGATGACTGGGTGGGGGCTTAGAGCATACCCAACAGTTGGTTTTGTTGGCGGTTCTGGCTAAACGCAGGTGCATTTTAAATAAAAGGTTGGGGTATCTGCCGTCTTTTCCTCCGTTCACACACATGTAAGACATACAAACAAAAAGAAAAAGGAAAATGACACCCCTCATTCTCTGGTGTAGCTGAAAAGCTTCTTGCAGTGGCTTGCGTGCACCCAGTTGTCTCGTCCCTCGAGCTTGAGTGGAGTAGGTGTCGTCAGCTGGAATGTTTCTTTAGGACGACCCAATCACCTGGCTCAATAGAAAGAACACCTGTTATTGCATTTGGATCCGGGAGCGATTTACGAACCCGATGGTGTATCTTCTGCAGCTCCCGTTGCAGAGATTGCACATAACCTGTAAGCTGTGAATGCAAAGACGACAACTGTTGAGGAAAGTACAACCCTGTTTTGGGAGTTCCCCCAAACAACACCTCGTAGGGTGACAGCCCATGTGGTTGCCGAGGGGCATTCCGGATGGAATAGGGGGCAATGGGGGGACACTCAGGCCAAGGTTTTTGGGTATCGGAAGACGTTCAACCTTACCGTTACTCTCGGGATTATATGGGGTGTGTCGCCGCTGACTCCAGTTCCACCAAAGAAATGCAGTCGTGTCCTTTGGAAGAGAGGTTAGTAGTGGACAAAGAAGACATGTTAGCAGAAGAGGTGTTAGTATTGTTAGTCGTGTTGCAAAATTCAGCACTGTCATTGCTGTCCTCCCCCCCCTTCTCATCTTCCAACACAGGAAGAAGAGAAGCTGGGTTAA
This sequence comes from Staurois parvus, assembly GCF_062004578.1. Classification (NCBI taxonomy): domain Eukaryota; kingdom Metazoa; phylum Chordata; class Amphibia; order Anura; family Ranidae; genus Staurois; species Staurois parvus. The sequence continues at coordinate 17,332,616 of NW_028317877.1, forward strand.
GAATAGTGCATCGTTTGATAGTGAGGTTAGTAGGGGTTAGGAGGGCTTTCCCCTGAGAGGGGTACCTTGCCTTGGATGTCCTGTTTTCGCAGGACCGTTCTTGCTGCACCGGTGTCGGTCTAGAAAAAGATGGATCTGGGCCGACACCGATTTGTCAACTTCCTATGAGAATTCATAGGAGTTACTTACCATGTGGTCACAGGGGCGGAGGACTCATCAGGAATGAACTGCCACCGACCTTTAGGTAATTGGGGACAGCTCCTCCTCATGTGCCCCGTTTGGTGGCACTGGAAGCACCTGGGTGGGGGCCTATCCTTCCTGTGACCCAGATCCCTTGGTTTTTCGTGTGGGGTCTGGGACATAAGAACTTTGGCCTTGTCTTGTTTTCTTCTATCCATTTCCCTCTCTATTGCCGCAAGAGTGGAAAGGATAGCAGGGATAGACATCTCATTATATTCGGGTCGGGCCAGAACCAGCCTTTCCCGAATTTTAATATTGATGCCTTCCAAAAATTTGGCCTGCAACAGAATGTGCGTCGCGGTCACCTTTACCCCTTCAGTTGGAGCATCAGGTCCAACTTCCAGATCCGCATCCAGTGCCGTCTGCTTGAGACGGCGCCAGAAGCAGGCGCTTTCCTCATTAGGACCCTGGGTGAGCTTCATCATGTCCGTAGTAGAGGTAGCACCATACATTTCTGGAAGCTTTGCCTTTAGCTGTGTACAGAACTCTTTGCCCCCTGAAGTCATCTCCTCATGCGTGGTTATAGAGCACCCTGCAATCACTGTACTGGCCACTTCCATGCCCACCTTCGCCCGCAGGATCTGTGCACAATCTGACCCACTCATACCATAGCTGAACTGGTTTTGTCCAAACATTCGAGCAAATCCTCTCGGATTGACTCGATAGTCCGGGAGCTCAGCCAGAATAGTGCGGATCTCTGCCGGGGTGAAGGGGACATGCCAAACTACCCGTTCCCCTAAAGTCCGTTCCCCCTGTGCATTGGGAGGACCTTCAAATTGCTGCACTCTGACTGGATAGGCCTCGGTCCGGGAAGAGTGCAGGGCTGACCCAGCTTCATCGGTGGGCTTAGATTAACCACCTCGCTTACTGCACCTTGAGGTTTGAGGTCCCTCAGATCAGGGTATAGCTGGGGGGCAGGGGTCTGATCAGTGGTTCGTAGCGCTTTGATGCAATCCGCCCTGTTTCTTAACCGGGTGTCTATTCCCCTTGATTCACAGATAGTCTGCAAATCGGTTGTTGAGAAGGCTTCATAGTTGGAAACAGAAGGAGCTGGGGTGAAGCAGGGAGAAGGGAGAGGTAGAGGTAGAGGCTGAGGCATAGATACAGAAGACACGGAAGGCACGTCAAGAGTGACATCACTAGCAGAAGAGAAAGGTGCAGTTATACTTATCTCAGCCACTGTTGGTTGTTGGGGAACCCCAGCAGACCCTGATCCTGCCTGCCTTAGTAGAGTCAGCCCTGAAAGAGCTTCCTCCACCTCTGACACTGGATCCTCCTGTTTTATTCCCTCTGGAGGCCATGTATACATCACCTGGTTCTTCCGCACAGACACCAGTTTATGTATGCCCTGCCTCCCTAATCGGATTGACCTGTGAAGCCATAGCTGTGCGATCTCTAGTTCTGACGCCTGCATTCATGGTCCAAATTCAGAGATGAATTTTTCCCACCTCCATGCGTCAAATGTACCTTCCCGGGGAATTTCCCATCTGGTACCCTTCGACCATTTATTCCACCTTTTGAGGGGTTCTGTAGACTTCCCCCCCAAACTCACCTTCATCAGTTGTGCAGCTGTCCTTACCCTGAAGAGGGCTGGTTCCCCCTCTCTCTTCATGGACTGACTACTGCCCATCGTGACTAGTCACTGGTATATATCCCGCGTCCGGGTACCTGTTTACCCCCTGGAGCACTCGGTGGGATCCTACCGAGAGGCCTGATTCCACCACTTTCCCAGCACAGCGTAATTTATGTGATACTTATCGATCACCCGAAGCGCATCAAGTGGCGGTCAGACTGAGAGCACACCTCCCACTCCCACAGCGCAATTTATGTGATCCTGACCACCCGAAGTGTTTGTGGTAACCAGGCTAAGTGTTATACTTCCCTGGACCGCCCACTCGCACAGCGCAATTTATGTGGTTCTCATCACCCACTGTGTTTGGCAGGCCACACCGCACAATGATGAAAGTGGCTTTTCTCTCCCTGCACACAGTAGCTAACACAAGTCAAAACAAAAAAAGAGGGGTTCTTGGATGTTACTTAGGGGTCACTGGTTGGGCAGAAACCTGCTAACTGACCTTTAGGAAATTTGTGTAAAGAAAAAACTTTCCTAATACACACAGAAAAACCCTTTTTCAACCTGAAAAACTGTTAAAAAGGACAAAGTGGATCCTTATGAAAAACACGGGACGTTTCACAGTAAAACAATTACACAGAGGTAAACCGTAAAACTGCGCCAAAAGTAACCTTGTTGCTGACGCAAAAATCACTCATACCAGCACCGCTAAACGATCTGCGCTACACACGCAATCTTCACTGCAACCACCTAGAACCGTTTACACAAAAAGTCTGCTGGACGCGAAACACGTGACACAGCAGCTTAAAACAAACGCGCTTTACAATAAGGAACTACTTTTAACAGGAAAAACACAAGAAAAACATAATCACTATACAAGAAATCTATGTGCAAAAACCCAGACTTCACCGCGCTCACTAAATGTGGAACACGTGAAGGGAAAACTCGCTTAACACACTTTAAATTGGCTGGCAATACGCAAATTTAAAGCTAAAAGGAAACAAATGAAACTGTAAAAAATTTGGATTAAAAACATAAAATGGGTCAAATGCATATAGAAAGCTGCATACACATTGCATAGAGATTACTGCACATGTGGTATTCAACAAAATGGCCACCAACAGGGAAAGCACATGGTAGCCAACAAAATGGCCACCAAACAAAAGGAGTCCATGTGGTTAGTCAAGAAAATGACCCCCCACAGAGGAGCACATGGTAGATACTAGAATGACCCCCCACAGGGAAGCACATGGTAACACTAGAATGGCCCCCCACAGAGGAGCACACGGCAGACTCTAGCCTCAAAATTGCCTCTAACCTCTTACATAAAACAGACTTTTGGACAGAACATACACCGGACAATTGCACAACAATATGAAGTACACATACAACACAATTTGGCACAATCACAGAACAGATATAAAACACCAACATGTCACACTAACATGCACATGTAACAGAAAGGACCCCCTGCTGCATGCTTGCTGGGAGCAGTAGTACCAAACAGAAAGGACCCCCTGCTGCATGCTTGCTGGGAGCAGTAGTACCACAAAACATTGCACAGACTACATACAAAGATCTTACAACAGTTAACAATTAACCTAAACCTTTCAGCACTGTAATAATTACCTCACGTGGAGGGGGGTAGAGCAATTACCACAGTACCTACAACCCGCAAATACTTACCTAACACTATGCAACAACTTTTACCCGCTAAAACATATACCCGTTTAATTTTTGGTTGGAAGATTTTTAAACTTGACCAAATCCAGCCAACCAAACCCACCCCTCTGCTGCTCTCCGCAGAGACAAACCCTTGTCTTTCACCCACAAATCAAGAGTTTAGGACAAAAAACTAGGTCCTTGCTAAGCGATAATTCTTCTTAGCTAACCGAGAGCGAAATCAGCCACACGAACACGCAAAAAGCGATCCTCTTAATGGCAGAGAGACCTGAAATGTGCCGGCATACTTTTTGCTAGTTCATGATGGCTATTCCCCCCTCGTACTGGGTTAGATATGCAAGAATACACGTTAGTATCCACCAGGCTCGCCAAACTGTCTTGGAAATTCGCTTTAACGAATTTCTCCTTACCGTGAGTACTCGCAGTTGGATGCGCAGAAATCCCCCATAAAGCTGTGCGAATCTTGCTTACCACGACTGCAGCTAAACTACACGATTCCTGCCCATCCAACTACTTTTAGCTTCTGTTGAGATGTGGGGGTGGAGCTCCGTTACCCTAGAATGATCAAACGACACTCTCAGGATGGTGTAGCAATTCACATAAGGGCTGGTTTCAGACTCAGCTCTCTGTTTTATTAAAAATACACACATGCCCCCCACATGAATAAAGTCAATCCCCTCCCACCGAACAATGCAATGGGGAGTGCCTATACACAGGATGTACATTCCAATTGGAGCATAGCCTTTCCTATTATCTATCACTGGTCCTCCCCCATGAGTCTTCTGAGGTCAGCAGACTTCCTCCCCTTCCCCCCCATGAGCCATCTGAGGTCATATTTCCTGTCCTACTAGCTTCTATTGGTATGTAAATTCTTTGTACAAGCATTCCCTAAAAATATCAGTCTGTACCTGGATGGGCCCGATACGATCTTTATTAAAACACATCCATCCAAGATACAGTTTCAAGTTGGTAATGGGTTGTAAGATATGCATAAGCCTACACGTGGAGTTCACACCGCTTGGCGCCTTGCGTTATGAAGCCCATGTGGTACTATGCTGCTGATATGTGGATACAGGCCCACGGTCTACTGCCAGCGACATTCGCATCGAATGCCGTGGTGGTATACACGCCGGTCTATAAGCGCAGATCTGCCATCTCATCCATTACCAAGCTGAGTACTGTAATACATACATTGTACATGCGCATGGCCCAATTGCAGCCTTCAGAGCTTTAATTAAGCCACATGAGAGACATATGAATAACACGAATATATGACACATTTAAAGTTCGACCAACAATATAAAATTTCCATGACATCTCCCATAGTACATATTACATGGAAATGCAATTATTTTAGTACAGTGGTTCTTAACCTTTTTGGAGGTACTGAACCCCACCAGTTTCATATGCGCATTCACCGAACCCTTCTTAATTGGAAAAATAAAATATGATTTTTAAAATTCAAAACATAGGTATATATTTATACATAGGTGCACAAAATGAACAAAACCATTAAGAACAAAGAACAAAACCATTAAAACATGATTTTCACACAAAAACAAAATAATGAATATTTACCGCAAATCAGTGTGACTTCTGCTGTTGTCTTTCAGAGGCCAGTTCAGAAATGCGCGGCATTACCTTGGCAAGTGCCACTCTCATGTCATTTTCGCAACAAAGTCTGTTCCTTTTCTTCGTCTTTATGTCCAGCATCCTCGAAAAGGATTGCTCGCAAAGATATGTTGTAACAAACGGTATGAAAATTCATCCCCCATAGTAATTCATCCCCCATATAGTAATTCATCCCCCATATAGTAATTCATCCCCCATAGTAATTCATCCCCCATATAGTAATTCATCCCCCATAGTAATTCATCCCTCATAGTAATTCATCCCCCATATAGTAATTCATCCCCCATATAGTAATTCATCCCCCATAGTAATTCATCCCCCCATATAGTAATTCATCCCCCATATAGTAATTCATCCCCCCTATAGTAATTCCTTCCCCATATAGTAATTCATCCCCCATATAGTAATTCATCCCCCATATAGTAATACATCCCCCATATAGTAATACATCCCCCATATAGTAATTCATCCCCCATATAATAATTCATCCCCCATATAGTAATTCATCCCCCATAGTAATACATCCCCCATATAGTAATTCATCCCCCATATAGTAATACATCCCCCATATAGTAATACATCCCCCATATAGTAATTCATCCCCCATATAGTAATACATCCCCCATATAGTAATACATCCCCCATATAGTAATTCATCCCCCATATAGTAATACATCCCCCATATAGTAATACATCCCCCATATAGTAATTCATCCCCCATATAATAATTCATCCCCCATATAGTAATTCATCCCCCATATAGTAATTCATCCCCCCTATAGTAATTCATTCCCCATATTAATTCATCCCCCATATTAAGTCCCCAAGTCCCCCCTGTGTCAATTCACTTACCTTTGCTCCGCGCGTTCCTCTCGCTGTATTCCCGCGCCGTTCCGGTCTTCAGGGCGGACTGTGAGAGGAGCCTAGCTCCTCTCACGTTCGTCACGCTGCCCCGCCTACACACATCCTGACAGCCAATCACTGGCTATCAGGATGTGAGTGGCAGCGAGACTGGCCAATCATTGCATTTGAGTCCCTGCCGCCCGAGAGGAGGGAGGGGAGCGGGCGCCCCGCACACAAGAGCCGCGGCTTGCCGACCACTGGGCTAAGCGATGTTGCGTGACCACCTGCAGCCAATGATGGACAAGCGGGGCATGTCATCACAAATCATATGAGTCGGGTGTGGGTCACCTCCGCCGAACCCCCGAGACTGACTCACCGAACCCCTGGGGTTCGATCGAACCCAGGTTAAGAACCACTGTTTTAGTAAATATAAATTGCTAAATAACTTTCTCATCAGCAGTTAGAGCAGTCTTGTGACTTCTATCAGTGTCCAATAGAGCACTGGTTAAAGCTTGTAGAAGGAATTTTCTTTCTGTTCTAGGAGGATGCAGACCTCTCTCTGGACAGTGCTGATTGGCCCTATGCTGATCACATGCATTCTCCCAAGAAAAAAAAAACTCTCTAGCAATACACATAAAACTGAGCATGTGCCTCCACATGGTATGTCTTATCAGGAGATAAGAGAGGAACACCGGAAGAAGGGAAGGATCAGACAGGTCAGGATCGAACAACATTTTCATACAATGCAGAGGATTAACCCCTTAGGTTCCACTGTGAGTATAACTAGCAGCCTTACTGCATATACAGACTGATTTACTGTTGTGGGTTTAGTAACTCTTTAAGAGCACCAGCCTTAAAAAGTGAAGTTTACAAGAAAATTGTTGTTCAAAAGAAGTACTGGAAGAATGATTGCCTGCTTGACTCATCAAGGTTTTAGAGAACATTGGGCAAGAAAAACCAAGAGGTACAGATCAACAACCAATTATGTAGTGTGAGGTGCTGCAATGTGACTCGAGTTGCCACCTTTCTGGTATTCACCCAGACAGTCTGCATTTTGAAACATGTCTAGTTTTCATGTGTCCTGAAAACCGGACACATTATTCAGACCAGACTGTGGCTCACTAAGCTGGAGAGGACACTGCTGGTTGAACAATGCTGCAACCTCAAGGGAGGCTGCTAAAGTCTTTTCTTATGAAACTCTTTCCAATCTGTTATTTAGACAATCCTTGCATATTACATAGTTAGTCTGGCTGAAAAAAAGACAAAAGTCCATCCAGTTCAACCATTAAAAAAAAAAAAAAGTTATAATCCTATACCCACAGTTGATCCAGAAGGCAAAAAACCCAACAAAGTATGATCCAATTTGCTCCTGCAGGGAACAAAATTCCTGCCTGATCCCCGAGAGGCAATCAGATATTCCCTGGATCAACTTTACCTATAAATGTTAGTATCCAGTTATATTCTGTGTATCCAAGAAAGAATCCAGGCCTTTTTTAAAGCAATCCACTGAGCTGGCCAGAACCAACTCTTGAGGGAGTCTATTCCACATTTTCACAGCTCTCACTGTGACCTCAGGGTGACTAGCTCTACACCGAGTTCACTATATGAACCACTAATGTATTTATACATGTTGATCATATCCCCCCTTAATCTCCTCTTCTCAAGAGAGAATAAATTCAGTTCCTCTAATCCAGGGGTGTCCAAACTTTTTTGGAAGAGTGCCAGATTTGATGAAGTGAACATGTGCGAGGGCCGACCATTTTGCCCGACATTCTGATGAACCATTAAAATTAAATGCAAATGAACTATTTTATGCAAAAGTTTATTGAAAACGGCATACTTTTCATTTTGTGACTTGGATGACAAATCTAAACATGTGTTAAATCACTCTGCCTTTAATCTCAAAAAAACAGGAAGCTGAAATATGTCAGGAACATTAGAAAGTACATTACACAAAGTATGAAGGTTGTTTGTCAACTTTTAAGTTCAAAAAATGTGAACAGGAACATAACACCAAGTATACATGTGTTCAAATATATTTAGAACTGATTTAGACCAACTGACATTAACTGAGATTTTACAATGTATTCCTCTCAATTGAAAAAAAAACTTGACTGCACTAATGTGAAGGGTGAAACTGAGATCTGGACTGCAGCACATAGACTAGGTCTGGTTCAAAGGCCGTGGTTTTGATGCGCAAAATGTCACGCAGGTGAGAGTCACTTAGTCTTGTCCTCACACGGTTCTTGTTAAAGTTCATAACAGAGAATGTCTTCTCACACAAATATGTTGAGCCAAACAAGCTCAACATTTTCTTAGCCATTGTTCGAATCTCTTGAAACCGGCTCTTATCCAGTTGGCGGTAAAAGTTCACAAGAGAGAGCTGTTGGTGGCAACTGCGTAACTCGCTGTCACAATGCAGCTCAATGAGCTCGAGCTGCAGCTGATCTGGAGCATTGTCGGGGTCAACAGAGAATGGAGAGGAGAAAATGCTGATCTCCTTTTCAATAGCTGCAAAATCTTGAAAGCGCCGTTTAAACTCCCCAGCCAGAGATGCGATGTCCGCTGCATACCTGCTCGCTTGTGCACTGATATCATCCTGTGGAAAACTGTTCATTATTTCCTGCAACGCTGAAAAGTGAACAGTATTGGGCTGCGTTTGTGACAAATGCCTTAGGAAAAGTTGCAGCTTTGTTCCAAAGGCTTTGAGGTGTGAATAAAGCTGGTTCACCGCTGCATCTTTGCCCTGAAGACTCGTGTTCAGTACATTCAGATGCTTTGTTATGTTGACTAGAAACCCCAAATCAGCCAGCCAAATAGGATCAGATAGTTCTCGCATCGGTTGTCCCTTTGTTTCCAAGAATTCTCCAATTTCCTTTCTGAGGGAGTAGAAACTCTGCAGTGCAGACCCCCGACTGAGCCATCTTACATCATTATGATATAAAACATCTTCGTATTCAGCCTGGATATCCAGTAAAAACTGTTTAAACTGGCGGTGGCACAGGGCTTTAGAGCGGATGCAATTAATGGTCTTTAGCACCGGTTTCATAACATGATCATATTTGAGATGTTTAGCACAGAGAACTTGTTGATGAATGATACAATGAAGTTTGATAGCGTTGCCTCCTTCTTCAATCACCTTGTTACAGATTAGGGTTGATAATCCACTTCGTTCACCAGTCATGGCAGGTGCCCCATCAGTAATAATCCCAGTAACCTTGTTCCAAGGCAGTTTCATGTCATCTATGGCAGAACTAACAGAGACAAATAAATCTTTTCCTCTTGTTTGGTCCTTAAGGCTCTGGAGGTCAAGCAGCTCCTCAGTCACATTCATTTCATCATCCACCCCTCTCAGAAAAATCAGCAACTGAGCTGTGTCAGAGAGGTCCGTGCTTTCATCACAGGCTATTGAAAAGAAGTCAAAATCAACTCCTTTTGACGTTAACTGTCTCTTAATATCTGATGAAATTTCTTCAATTCTCCTTGCTACAGTGTTACGAGCCAGGCAAATGTTGGCAAACTCTTGCTTCTTCTTGGGACAGATATTCTGCACCATTTTCATGATACATTCTTTGATAAACTCACCCTCAGCAAAAGATTTGCAATTTTTAGCAATTAACGCTGCCACCTCATAGCTAGCCTTTGTGGCATTTTCATTTGATTCATGGGCTCTTGTAAAAAATCGCTGTTGTGACATTAAAACAGCTTCAAGTTGTTTCAACTTTTCACTGCGGTCGCGCCCTGTTAGCTTGTCGTATGTGCTATGTCTCGTCTGGTAGTGTCTCTTGATATTAAATTCCTTATAAACAGCCACAGTCTCTTGGCATATCAGACAAACACAGTGATTCCGTATTTCAGTGAAAAAATATTCCACTTTCCACCTGTCCTGGAAGCGGCGGCCCTCACTGTCAACTTTTCGTTTCTTATTTGTAGTTCCAATTATAAAAATTGGCCATAAGGGGAGAAGTTATGTAGAGACTATGAGGAGCAGAGGGTGGAACAGCAAACATAGGATACTGTAACACAGGCAGACAATAGCAGGCTGTGCAATAGTAACAAATCAGATCATCATGGCATTATAGCACAGTGATGGACAGTCAGGGGTTAATGAAGGGTATTACCAGATTCCTATATGCTCCCTTGCCTGCTTTAATGTATCCTGAGCACAGCCCAGCCTGCCTGTCAGTGTGTTGTCTGTTTTTTTTTACTTTTAATATTTTGCCTTAATGGTGGCCCTTGTCGCTTTGTGTGGAGGCTCAGCACTCTCTGGACTTGGACTTGACGTCATCAGCCAGCAAAGGGAGAAGGAAAGCTCAAATCTCGCGAGATCTCGGAGGTCGCGAGATTTGGGCTTTGTTTCTCCTTGCACTATCCCTCGGCACCCGTTCCGGACCCCACAGATGAGCTGCACAATATATATAACTTACGGTCCTCCTCTAGTGATTCTGCGAACGCCACTGAGGATTCCAGGGATCTCTCGAGCGGGAATTGACGTCATCAGCCAGCACACAGAGAAGGAAAGCCCAAATCTCACGAGATCTCGGACGTCGCGAGATTTGGGCTCTCCTTCCTGCGCTGGCTGATGCTGTCATTTGCTGCAGCTAGAGATCGCTAGAGTCCTCTGTAGCTTTCAGGGAATCACTACCGGGGGCCGTAAGTTATATATTTTGGTAGCTCACCTGTGGGGCCGTTTCAGTCCGGAACGCGGGCCGCAATTGGCCCGCGGGCCGGACTTTGGACATGCCTGCTCTAATCTTTCCTCATAGCTGATCTCCTCCATGCCTCTTATCAGTTTAGTTGCCCTTCTCTGTACTTTCTTCAGTTCCACAATATTCTTTTTTGTGAATTGGTGCCCAAAACTGAACTGTATATTCCAGATGAGGTCTTACTAATGATTTGTACAGGGGTAACATGATATCTCTCTCTATGGAGTCTATACCTCTTTTAATACAAGAGAGGATTTTGCTTGCTTTAGAAACCTCAGCTTGGAATTGCATGCCATTATTAAGCTTGTGACCTACCAGAACTATATTACCGGGGGTACTTCTGTTCTCCATATGTCCCTCTATATTTCTAAGCAGTGTTCTATCTCCTTAGCTTAACAAGATCGTATTTGTTCCCCTAATCGGCCGCTGTGGCATAATGCACGCCTACCACATTTTGCTTCTCTCACCTGTGGTCAACTATGGGCAGGACGAGAGTTAACTTATCTACACCAACTGTATGAGGGGTGCACATTCAAATCTTTTGCCCAAATGCACCAGGAGTTGTGTATTCCAATGCATTGGTCCTTTTGCTATGCATAAATCAGGCATGCTGAAGCACAAATTGGTCTCTGTAATGTTTGCCTTACTAATTCAACACTTAAGCGGGCCCTCTTTTGTCCAGACCATACAGGGTTGATATACTCCTATTACTCCTTGCTTATGGGTAAACCAGACTCCCACCTATTGAGGATTCAGAATAAGTGGTTGGGAGATATCCCTGGTCTCAGCTCTGAAAATTTACAGGAGTTGTTTAATTCACACTCGGGGACAGTGATTTCAGCCAAAGATAAGCTTCTTCAATTCCAATATTTGCATAGAGTGTATTAAATTCCATTTGTTTAAAATACATAAGAGAGACACTCCTATCTCTCATAAATGTGAAAGTGAGGCAGGTGACCTTCTACATATGGTTTGGGGATGTAATAGGATTTTACCCTTTTGGTTGCAAGTGACGGCATCTATTGCCGATATCTTTGACCTACCTAATATTTGTTGTCCTAAATGGTGTCTGGAATATTTGAAGATTTAGAAATGTCTGCCATTTCCAAACACTTTCTTCATCTTCTACTTTAGCATACCCGCAAGACGGTTGTACTTAATTGGACCTGTATGGAGACCCTACCTATTTTACTATGGAAGAAGGTTATTAACCATACCTTGCCATTGTACAAACTGACATATAAAGCTAGATGATGTCCCAATATGTTTTATAAACTTTGGGGCCCTTGGCTTGATACTCAGGACACCAGTGACTCTTTATTATCCCTGATATCTGACCCCATAAACGGATTGTTATGTTATGTTGCTGGCCTAATGTATATCTGTACCTCAGTACTGGGACATGTATAACATTTTATTGAGTGCTACCTTGACCAATGATCTACTTTCCTTCTCAGGTATAGGTGAATTGACTTTTTCTATTATCCTACTCTGTTGGTGTAAATGCAGAGTTTCTTTTTTGCATTTTTTTTTCTTTTTATGGGCAGGATGTTTCTGCCAATTAGTTTGTTATGAGTTATATAACACCATGGGTGAATAGCTTCTTACACATCTGTACCTGTATTTAGTGTGCACCGGTTGTATCATTGTAGTGACTGTACTTCTTATAGTGAGGTATATAATTTTGTACCAAGTATATACTGCTGGAGACTGCATTTACCTTGTGATGGTGTCTCTGCACTTTTTGTGTAATGATTGATTGATTGTTGCCTCATATGTATGAAGTTCCTTTTAATCGATAAAACAGAGTTTAAAAAAAAGAGAGAGGATTAGGTGTTCTTTTCCCTTCAGCCTGTAGGGGGTGATAGAGAGACAGTCTCAATGCAGCACTGCAGGGAGGTAAAGACAGTTTGTCCTCCTTCTTTCCCCTTGTCATGTGACTTATCACATGACTGGAAAAGGAAGTAGGAGCTGCCTTCTTTTGAATTCGTGTCATGATCTGTGAAAGGGAAAAGGGAGGCAATTCGGATATTAGCGACTATAATTGGGACATCAGATGGAAGGAGGTACTCCATTGAGACAGCTGGTTTAGAGGGAACTCTATTGGGGACACCAGATGTTAGGTGGGACTCTAGTGGGGGGCACATGATATAGGGGGAACTCTGGTGGGGACACAGATGTAAGGGGGACTCTGGTGGGGGCAATTGATGTAAGGAGGACTTTGACGGGAACACCATATGTCAGGGGGCACTCTGATGGGGACACCCAATGTAAGAGGTACTCTGATGGGGATACCTGATGTAAAGAGGCACTCTGATGGGGACACCTAATGTAAGGGGGACTCTGGTGGGGGCACCTGATGTAAGGGGCACTCTGGTGGGGGCACCTGATGTAAGGGGGACTCTGGTGGGGGCACCTGATGTAAGGGGGGCACCAATGGGGACACCAGATGTAAGGGGGACTCTGATGGGGACACAGATATAAGGGGAGACTCTAGTGGTGGGCACTTGATGTAGGGGGGGCTCTGGTGGGGGCACAGATGTAAGAGGGACTCTGATGGGGACACCTGATGTCAGAGGTACTCTGATGGGGATACCTGATGTAAGGGCATACTCTGATGGGGACACCTGATGTCAGAGGTACTCTGATGGGGATACCTGATGTAAGGGCATACTCTGATGAGGACACCAGATGTAGGGGGTGCTCTGATGGGACAAGGTGGTTTTATTTTCTTTTACTTTAAATGTGGATATGATTGGCCTAATTTTATGTTGTATTAGAGAGCCAGTTGGAGCTCAGATGGAATTTTAATTTATTACCCCTGCCCTAGGTGGACATTTTTGCATTGTAGGAATATGTGCAAAATTGTGCGCATTCCAGCAATAAACAAAAAAGCACAGCCCTTTTGCAAGTGTGCAGTGGTGCCATGTTTACTAATGGCACAGCCACACACCTTGCTCCTGCTCTTATTCATCTGTGGCACAATTTTTAAAAAGGTTCTACAGGTTTTACATCTATTTGCACTATAATTTGTTTTTAATTTGCCTTGTATTAAAAAAAATGCTGCATGCCACTAAAGTGTTCACATTTAGTTTGAGGAAAAGGTGGCAACCCTAAATGTGACTTCTTCTTGCATTGGAGTTCAGCAAAAACTAGTAAATCAGTTTGCTAAGGCCTTCTGTTGTCTTTTATGCTCCATGCACACTGGGAGTTTTAATAATGCTGTTAACGTTAGCTGTGTAAAGTCACATTAAATATGAGTTTTTCAGCATTTTTTAGCGCTTTTGCATTAGCGTTTAGCAGCATTTTGCCATGTTTTGCCACTTTTTCATGTTTGTGCTATTTAGCATTTTTTTGCTCAAAAAAAGTTCAAAAACGCGGATTTGCTGCATTTTACCGCATTGTGCCGTGTTTTTCAGCATTAGAGCGTTTTTACAGCTAAAAATCTCCACTAGTCCTGGGTTTTTTTCCAGCCAAAAAACATTGATACAGTCTATGTGTGCATGGACACATAGGATAACATGCTGGGGAGTTTACTGGCTGTAGCAAAAATGCCAAAAGCCAAAAACAGCCGCTGTAAAAATGTCCAGTGTGCATGAGGACTTATGTGAATACACTTGCAGCAACTTGCAATTTTATATGTCAGATAAGAACATGGGATTGTAAATGATACATTCTCTGGCTTCAACAAGATAGTACTTGCAGTAATTTGCATTTTGCAGTTATGTGGCCTCCTCAATATATCCTGTGGCCCCTATTATAGGATTTTACCTGTAACCACCTTGAAATATCCCTGGGCCCTCTGGGGACCACATGATATTGTCCAGCAAGAACTTAAACACCAGTTTTGGCTGAATCCCAGCAGGTTTAATCCTCTAATAACTTTTTACATCTTTCAGTTACTCAAGCAATAAGCGGCAATTTTTCAATTATTCTACAATTTTCTTTTACATTAGCATTTCATAGTTACAGAATAAAGTAGCTGTCAGTGAAAATAAAAAAAAGGCTAAACATCAATACCTATGGAGAAAAATTTTAGTTCTAAAAAGGCAAGTGTTTTTTACTTGGCTTGAAAACAAGCATGGATCTGGAAACTCCATGAAAGATGGAACAGAAAAAATATAATAATTCTGTTCAGCCAGGCAGCCATGCAAAACAGTGAAATTCACTGTGTTTAATGGAGAGCCCCAGAAATGACATCTTAAAAGGACAGAGAGGAGTAAGTGTAAAGAGTTATTTGCAGTTACCTCTGTCCTTTTCCGAATACAGGTCTCCAAAAGACCTCAGCACATTGATACTATTGCAAATAATTCCAATGAGAGAATAGCAGGGGCAGGAGGCAGAAAGTGCATGAAATTAAAATATTAAAGGCTAAGTTCACTTTTCTTTTTCTAAATTCCAGCTTCCCTCTGTACCAATATACCATTAATGTACCTCTCTTGCAGAAAAGAAAAAGCTTTCTTGATATTCTAGGACAGGCTTTACCTCAGCCATCAGGTTGTTTTACAGAAAACGCTTCAATTACTTTCTGCTATATGTTCTGGTATTTGCTCTGGTATTCAGGACCTGAAAGCTGGTAAAACTCAGAAGGTAGATCAGCAGCTGACCTCATTACCCACTTGCCTACCGGGCACTTTTACTCCCTTCGTGCCCAGGCCAATTTTCAGCTTTCAGTGCTGTCGCACTTTGAATGACTGATATAGAAAATGGCATATGCATATACTGCTGTGTTGGAAGATGGACTCTACAGAGGCTATAACCACATGTGGGATGTCTTAAACAGTGCATGCCTTGCTGTCCTCAATGGATCAGGAAAATCCAAATGTACTGCATGCAAAAGAAAAACAAACAGAGGGCGCACGGGCCTAGTGAATTATCTCAAAAAACCATTTATTGTATAAAAGAATTGGTAATATACTCACAAAGGATAACAGTGTCAAGGGCACATCATATAAAATACAGCTAGGTCCAGTCTCACTGAGCCTGACTTGCTCTGAGGACGAGGCAAGTGCTCGAAATGCGTCAGCCGGGTGGAGGTCTAGGCATCCCATCATTCAGTGAGACTGGACCTAGCTGTATTTTATATGATGTGCCCTTGACACTGTTATCCTTTGTGAGTATATTACCAATTCTTTTATACAATAAATGGTTTTTTGAGGTAATGCACTAGGCCCATGCACCCTCTGTTTGTTTGTCTTTTGCATGCACTTTGAATGACAACTGCGTGGTCATGCAACATTGCACCCATATGCCATTTTTATAATTTTTTTTCACACAAATAGAGCTTTTGTTTGGTGGTATTTACTCGCCACTGGGTGTTTTATTTTTTTTACTTTAAACAAAAAAAAGAGCAAAAAAATTTTTTTATTTTTTTCTTTGTTTCTATTATAAAATTTTGCAAACAGGCAATTTTTCTCTTTCACTGATGTGTATTGATGAGACTGCACTGATAAGCAGTACTGATAGGCACTGATGAGGTGGCATGGATAGGCTGCACTGATGAGGTGGCACTGGTGGGCATTGATGAGGAGGCACTGATAATGCTGCACTGATATGCAGCAATGATGGTCACTGAGGTGGCACTGATGGGCACTGATGGGTGACACTTACGGACGGCACTGACTGATGGACCTGACTGACAGCACTGACTGGGGGCACTGACTGGCAGCAGTGATGGGCAGCACTGATGGGCGCAACTGCTTGTACAGAACTGACGGGTGGCATTGATGGGTCTGATACGTGGCACTAATGGGCACTGATAGGTGAAACTGATGGGCGGCGCTGACTGATGGCACTGACTGACAGGACTGACTGGCGGCACTAATGGGTGGCACTGATGTACACTGATAGGCACAACTGCTTGTACAGCACTCATGGGTGGCACTGATGAGTGGCACTGCTGGGCACTGATGGGTGGCACTGCTGGGCACTGGTGGGTGGCACTGCTGGGCGTCCCTGATGATCAGTGCCGATCTGTTCTGTTACATTTGCTGGTTATCGCCAGTACTTTCCTCTCGCTGTGACAGCGTGAGGCAAGTGCTGCTGATAACCGTCAACTGTATTTACTCTATGATCTGCTGTGTCATTGGATATAGCCGATCACGTGGTATCATCTTTGTCCAAATGGGGAGACCTACCTTCACTTCCTGTCCCATAGCCAAACAGGGAGCGAGCGGAAACCCCTGCAAATTAAGGGAAATTCTTGGGGACCCCCAGGTCACCAAAACTAGTTCCCTATTGGAAGATTTCCCCTCTATTACTTTTCTGGGGACAACCCAAAACTTGGTATTTCCTTTTACTTTCACTTTCAATAATATCAGTAAACAGGACAAAAGGAGAGTGGAAAAACTCCCTAACGGGGACACAGACATCAATAAAAACTGTCAGGTTTTTTAATCCCCCTTCTTTCTATCCAAAAAAAAAAAAAAAAAAGATTTGCCTTTAGCTATACTTTAATTGTAAACAGCACCCCAAACACGGAAGCAATACCACATTTTGCTCATTTTGCTATTTGAAAAAATGTGTGCAAACCATAAAACACTAAAAATACCCCATGAGCCATTTTGCTGCATTGGTTGCGCAGAGGGCAGCCCTTTGAAATCAATGGGCTACCCTATGCTTGTCATAGGAAAAATGCACCAAAAACCATGTGCTCCTACTACACTAGATGTGAATGGGGCCTGAAAGTGAAATTATTGTGTTTACAGAAGAACAATGACAACTGAGTGCAGAAAGACTGAAAACTGGTGTGTGCCTGGCTGCTGTATCCCCTTTAGGGAATAAGAACTTGGGAAAAACAGCGGGGCCAGCTTGGGATCTTTGCTACATACACAGTTGTGTCAAGTACCATATCTATGGAAAAAATTTTTTTGGGTGGAATATTTAAATATCACATTTTGCATGCAAACTGCTTTACACAGTCACCTAACATTCACTTAAAGCACTTTCTAATATTTCATTTAGTGATACCTTTCCTCTAGCCTATAAAAACACATGGTAAGAAAAAAGCCTTGATTAAAAATGGGCAAACTCTAAATTTATAGTTGTGGAAACAGTCGCATTCCTCACTTTAACATGCATGGCATTGTCAGATATGGAAGCTACAATAAGTTAGTAACTGTTTTGCCACATATACTCATCCTATTTCCCATCCCAGTTCTTTAAACAATACATTTAAAAAAAAAAGAAGCTTCTGCCTATTGTGCGTAGCGACTGAAAACTGCTGTGTGCCTGGCTGCTGTATCCCCTTATGGGAATAAGAACTTGGGAAAAACAGTGGGGCCAGCTTGGGATCTTTGTTACATATACAGTTGTGTCAAAGAGTTGGCAATTCTGCCTGGCCACATTTTTAATTCATACCACTTTGCCAGGCAGCACAACTGGTGGAGGGTGATACTGCTTTTTCTGTTAAAGTTAATACAGTGGTGTCATCTCCTCAGCCTGTGGATTGAACAATGAAGGAACATCAGCCCATTGAAGCATCATCAACTCTGCTCACTCTGCTTTTCTTTACCATTAGCGTGTTCCTGGTCAAAAAAGATGTGCATGTAATAGAGCCTGATTAGCTTTCAGTGACCTTCTCATGCTCATTCTGAATGCTGTTGCTGACAGGACGCTGTAGACAGATTTGTGTACTTTGTATTAGTTGGATGTTAAATACGTTTGTTTTTTTTAAGAAATAAACCAGTTGATTATTTTTTAGATGCCTGGAGTTCAGCTTTCGTTAATTATTGTATTAAATAAATATGTTACTTCAGCATTATAAAACACAAAACAAATGTCAAGGGGCTCATTAAAATCGGCAAATTATAATTTAGGAGATGCAAAAAATATACATCTGATGTGTCAGTCACAAAAAAAAAAAATAAAATAGGTTTTACAGATCATCTCTTTAACTGTGGTTTTGCAATCATAAATTATTTAAGTGCCACGTCTATGGAAAAAAACATTTTTGTGGAATATTTCAATATCACATTTTGCATGCAAACTGCTTTAAACAGTCACCTAACATTCACTTAAAGCACTTTCTAATATTTAATTTAGTGATACCTTTCCTCTAACCTATAAAAACACATGGTAAGAAAAAAGCCTTGATTAAAAATGGGCAAACTCTAAATTTATAGTTGTGGAAACAGTCGCATTCCTTACTTTAACACGCATGGCTTTGTCAGATATCGAAGCTACAATAAGTTAGTAACTGTTTTGCCACATTTACTGTGTATCTGATTTACAGATTATAACTGCTAATAAGGAGTTTTAAAAAGGATGGTATAGTTCAAATCAAATGTAATACCTGCAGATAGTTACCGTATATTATATTTTGCAGCACCACAATCTGTTCCCGCTATGTCCACCCGGAACACAGATCGCTGTACGGGACCTCTGTGTGAGGTCCCAATTCATGTGGTCATTGATTGGTCAATCAGTGATCACAGGAACAGTATCAACAAATATACTATTTCTACTAAATGACAAAAATCTAAACAAAGGCACACATGCGAGAAGCAGTCGAGGATGGTTTTGCAATGACTGCGCCACAAATCCCTGGACACTAACAGCTATAAAACAAGCATTCAAAACCAAATTTCCCCAAAAAGCTGCCAACAAGTCTGTGGCTACCCTAACAACTTTTGAAAGAAGCCTACTAGCATTCCAAACACTGCCGAACTGCCTACACTATATCAAAGATGCCATCGTAAACTTCACAAGTTGAACAGTCCACAAGATTTAGGGAGCATCAGAGGAGAGTCAGTGTCCTGCTTTTTAAGAGACTGATGATGCAACAGGAAAGGACTTTCTCCTTCACCAAATGAGAGGGATCATCGGGGAGAAAAGAGCAGTGCAAGTCTACCTATCAGTTCCTGCACAAGATCAAAGAGATCTTTGAGGCCACTGAATAAAATATCTTGAGTACAGTATAGATGATGCGACCACAGACCAGGAGGGACAGGAACAAGAGATTAAGATCTGCTAAAAAGATCTCACTCCATCAGGGGTATTACTGTGGTCAACACTGAGCATGATCTCTCTGAATATGCAAAGGATATTTCGTTCCACATTACCGATCCCCTTGTTTCTTTGCCAAACCTACTGGCGGATCTAATAGATCTCGGACTGGTCTCCAATTTTAGAGAACTAGATTTCCAAGATTAATTACACTAAACCAGAGATTGTATGATCACTTTGTTTTCTAACCTCACCGCCAACTTGAAGGGCTCCTTAACCTTCACCTGGGCATCCACTTCCCTGAAATATTTAGGGATCCAGCTTACCGATCACTTGTGAAAAATTACTTGCTTTAACTAGGTTTCATTTGCCGTGATCTTCAGTCGTCTCATGGTCGATGACATCATAAGGGGTCGGATCAAGGCAAGAGATCTGTCATTCGGAAGCCAAGCATCAGGTGCAGATAAAGGTTTTTTTGTGTGTGCGGGTCGGCAACCAGCATTCATCCTGACTGATGATCTATTGAGATGGCTAGAACAAGCTCCTGTGGAAGTCTATGCCATATTTCCAGAGCATCTTTTTTATTGGAGTATGGCCCTATTCAAGTCTATGGGGTGTTTCAGTGCAGTAGTAAAGGAGATTTTGGGCCTGAATTTTGGCAGATTTTGGGAGGCTGCCCCTCTCATGTTGAGGTAGATAAACACTTGGATGGGGGAGGGGGGTTCTAGGAAAAATAAGGTTAGAAGACTAAGAAGTGTAAGCAGGGCTTTTTTATAAATAACTGTCCTTTAAAGTAGTAAAACACCCTTTTAGCCACTTTCCCTCCAAAGGATCTACCCCCCTTCCTCGCCAGGCCATTTTTTGCAATACAGCGCTGCGTTACTTTAACTGACAATTGCGTGGTCATGCAACGCTGCACCCAAATAAAATTTAGGTCATTTTTTTCCTCATGAATAGAGCTTTTTTTTGGTGGCATTTGATCGACCAGCAATTTTGAGAAAAAAAAGTGTAAATTAATTGGTTTACATGAAAGTTAAAGCATTTACAAATGGCTGGATTTTTTTTTCTACAAGTAATGGCGACGATCAGCGACTTATAGCGGGACTGTGGTGGGCATTTTAACACTGGAGGGGAACTGGCTTGGTGTCACTGACATCCCCAGTGACACCAATACAGTGATCAGTGCTAATAAAAAGCACTGACACTGTACTAATGGCACTGGGCAGGAAGGGGTTAACATCTGAGGCGATCAAAGGGTTAACTGTGTGCTGTGTGTCTGTTTTACTGTAAGAACACTGCTTTGTATGGCCAAAAGGGACGCTTTTTGGACACCATGGACATTTCTCAGTTTGCAGGCAGAAAGAACGGTAAAAATGCAGGCAGGGCACAGGACATTCTTTTATTATAACCGGGATGTTTACTAGACTCTTGTTCGGACAGATTTCAGTGAGTTATTCCTACAAATTACAGGCCTGCAATAAAAAAACAACATATTTCCATGCAAAAAAATGTACCGCTTTGAGCACAGAAATACTGACATAATCAGACTGCTAGGGAGGTTAATGTGATAATATTAACCACTTCCACGCCACCCTGTAGTAGAAATACTGCTACAGGGCGGCACGGATGGGCAAAATCACGTATATATATATATATATATATATATACATGATTTGCATTCCCGTGGTTTTCACACCCCTCCCAGATAGCGTCAGATTTCCCGTCAGTACACCAGTCATCACATTTAACCCCTTGATTGCCAGGAGCATGCTCATGTACAATAAACCTCCATAGCTAGTATAGTGTCTGAACGGATCAATATCTTTGATCAGATCAGCACTATACCAGCATTAACATTAGTATAGCGTCCCTAAAAATGCAGCATTAATGGGATCAGCCCCGGCACCTGCGTTTAGCCCCAACGCTTACCCCACCTTTCTCCCCCAGCAAGTGCAGTGTCAGTAGGTCACTGTCACTTGATACATTGCACACAAAACCACAGAGTTTGCAGAATCAGGCCTGATCTCTGTTAGCACTTTCCAGTAAATTTTATTATTCTCATATGCAGCAGAGTTCCAGTACTAGTATTTATTTATTTCAGGTACTTATATAGCGCCGTCAATTTACACAGCGCTTTACATTTATATTGTACATTCACATCAGTCCCTAACCCTCTAGGGGTGTACAATCTAAGGTCCATAACTCACATTCATACATACTAGGGACAATTTAGACAGGATCCAATTAACCTACCAGCATGTCTTTGGAGTGTGGGAGGAAACCGGGGTACCTGGAGGAAACCCACACAGGCAGAACATGCAAACTCCAGGCAGGAGGTGGTTGGGTTGGGATTTGAACCAACAACCCTAGTACTGCCAGGCGGAAGTGCAAACCATTTAGCCACTGTGCCGCTCTACATTTTGGTGAACTAGCGAGTACCAGCGGTCTAGTACATCTTGGTCTTTCACATAACTCCTTGATTTTTGGAGGTGTTTTTCACAGAATATCTGTATGCGTTGATTGTGGATCAAAGTAATTTATATGCACAACAATTTATCGCCGCCAACCCAAATTCAAACCTTGCTAGACCAGTCGCATGGAAACTCCTTACAGTTTCCGAATTGACATTTTTTTGGGCCTACCCCTCAACATGGGCATTACTAAAAGAAATGAATTGCAGTTGTATTGGTCCGCAGACCCGATTCATCATATCCCGTGTTCTCTGCTGCCATGGCCAGGCATAGATATGAGAGTAAAATGTGTTTTATGCATTTCAACGACAATACACTCTGTCATCCTCGGGGTGACCCTGAATTTGATTGACTCCACAAAATTCAGCCCCTCGCAAATCACCTTAACCAAAAATTTGCAGATGTCTATACTCCCCAGCAAAAAATCTGCATTGATGAGTCCCTGATTAATTTTTCTGGCCGCCTTGCATTCAAACAATTTCTCCCCAGCAAGCGTGCCAGATATGGGGTCAAGATGTAGAAGACCTGTGAGACGGTAACAGGCTATACTTATAAGTTTCGGATTTACGAGAAAAAAGATAGTCACGTGGAGCCCCCTGGATGTCCAGACTACATGGAGAGCAGTGGCAAGATAGTTTGAGACTTGGTGTCATCCTTTTTCCATATGGGGTACCACTTATACGTGGACAATGTTTATAAAGGGCGAGCCATTATTTAGACATTTGTACAATCTTGGAACTAGTGCATGTGGCAAAGTGTGACCTAATGTGTGCCCACCATTAGAAGTGGGTGGATGCAGGGCAGTATATTCTAATGGTGGGCATACCACGCACTTTTTCTGGCAGAGATTTCTTCTTTTTTTTCATTCAGCCCACAGGCTACATACAAAAAAAAAAGAACACAGCATATACACCCAACAAGGACCAGCAATGTACTGGTACATCACAGGATTTTGAATGGTTATACCAGGATGATGCCTACAGCTGCAGGCATCATCCTGGTATCGTATTTTTCAGCCTGTGATCGACTTTCATGGAAAAGCAATCCTAGTGGTTAATTAGCTGCAGGATTGCTTTTATAAGCAGAGGGATATGATGCCCCCTTCCCCCGCTGCCTTCCATGGCCTTCTCCGGCAGTCCCATGCCATCGAGGTAACCTGAGAATGCAGCCGGTGTTTCTGCCAGCTGACCATAGAGCTAATTGGAGACCAGAGTGGTGCCAATCATCTCTATAGTCTAAGAATTTGGAAGCTACAAGCATTTCATCACTTCAATTTCACAGGATATAAACAGCGCCATTTGTAAATTGGCAAAGCATCTGATCACACCGATTTTGGTTTGATTAGATAATGTAAGGGCAGAGGAGATATCCAGAGTCTGATAGACCCCAGATTTCTCAAAAAAGAATACAGTCAGGTCCATAAATATTAGGACATGGACACAATTCTAACATTTTTGGCTCTATACACCACTATACACCACCACCACACCTGCTTTAACTGCAGACTGTCAGCTTTAATTTGAGGGTATTTACATCCAAATCAGGTGAACAGTGTAGGAATGACAACAGTTTGCATATGTGCCTCCTACTTGTTAAGGGACCAAAAGTAATGGGACGATTGGTTTCTAAGCTGTTCCATGGCCAGGTGTGTTATTCCCTCATTATCCCAATTACAATGAGCAGATAAAAGGTCCAGAGTTCATTTCAAGTGTGCTATTTGCATTTGGAATCTGTTGCTGTCAACTCTCAAGATGAGATCCAAAGAGCTGTCACTATCAGTGAAGCAAGCCATCATTAGGCTGAAAAAACAAAACAAACCCATCTTAGAGATAGCAAAAACATTAGGCGTGGCCAAAACAACTGTTTGGAACATTTTTAAAAAGAAGGAACGCACCGGTGAGCTCAGCAACACCAAAAGACCCGGAAGACCACGGAAAACAACTGTGGTGGATGAGCGAAGAATTCTTTCCCTGGTGAAGAAAACTCCCTTCACAACAGTTGGCCAGATCAAGAACACTCTCCAGGAGGTAGGTGTACGTGTGTCAAAGTCAACAATCAAGAGAAGACTTCACCAGAGTGAATACAGAGGGTTCAACACAAGATGGAAACCATTGGTGAGCCTCAAAAACAGGAAGGCCAGATTAGAGTTTGCCAAACGACATCTAAAAAAGCCTTCACAGTTCTGGAACAATATCCTATGGACAGAGACCAAGATCAACCTGTACCAGAGTGATGGGATGAGAAGAGTATGGAGAAGGAAAGGAACTGCTCATGATCCTAAGCATACCACCTCATCAGTGAAGCATGGTGGTGGTAGTGTCATGGTGTGGGCATGTATGGCTGCCAATGGAACTGGTTCTCTTGTATTTATTGATGATGTGACTGCTGACAAAAGCAGCAGGATGAATTCTGAAGTGTTTCAGGTAATATTATCTGCTCATATTCAGCCAAATGCTTCAGAACTCATTGGACGCCGCTTCACAGTGCAGATGGACAATGACCCAAAGCATACTGCAAAAGCAACCAAAGAGTTAAAGGGAAAGAAGTGGAATGTTCTGCAATGGCCAAGTCAATCACCTGACCTGAATCCGATTGAGCATGCATTTCACTTGCTGAAGACAAAACTGAAGGGAAAATTCCCCAAGAACAAGCAGGAACTGAAGACAGTTGCAGTAGAGGCCGGGCAGAGCATCATCAGGGATGAAACCCAGCGTCTGGTGATGTCTATGCATTCCAGACTTCAGGCTGTAATTGACTGCAAAGGATTTGCAACCAAGTATTAAAAAGTGAAAGTTTGATTTAGGATTATTATTCTGTCCCATTACTTTTGGTCCCTTAACAAGTGGGAGGCACATATGCAAACTGTTGTAATTCCTACACCGTTCACCTGATTTGGATGTAAATACCCTCAAATTAAAGCTGACAGTGTGCAGTTAAAGCACATCTTGTTCGTTTCATTTCAAATCCATTGTGGTGGTGTATAGAGCCAAAAATGTTAGAATTGTGTCCATGTCCCAATATTTATGGACCTGATTGTATATGACAATGCCCATTGAAGTTATAAGGGATATTTGCATTCTCTGAGATAGCATTAAAAGTGATCAAAAAAAAAAAAATGAAAGTTACAGTGTAAAAATTATTTTAAAAAATCAAAATAACTCGCCCCTCCCATGCGCACACACCTGTGTGCACAAGTGTTGACCCTGTGCCTGTATGTAAACAGCGGTTGCACCATACATGTGAGGTATCGCCGTGAATGTCAGATCAAGGGTAGTAATTCTAACACTTTACCTCCTTTGTAAATCTAAAATGGTAGATTTTAAAGGCTTTTAAAGTGTTGCCTATGGATATTAAAAATGTATGCAGTTTGTCACCATTGCACGGGGCATGCGCAGTTTTAAAGCATGTCATGTTTGGTATCTATTTACTCGGCATACCATCATCTTTTATATCATACCAAATAATTGACCAATATATTGTGTTTTTGTGCATTAAAAGTAAAAAAAGTGTATTTTTTTTAAAACAAATTGCTTTTGAAAAATCGCTGCGTGAGTACTATGTGCCATAAAAAACTGTAGTACCCACCATTTTATTCAATAGGGTGTCTGCTTTAAAAAAATATATAATGTTTGGGGGTTTAAATTAATTTCCTAGCAAAAAATACAGATTTTTTTCATGTGAACAAAAAAGTGTCAGAAAAGGCTTGATCTTCAGGTGGTTAGAAGAGTGAGTGATGTGTGGCATAAGCTTCTAATTCTGGGCTTAAAATGCCCCCACCCCCCAAAACGACCCCTTTATGGAAAGTAGACACCCCAAGATATTTGCTGAGAGGCATATTGAATCAATAGAAGAAATTATTTTTTTACCACAAGTTTTTGGAAAATGACAAAAATCTTTCTTTGTTTTTTTTTCTTACACAAAATTGTCACTTAAATGATTTACTGCTCACACATGCCATAGGTATATGTGGAATTACTCCCCAAAATACATTCTGCTACTTCTCCCGAGTATGGGGATACCACATGTGAGAGATGTTTTGGCAGTAAAGCCAAGCACAGGACCCCAAAATCCAATAAGCACCTTCAGGCTTTTAAAGAACATTATTTCCTCATTACACTTTCAGACTACCTATCACCGTTTCGGAGGCCCTGAAATGCCAGGATAGCACTTAATCCCCCCCAAATGACCCCTTTTTGGAAAGTAGACACCCCAAGGAATTTGATAAGAAGCATGGTAAGTATTTTGCAGATCCCATTTGTTGTCACAAGTTTTTGGAAAATGAAGAAAAAAACAAAAATATATTTTTTCTATTTTTTTTATATTTCAAAACCTCGTGAGAAAAAATGAGATCTGCAAAATACTCACCATGCCTCTTTTTAAATTCCTTGGGGTGTCTACTTTCCAGAAAGGGTCATTTGGGGGGGGGGTTTGGTGCTATCCTGACATGTCAGGGCCTTCAAAACTGTGATAGGTATTGAGGAAGTGAAATGAGGAAGTTACGCACCTTCAGGCTTTCAAAGTGGTCATTGGATTTCAGGCTCCTGCATGTGGCTAGGCTCCCAAAAAGTCTCACACATGTGGTATCCCATACTCGGTAGAAGTAGCAGAATGTATTTTGGGGTGTAATTCCACATATACCCATGGCTTGTGCAAGAAATAAATAATTTAAATGACAACTTTGTGTAAAAAAAAATGTTTTTGTCATTTTCCAGAAACTTGTAGAAAAAAATAAATCTTACATGGACTCAACATGCCTCTCAACATGCCTCTCAACAGATAGCTTACTACTTTCCAAAAAGGGTTCATTTGAGGGTGTTTGTACTATCCTGGTATTTTAGCACCTCAAGAAATCTGATGGGCAGTCAGAAAGTAAAAGCTGTGTAAATTCCATTATCTATGCCATAGTTTGTAGACGCTATAACTTTCACACAAAGCAATAAATATACACTTACTGGGATTTTTTTTAACCAAAAACATGTAGCAGAATACATTTTGCCCTAAATTTATGATGAAATTTTAGTTTTTTTAATATTTTTTATGACCGAAACGAGAAAATATTGTTTTTTTAAAAAAGTTTTTTTTTCTTCAAAAATATAAAGTGCACAGGTGATCAAATACCACCAAAAGAAAGCTCTATTTGTGTGTAAAAAGGATATAAATTTCATTTATGTACCGTAACGCATGACCGCGCAATTGTCCGTTAAACTAGCGCAGCGCTGTATAGCAAAAAAATGACGTAAATTGCAGTATCTATACCATAGTTTGTAGACGCTATAACTTTCACACAAAGCAATCAATATACACTTATTGGGATGTTTTTTTTACCAAAAACATGTAGCAGAATACATTTTGGCCTAAATTTATAACTAACTTTGAATTTACTATATATTAGTTTACTATATATTTTTTATTGCTGAAAGTAAAAAATATCGTTATTCTTCAAAATTTTAGGTCTTTTTTTGTTTATAGCGTGAAAAATAAAAAGCGCACAGGTGATCAAATACCACTGAAAGAAAGCTCTATTTGTGTGAAAAAAGTACGTAAATTTCGTTTGGGTGCAGCATTGCATGACCGCGCAATTATCAGTTGAATTAGTGCAGCGCCGAGTAGCAAAAAGAGGCCTGGTCATTAACTCCTTCACGCCGGATCGGCGTGAAGAGAAGTTCCTGCGCTGGGATGTGGGTGGGACGGGGCAGGGCTTAGTGTCAGGTGGCCGCCGTGACGTCACGTCATGGCTGGTCACATGATCGGGAAAGGTCCCGATCGAAAGAGAAAACCAGGACCTTTCCGTGAGTACCTCACATGTGTGCTGGGAGCGTGCAGGGCACGTGCTCTCAGCACATATGTTTTTTGTTACATGAACGCAAATGTGCAGCCACTCGGCGTCTAGGCTGGCGTGAAGGGGTTAAGGGGGGAAAATCCGCAGGAGTGCAAGTAGTTAAATCAGCTACTGAACATGCTTAAAAAACTGAGGGTTTAATATCACTTTACGTTTCATTAAGGCTTTACAACTTACCCGATGTTTCAGCAAATACGTGGCTAGAATCTATATTTTGGTTATGGGTGATTGATGACAAAAAGACTCTAACCATAACTTTCTGCCCTAAATGTAGCTGTAACATAACCTGCGCTCTGAGAGCTGCCATCATAAGTCCAGGCCCATCGCTGTGTTTGCATTCAGCTTGTTATGTCTGCACTGCTGACAAGGATTGAAGAGGCACCTGGTTTGCATACCTGTTTTGCCCTCTGCCCTATATCAGAAGTACTGCTACAGGACGGCTGGGCTGAGCAAAATCATGTATATATATGTGACTTGCATTTCCAGGTAGAGGGTGCACGTAATCCGCCCTACCCACTCCGCTATTGGAGGCTAGAGATGTCAGTCATCGGGTCCCGGCCAGTGATTCCCAGCCGCCACTCGGCAATCATGGGGGAAAGCTGACAGGGGAGAGACCTGTGTGTAAACCCATATGGAAGAAATATATATTTGAAATATATTTTAAAAATATTAATATACAAAAAATGCAGCGCAATATTATAAAATAAATAAATAATAAATATACGTAAATCTTGCTCTGTGATTAAATACCTTATAAGTGCATGTACTGTGCTCAAAACGTATTGCTTTAAATTAAACACTATAACGCACACTTCCTCATACTGCTCATAATACCATGCGTTATCTTAATCCTATCCACTGTGCGTTTATCTAATATAAATCTTGGTGAACTGTCCCTTTAAGACTCAGTGCTCCAAGTGCTACTGTGCAATCTCTCCTCTGTATATATTCATCCAGTGATTTTGTGTGACCCCCCAGTGTTAGATCCACCTCCAACACACTTATGCGCTCACCTTGTGGATTGACCCGAACCGTCAGGTCAAACTGCGCCTTTCCCTTTAACCCGGGCGGGTATACTGGTGTATCAATCTCCAACTCCTCCTGCACCTCCAAACACCAAAACGCACCACTTGGAAGTTGACCCGAACTGTCAGGTCAAAAGCGCACCTTTCCCTTTAACCCAGGCGGGTTTGCTGGTATATACAGGTGAAACTCGAAAAATTAGAATATCATGCAAAAGTTCATTTATTTCAGTAATGCAACTTAAAAGGTGAAACTAATAT
This sequence comes from Staurois parvus, assembly GCF_062004578.1. NCBI lineage: Eukaryota > Metazoa > Chordata > Amphibia > Anura > Ranidae > Staurois > Staurois parvus. Next base: position 17,361,832 of record NW_028317877.1, read on the forward strand.
ATGAGATAGACTCATTACATGCAAAGCAAGATAGTTGAAGATGTGATTTGTCATAATTGTGATGATTATGGCTTACAGCTCATGAAAACCCCAAATCCACAAAATGAAAAATTAGAATATTACATGCAATCAATAAAACAAGGATTGTACATAGAACAATATCGGACCTCTGAAAAATATAAGCATGCATATGTACTCAGTACTTGGTTTGGGCCCCTTTTGCAGCAATTACTGCCTCAATGTGGCGTGGCATAGAAGCTATCAGCCTGTGGCACTGCTGAGGTGTTATGGAAGACCAGGATGCTTCAATAGCGGCCTTCAGCTCTTCTGCATTGTTCGGTCTCATGTCTCTCATCTTTCTCTTGGCAATGCCCCATAGATTCCCTATGGGGTTCAGGTCAGGCGAGTTTGCTGGCCAATCAAGCACAGTATCCCACGGTCATTGAACCAGGTTTTGGTGCTTTTGGCAGTGTGGGCAGGTGCCAAGTCCTGCTGGAAAATGAAGTCAGCATCCCCATAAAGCTCATCTGCGGAAGGAAGCATGAAGTGCTCCAAAATCTCCTGGTAGACGGCTGCGTTGACCCTGGACTTAATGAAGCACAGTGGACCAACACCAGCAGATGACATGGCGCACCAAATCAACGCAGACTGTGGAAACTTCACACTGGACTTCAAGCATCTTGCAGTGTGTGCCTCTCCATTCTTCCTCTATACTCTGGGTCCTTGGTTTCCAAATGAGATGCAAAAGTTGCTCTCATCAGAAAAGAGGACTTTGGACCACTGAGCAACAGACCAGGTCTGTTTTTCTTTAGCCCAGGTAAGACGCTTCTGATGTTGTTTGTTTTTCAGGAGCAGCTGGACAAGAGGAATACGATATTTGAAGCCCATGTCCAGGATCCGCCTGTGTGTGGTGGCTCTTGATGCACTGATTCCAGCCTCAGTCCACTCCTTGTGAAAGTCCCCAGCACTTTGGAATGGCCTTTTCCTGACAATCCTCTCCAGGCTGCGGTCATCCCTGTTGCTTGTGCACCTTTTTCTTCCACACTTTTTCCTTCCACATAACTTTCTATTAATGTGCTTTGATACAGCGCTTTGGGAACATCCAACTTCTTTCCAATTACCTTTTCAGGCTTTTCCTCCTTATGGAGGGTGTCAATGATGGTTTTCTGCACAACTGTCAGGTCAGCAGTCTTTCCCATGATTGTGATTCCTACTGAACCAGACTGAGAGACCATTTAAAGGCTCAGGAACCCTTTGCAGGTGTTATGGCTTAATTAGCTGATTAGAGTTGGACACTTTGAGCCTAGAATATTGCACCTTTTCACAATATTCACGGCTTGAACTATCTTGCTTTGCATGTAATGAGTCTATCTCATATATTAGTTTCACCTTTTATGTTGCATTACTGAAATAAATGAACTTTTGCATTATATTCAAATTTTTCGAGTTTCACCTGTATTATTTCCAAATCCTCCTGCACCTCCAAACTCCAAAACGCACCACGGAAAATGGAAAAAATGCTCCAGATGGTGAAGTATATCAAACCATTATAAACTTTATTAAAACTGGTAAAATTGTCCACTCACATTTATTTGTGTCCTTCTGGGACACTACAGGATCAATACCTCTTTGAATAGTGATTTTGTGAATGAAACTGCATTGGATCCCCTATCCAAGATGGTGGTACGTACACTTCCAGTTACGCTTGACGTCATCGACGTGCCCTACGCGTTACATCACGAAATCCTGCATGAAGTCACATGTCGTGACGTAACATGTAGGGCACTCCGATGACGTCAAGCCGTAACCATAATACTGTATATACCAGCAAACCCGCCTGGGTTAAGGGGACATATTGGGACACTGTTATTAGATAAACGCACAGTGGATAGGATTCAGATAACGCATGGCATTATGAGCAGTATGAGAAAGTGTGCGTTATTATGTTTAATTTAAAGCAATACGTTTTGAGCACAGTACATGCACTTATAAAGTATTTAATTATTGTCACAGAGCAATATTTATGTATATTTATAATTTATTTATTTTATAATATTAATATTGCCCTGCATTTTTTGTATATAAGTTATTTACACACACTGCATGTTGAAATGCGTTATTACAAAATATATGAAGAAAAAAATTATATATATATATATATATATATATATATATATATATATACACTGCATGTTGAAATGCGTTTTTATATATTACAAAATATATGAAAATATTTTTAAAAATAGATTTCTTTTTTAATTATATTCTTCAGATTTTAAAAAAACATATAAAAAAGTAATTTTAACATATATTTGTACATACATTTGTAAATGCATTCCAAAAATTTATAGTATATTTGAAATGTATTTTTAAAAATAGTTTTCATATATTTTGTAATTTCAACATGCAGTATATATATATATATATATATATTTATTGAAATATATTTTGAATATATGTCAATATATTTGGGAAGAATATTTTTAAAATTTATTTCAAATATTTTTTCTCAAATATATTTTTCTTCCATGTGGGAACAACACTGGTCTCTCTCCTGTCAGCATGGACATGCTGCTTTGTATCTCTCTGCACAGCAGACAGATACAAAACAGCATGTCTCCCTAGTAAAACACACAAAGCACATGGTTAACCTTTTGATCGCCCCAGATGTTAACCCCTTTCTGCCCAGTGCCATTAGTACAGTGTCATTGCTTTTTATTAGCACTGATCACTGTATTAGTGTCACTGGGGATGTCAGTGGCAGTTAGTCAGTTCCCACCCAGTGTCAGAATGCCCATTACTAGTATAAAAAAAAAATTCTAGCATATATACCGCCATTTGTAGACACTTTAACTTTCACATAAACGTGAATTTACACGTACTGGGATTTGTTTTAGCAAAGACATGTAGCAGAGTACATTTTGGCCTAAATTTATGAAGAAATTAAATTTTTTTTATTGGATATGTTTTATAGCAAAAGTCAAAAATATTGTTGTTTTTTTTCAAAATTGTTGGTCTTTTTTTGTTTATAGGGCAAAAAAATAAAAACCGCAGAGGCGATCAAATACCACTGAAAGAAAGCTGTTTTTGTGAGAATTGAATTTATCAACAGCATTGCACGACCGTGCAATTTTCAGTTAAAGTAACGCAGCAACAAAAAATGGCCTTGTCAGGAAGGGGGGTAAATCCTCTGGAGGGCAAGTGGATAAATGTCTTTACTGCCAACATCCATAAGTAAAAACATTTACCCTGTTTCCCCTAAGATAAGACCTACCCCGAAAATAAGACCTAGTGCTATTTTTGGGAATTGCTAAAGTATAAGACCTACCCCGAAAATAAGACCTAGTTGTGATCAGGGCTTTTTTTCAGGCGGAACATGGCAGACTGCCATTCCGCCACCTCTGGCACTGGCCCTGTGCACACCCATATCTACTGTCTCTTATAAACATAGAAGCACGGCTGAAGTGACAGCACCATCCGCTCCCACAGAACCTCCCTACCTCTGTACTCACTGTGGGACAGGGAAGGAACAGATATATGTGGGTGCAGTAAACAGTGTGTTTAGGGGTGCGGCATCTCCTCCTGCAGCCTAATGCATGGAAGCCGATGCCCCAGGGGTGATCACCAGCCAGTGGGGAAGAGGCGGAGCGGTGAGTAAGTGCGCTTGGTGCACTGTGTGGGAAGATAGGACCCGAAACAGGAGTTATAGAGAGGGGCCGGCTGCTGACAGCAGTGTTTTGCAAAACTAGCTAACCATATGAAGGCAGTGGAGGGGGAGGGGGGATGTGCAAAGGTGAGCTGCAGTCAGGTGTTGCAGAGGTAAATTAAGTCAGGTGAGTTGCAGACAGGGTGCATAGGTGAGCTGAGGCTGGGGGGGTGCAGAGGTGAGCTGAGTTGCAACCCACCTTTGCAGCCCCTGGCCACAGCTCAGCTCTGCACCCCCTGGCCACAGCTCAGCTCTGCACCCTCCAGCCACAGCTCAGCTCTGCACCCCCGGCCACAGCTCAGCTCTGCACCCCCCGGCCACAGCTCAGCTCTGCACCCCCCAGGCAACAGCTCAGCTCTGCACCCTCCGGCCACAGCTCAGCTCTGCAACCCCCGGCCACAGCTCAGCTCTGCAACCCCCGGCCACAGCTCAGCTCTGCACCCCCTGGCCACAGCTCAGCTCTGCATCCCACGTCTGCAGCTCACCCCTTCACCCTGTCTGTGGCTTATATCTGCACCCTGTCTGAAACTCACCTGTCAAGTCACCCCTGCAACACCTGACTGCAGCTCACAACTGTCATCAGCCGGCCCCCTCCATAGTAACCTTCATCCACAACTGCCTGCAGCTCACCTCTGCACCCCCTGTCCACACCTGGACATTTAAAAAATAAGACCTACCCAGGGGTGGACTGACAACTCATGGGGCCCCCGGGCAACAGGGGATCATGGGGCCCCTGTGTCCTTGCCCAAACTCAAAAAAGCCTATGAAAAAGGTACCAGGGGCATCTCATGGGGCCCCTACTGACCCCAGGCCCTCGGGCAATGCCCGAGTTTCCAAATGGTCAGTCTGCCCCTGGACTTACCCCAAAAATAAGACATAGTGTGTTTTTTCTGAGCCAAAAAAATATAAGATAGTGTCTTATTTTCGGGGAAACATGGTATGTAACATGCGGTCAGTGGAGAAACATCCAAAACTGCTGGAAGCAGGCAGGACCTCCTTCAGTTTAGCTATTGAGTGAAGTGCACAAGTCATCAGACCAGGACCGAGAAGTAGGAAAGCATCAATGATTTTTCTAGGTCTGCAATCTACCTACTACAACTGACATTTGCATCACAGAAATCATTTATTGCTCCTGGCAGTGAAGCCAGGGAATAAAACAGACATGTACAGAATACACTTTCCTTGATCCTACACCTTATCTGCAATTACAGTACTAACAGGGGTAAGCTGAATGTAAACAAAGTAATGTTTACACCAGACTGATTCTGAGGTGATAGTCCTTTACCACTTCAAGTTCAGACACTTTCACCCCCTTCCTGTGCAGGCCAATTTTCAGCTTTCAGCACTATCACACTTTGAATGACAATTGCGCAGTCATGCAACACTGTACCTATATGACTTTTTTAGCATTTTTTTTGAGACAGATAAAGCTTTCTTTTGGTGGTATTTATTCACCACTGGGATTTTTATTTTTTTTGCTATCTAAATGAAAAGTCCAACAATTTTGAAAAAAAAGTGTTTTTCTTATAAAATTGTGCAAATAAATAATCTTTCTTCATAAATCTTGGCGAAAATGTATTCAATTATCTTTTTAGTAAAAAAAATAACCCAAATTAGTTTATAACCAAAAATTATAATTAAAAATGTATTTTTTTACATTATTATTTTATTTTTTTATATTACTATTTATGTTTTTTTTCTTTTTTTTTTACATACTGTCACCCTAGCAGTACAGTGTCATCATGGTGACACTGTACTACTTGTGGGTGGTTTTGAATATTTTTTTTTTTTACACTGATTGCTTTTACACCCATAAATGCTGTAAAAGCAATCATTTTGCCTTCTCTCTGGCTGCATTCTTGCAGCCATTGCGAAATACTGTGTGAGCTGTGATTGGTCACAGCTTGTCACCTGGTACAAGGCTGTTGTGAATAGCTTCGTACCATGTGACCTCTGTAATCATTCACAGATTTCACACATAGCAAGCAATGATGTCAGAAGTGACATCTTGCTTACTACTCTTCAGTGATCACATGATCGGAACCTCGCACAGAGGTCCCATACAACGATCGGTGTTCCACTGTGTCCCAGGGAGCGCGCACAAGCAGGGGGCGGAATGGCCGTTTATAAACGGCCACCCGTCCCTGCACTGCCACCGTCCGTTTATATAAAACAGCCGGACGGAAAGTGGTTAAAGCACAAGAAAAGAAAAGGAAATATATTACATTTTATAGTTGTACAGTTTCTCCAGATATACACAAATTATTATCTTTTAACATTTTATTACTCCAGTGTATTGCTAAGGCATATAAACAAAACAATCACAAATTTGTATTTCCATTTCTAGCAAATGTATCATTCAAGCCAAGCAGAAAATTCAACATTTAATGTGCCTCTATTTCTGAAAAGCAAAATGTCTAGGCAGCATGTAACTTACAGGATAAATCAGAATTAGGTCCTGCCAAACTCTAATATAATTTCCTACATAATGCCCTACAGTACAAGGGGAAAGTTCCATTTCCATTCAGGAACATTATTTTATTTTCCCATTCTTAGAAATAACTTATTACATGTGTCAACTGGAAATTTTGAAATTATTTGTTGGTATTGAGTTAACAAGCATTATTACATTCCAGGTTTTAAAATACGACCTCTGTGCTTACAGCAATGTTATTGTAATGTCTGTTCTATCTTATGTCATAAATTAATTGCACAGGGAAGGATATTTTTCAGAGTATAAAATATAATAATGCATTTCTAAGTGTTCTTAGGGAAACTTAAATGTACTGTATGCTGACACTTAGCCATGATGAACCACAATGAAATTGGAGCCCTAGAATGAATCTTCTTCTAGTCAAAATTTAGGACCCTGCAAAAAAAAGATTAACTCTGTGTAACTACAGGGAATGTGCCTTGCATTTGCTGTTGAGCACCTTGAATCCTGATGCTGCCATCCTTCACATTTATTTTTTTAATTTGTAGGCTGCTTTGGCAGCTGTCTGCTTCTCTTTCCATCTGCATGCTCACCCTTTACCTGTCACGCTTGTATCACAAAGACTATGGAAGTTCTCCAAAACTTCTCCTTGACAACACTGAGAGTTAGACTAGCCATACATTGTACACTTTTCTTGAGAATTTTGCTTTATATTTACTAAAAACCATATAATATGAGGTCAAACCCACACAACACTTTCAATTGTATCCAATTAGGCAGGCCCTTGCACTACATAGTAGGTGAAGGTAAATCCAAGAAAATTAGGCAGAAATTGGACAGAAAATCGTATAGTGTATGGCCAGCCTTAGTGTGTTGTGCACACTTCCTTGTATTGAAAAAAAAACTCAGTCCACCTAACAGAGCTATCTAACAGCTGAAGGGGTTCAGGGTTTTTTAGTTTACAGTTATCCTGATTTTATCTACAGCTCAAGTCCCTCAACAGCCGTTCTCATAAGCCCTGATGAAGAGGCTGAGTGTCATAGAGAATAAAATAAAATCAGAAATGGTGTCGCGCTCCACTACCAATTGCAAAAATGTGAATAAATAAATATTACATAAATAATAGTCCAGCTTCGAAAGAATACATATCAATATCTCTGCAATTATATTACTGCTGCAAACTTGTCCTTATTAAATCCGTGACCTTGACACTTCTTCCAATGTTGTGATACAAAATAATAACTGTGCAGTTCACCAATCATAAAAAAATGTTATGCACCTTCACTGGTTGTGCTCTGGTGTATATGACCAGACCGTTAAGTGAGGTCATAAAAGGCTTGTGTCCCTTTAATAGGGCTTAGTGGTGAATGGATGGTAGGATTCCGCTTTCCCTGGAATGGATGGATGGACGGAGTGTTCCCTCTTTCCAGCAAGGGGTCTCCTCACTTCCTTATCGATTTTCCTGGAGCAGGATAAATGGACGGGAATATCCCTCTTCCCACTAGGGGGTCTCCTCTGTTCCTTAGAGATTTTTCTTCATAGGTGTAATGGCCATAGAATGTAATAAAAAATATAGTGCCTTATCCTCTTTAAAACATAATTTATTAAATATAGTAGTGCACTCACATGTATTACAAGTTAAAACCGCATGAAAATGTTGAAATTTGAATCTACAGTAAAGTTTTCCAATATTGTTAAATGCTTGCTGTATGTTGCTTTAAGCGTTGTGACGTCCGTAAAATAAGTGGGATGTTGTTTGAACTTGTTAAAACTTCCTGTTTGGATTTCAACATTTTAGTGTGTCACTCCAACCCTTTGATTCAACCAACATACTTACTTCCAAAGGCTTTCCATGGAGTTCCCTTAGAGTATGAAAGCAGCCCCCCAGATCCCCTATTGGGATGATATTAGTAGAGTTTCTGACAATACCAATCATAGGTATAAATTAACATCCACCTGGGCCCATCAAATTCACTGGCTTAAACCAGAATGTTGCCCAAAAGGGAAAGTTCCACTTGTTTGCATCCTCCTTCATCCACTGCCACATTTGCCATTTTTGGGGAGGAGTGGGGAGTGGGTATTTGGTTTTGACTGGTACGCGCTCCCACTTCTAGTCAGATGCACCAAGAAAGTTCTCCCTTCAGCCTTCTGGGACACTTCACACTTGTGCAGGACCATGCAAAAGCGTAGGACATTTTGCGCATATGTAGTAGGAAACTGGCTATGAAGCTACAAGGTTCCTTACGTAAGATGCCTGTTCCTGCACATGAAGCTGATTGAAGAATCAGCCTGGGTAAGGACATCGCTGGATCCCTGGACAGGAAAGTGTCCTTATATTAAAAGTCAGCAGCTACAGCATTTGTAGCTGCTGACTTTTAATTTTGAGATGGAGACTGGAACAAAACTTTAAGCAAATTTCTTTTTTGTAACATTGGAATATTTAGAGGGGACATTATTATTGTCCTAAATTCCTTCCTCTATAGACTCCCTGAAGAATGAAGAAAATAAAAAAAATTCTGTTTTTTGACCAGATGGCAGTTGCTTCAGTTCTCCTACAGAGTTCCAAAGTGTTGAACCTCCAACAGCTACGCTAACCAGCTCTGCACTGCCTGGATTAAAACACATGTGGCACACTAAAAAACTAAAAAACAGAATGGACCAATAAGAAGATCATATGATACATTTCCAGTCCTTGTACAGTATACGCTGGACTTTTCCAAGGAGCAGGGGAGATAAAGCATTGCTAAGGGGAGATAAAGGATTGCTAAAAGGAGCTAAAGTACTGCTAGTAGAGAACTGTTTCTTCTGGCTTACCTCCAGAAGAAAAGTTTCTTCACCTCCACATGGGGTAGGGTTTCAACAATTAAGGGGTGAAGAAATTTTTACAGGAAATTATTTCTGTTAGGGAACGTAAGGAAACATACGGTAATATATTGTTTCTAATTGCCAATAAGACAAAAGTAGATTAGTTGGTTTTATATCAGCAAAATTGTTTTTAAACGCAATGGCTGGGGATATGTAATTGAAAGGATCTAGATAACTTCCATTTTGTATTATGTACTCCATTTTAAGTATTAAGTTAGCTTTTTGCAGATATATTAGAAGTTTAATGAAACTGTTTTTGGTTGTTCAAGGATGTATCAACAGAAGCTAACATGACCCTGACAATGTCTTTGTCTGGCTGTTTTTCAGAAAGTTAGCCAAAACAGTTTGTACCAAGAATTGTATATGTTATGTTTCATGTAGTCAGCTCATGATGGAAATTTACAAGTTACAGTTTTGAAACTCGCTCTCCCCTCCTTTATTTTATCTGTAGTCTATATAATCTTTTTAATGTCTAATAAACTTTGAACATCTCTGAACATAAGCTGCCATTATTCCCGTGTTCAAGGGGTGTTCCCAGAATTCTGCTGATAAACCAGGAATCTCTCCACAGACCGGGGGTCTCTGAGGGGAAAAGAAAATCATTCCTTTCAGTAATGACAGAACCAAACTAAACTGGTGGTATTATTTCAGACACTATTTTTTTTTTACTGTTAACATCCACTTTAAAAAATGCTATCTATATTGTATCATTGATTTTAATATGATATCTAGGATGTCTGCTGCAGTGTGCAATATTCTTTTAGCTGGATGTCTTATGTGTATTGAAAGAAAATGTTGATATGAAATGTTGGTTTCCACAAAAAGCTGTTAGCCTTGGTTCACACTACTGCGGTGCAGTATATCGCATGTGATTTGCATAAGAACCGCACCGCATTCCTGTACAAATCACATGTGATTTGTATGCAGTGCGATTAGAGCCATACATTTTCTATGGCTCTATTTGCACCGTACTTGCGCCAAAAACATGCAGGACCCTTTTTTGGTCTGCACTTAAATCAGATCGCATAGGTATTCACAAATATGCGATCCGATTCTGCACATCGCACTGCGTTTTGCGGACCGATGTCGGGGTGTTGTTAACTTAACATACACACCCTCATCGGTTCGTATGAATGGGGTGCAATTCTGATGTTGTGCGGAATTTGCACTGAAACAGCATCAGTGTGAACCAGGGCTAAAATAGAATATAGTCTGTTAGGACACAGCTCTGAAGGAGTCTGGCATGGCCATTACCAAACGGTGCTCACTTTTAGAACACAAACGGGGAGTTTTACTAAAACTGGTGCACATAGAATCTGGTGCCACTGTGCATAGTAACCAATCAGCTTTTAGGATTTATTGTCAAAGCTTAATTGAACAAGCTGAAGTTAGATTGATTACTATGCACAGCTGTTCCACGTTCGGTGGGCACCAGTTTTAGTAAATCTTCCCCAAGGAATTTTAACCAACTTTACTGCAAAAAAATGTCAGTCCCAGTGTCTAGAACAGGAATCTAAATGCTATGGGGTGCGTTTTTTGCTGTTTCTATGAACAACATTTTCCCAAAAATCTTGATACCCTATTTATCATCTCAAATTAGTGGAAATGTGTGCAGCATTCACCTTATTTAAAGCAGAGTTTTAACTGAAAAATAAAAAAAAAAAAGTCAGCAGCTACAAAAACTGTAGCTGCTGACTTTTAAAATACAGACACTTACCTCTCTCTTGGTCCAGCGATGTCCTCATCACCGCTGGTTTCACCGGCCGTCTTCTCTCCCTGGTGCAGGCATGTTCAGTGTGGGCACCCAGCTGTGACAGCTTCACAGATGGGTCCCCATTGCGCATACGCAAGAAGTGCTGCGCTTTGTGAATGACCCTGTAGTCTTCTGGGACCTGACACGTGTCCCACAAGACTACGGGGAGGATGGGGGGGGGCTACAACTTCCGCTTCCAATTGCCTAGGCGAACGCAGTGGAAGTGGGAGTGGGAACCTGGAAGGTGAGACAAACTTGGAGTAGGTCTTATTAACTATGAACTGGAAGTAATTTATTTTTGAATTTGGTGCATTAACAGTGCCACCTTATAAGATTGGTGCTATTAAGAACTACCCAAGGCTCCATGCACGCTAGCAATTTTTTTATGTTAAAAAAAAACTCTGGAAAAAACGCTGGATAAAAAATGCTGGCAATAGCATTGTTTAGTAGCATTTTAGTAACATTCAGAAGCATTTAGGAGTGCTTAGGAGCATTAGCGTTTTATTAGCATTTTTACAGTACATGTACAGAAAAAAAAAAGCTAGAAAAAAGCTGTTACGGGTGTTATAGTAGAGTTTAGCAATGTTTTGGATGATAAATAGTGCAGCACTAAATGATAAAATCTGAAAAAAAATGTCCGCTGAAAAGTCTGTAACATAAAAACGTGCCAGGTGACTAGTAGAAATCAATGGTGGTGATACGTGAAGAAAAGCAGAAATGCGCACTCACCAGAAGACAGATATATGTACGTGGTATATATCAAAGCCCACAGATCTTCAATCAAGGAGAAACTGGTCTGGTCAGGATGGGTTGATCTTCCCTCAAAGATGCAGAGCTTTCACAAAGCCCTGCATCCTTGAGGGCAGATAAACCCATCCTGACCAGACCAGTTTCTCCTTGATTGAGGATCTATGGGCTTTGATATATACCGCGTACATATATCTGTCTTCTGGTGAGTGCGCATTTCTGCTTTTCTTCACGGATCACCACCATTGATTTCTACTAGTCACCTGGCACGTTTTTATGTTACAGACTTTTCAGCGGACATTTTTTTCAGATTTTATCATTTAGCGCTGCACTATTGTTGTTATTATTCTGTTCTAAGTATTTATTGGTTACTTAGAGTGCATAGCTGCTCTTTTTGGTTAGCGCTCACTCTTTCATTACATTTACAGTGTTTAGGATCATTTAGGAGCATTTAGGGTTTTTTTCTGCTGGAAAAATGCTCCAAAAACTCTACAAAAACAATTTTTTTTCTGCTCCTAGATGTGAAGCTCATAAAATACTAATGGCCTAAAGTAGCATGCATGGACACATAGGATAACACTATTTATCTTCTAGGAGCAGAAAAAAATGATAACAGTTTCTAGGAGTCTAAAAAAATGCTAGTGTGCATGGAGCCTAAATCTGACACTTGTGATGGTAAAGTTACTAAAACTGGAGGTAGGGATTTTTTAATCTTCCTTCAGGTCTTGTTGTTACTCTGCACAACCTCTCCTACATGGGAATTGAATGTCCTCTTAAAAAAAACAAAATTATGTTTTTTTTTTATTTTATTTATTCACAAACATAATACTCAAAATGACAAATTTAGGGACGCATACACTTTCTAATCTCTGAATAGTTACTTTTCATAGCCCCAGATCTAGCTCGGTTATCTGTGTCTCATTAACAGAACCGAAATGTTTCTCAAGCACGTATGCTGACAATTACATCATGTGTTTACAATAAAATAATTAGACATGTTCTTCAGTTTTAAGATCTTAAGGAATCAATTTTGTTTGGTGACTGTAAATGTGATTTTCCAAGAAGACAGTCAGTGACAAGGCATGAATACCATACTCTTATTCAGAACATGTTGCTGGCAGAAAGGATTTAATTGTCAACCATAGCTTATTGCCATGTTCACCATTTATCTCCAATGGTAAACAAAGTTGTAGTCTCAGCATGACATGACTTTTCATTTAGTCAGCGCCACTAATGAGAACACAATTATGTTAAAACTGTCAAACATTATCATATGTGATAGTTCCTGCACAGACGATTAAATCCAGTCAGTGTTCTGATACACAGATCGTATATTGATACTTGTGGATTTATTTAGTGGACGTGTACCTCTAAAACTGTAAAAAGACTGGGTAAAATTGCAAAAACCCAAATCATGGCAAGCAACTAAATGAATTTCACACCCAAGCAAAGAACAATAGCATGAAACATTTTGCTATGATGTACCCTAATGTAACTACACCCATTGGCTGACCTTTTAGAAAAGAAAAAATAGTAAACTCTCCCAGCTTTGTTTTGAATAGTTACATGCAAATTTTTAATGTTGCCATCCTGCTGCATAAGAGCGTTATTTAAAAAAAAAGTTGCAGACATGCAGTAATAATAAATAAAACACATCCAAGTTCTAAAGCCAATTTTTTTTTCCATTTTAAATTAAGTTGAAATAGCTCGAACCTCTGCAAGGTAATTGCTGCCTTTTTCTCCATTGGGGAGATCCACCCTCTCTATTTAGCTTGGTGATTGTTACCACCAGAAGTTTAATGCCAGCCATAGATGGTGTGATTTTATGGAGGGATTTTTTTTTTTAGCAAAGACATGTAGCAAAATACATTTTGGCCTAAATTAATAACAAAATTTGATTTTTAAAATTTTTTTACTGGATATCTTTAATAGCAAAATTTCAAACATTTTTTTTTTTTCTCAAAATTGTCGTGCTTTTTTTTTATAGCACAAAAAATAAAAACGCACAATCAAATACCACCGAAAGAAAGCTCAATTCGTGGGAAAAAAAGGACATAAATGTCATTTGCGTGCAAAAAATGGCCTGGTCAGGAAGGGGAGTAAATCCTCAGGAGGGCAAGTGGTTAAAGCTAGATGTACCTTCAAACAGACCTTAGGTGCAATAGGTTAATTGAAATAATGCGCTTTCCCTCTGAAAACACTACTTGTCTGGCTGGTGTACTTATCCAATAGCTTTACCATGACCCCTTTGAAAGTGGAATTTTGTTGCCCCCAAAATGTGCTGGTTGTTTTTAATGTAATCAAATAATTAACAATTAAAACATCTTGGACTCTTTATCTTTTTGGATTGGTGCCCCCTCTATATGTCTACAGCATGGATGGTACTTTTCAGCTTATTGGGGCTCATTAATACAGTCATATAACAGTCATCATTCTCTTTTTCTGTCCATAATGTAATATCTAATAATTATTGGATGCGTTAGATTGTTCTGCAACAATCCTGTCACCTTTGTGCACAAGAAATTTATTAGCACATCATAAAACATCCTTAAAACAGCGTGTAAGGAATCAAGTTCTTCTGGATCATTTCAACATTCAGGATGAGCAGAATTTTAAATCTTTGTGTTCCCCAAAAATGTCAGACAAAATTGGGTCAGCAAAATTTTGCCAGCTTGACAAAATGCATAAAGTTAATAGGAAGGATCAACATAAGGTTTTGGCTTTTAACTCCTGAGGGTTACAAATACTCCTTTCAACTATTCTTGTGCCATAAATGTCCCCCAATTAATTTACTTATTTTGTGTTTTTGTTACAAAAATTGAAAACATAGAGAGTGGAAATGGTAAAGTAAAAACTACAAAGCAACAGTAAACATGTAAAAGGTCAAATACACAAAAGGGGTAACTACACAAATAAAAAAAAAAATAAACTACCATAAAAATACCCTATATAACAGATCCTCTTAAAAACAAAAGTTTTTTTCCAAGCATATTTGATATAAGCAGCATAATGAGCAATACTGAGCTATTTGATTTCAGCAAAATGTAGGCAATGGTAAAATCAGTAATTTCACCAGAATCACTCCTCTCCTCTGTCCTAAACACTGAAGCGCAATGCTTTAGTCCACAAAATGCAAAACTGTATGGTTTGTTTCCATGGTGCACATTTTTTTAGTTTGTTTCATCAAAAGGCATAAGCGTATTGGTATAAGAGGAGCAAAAGTGTTTCTTAACCACTTGACCTCCAGAGGATTTACCCCCCTTAATGACCAGGCCTCTTTTTGCTACTCGGCGCTGCACTAATTCAACTGATAATTGCGCGGTCATGCAATGCTGCTTCCAAACGAAATTTATGTCCTTTTTTTCACACAAATAGAGCTTTCTTTCGGTGGTATTTGATCACCTGTGCGCTTTTTATTTTTCACGCTATAAACAAAAAAAGGCCAAACATTTTGAAGAAAAACAATATTTTTTACTTTCAGCTATAAAAAATATATAGTAAACTCAAAGATGGTTATAAATTTAGGCCAAAATGTATTCTGCTACATGTTTTTGGTAAAAAAATCCCAATAAGTGTATATTGATTGCTTTGTGTGAAAGTTATAGCGTCTACAAACTATGGTATAGATACTACAATTTACGCCATTTTTTTGCTATACAGCGCTGCGCTAGTTTAACGGACAATTGCGTGGTCATGCAATACGGTACATAAATGGAATTTACATCCTTTTTTTTTCCCCTCAAATTGAGCTTTCTTTCGGTGGTATTTGATCGCCTGTGCGATTTTTATTGTTTGCACTATAAAAAAAAAGGCTGACAATTTTGAGGAAAAAAACAATATTTTGGACTTTTTGCTATAAAACATGTCCAGTAAAAAAAAATGTAAAAATCAAATTTAGTCATAAATTTCTGCCAAAATGCATTCTGCGACATGTCTTTGCTAGAAAAAAAAAACAATACGTGTAAATTAATTGGTTTACGTGAAAGTAATAGCGTTTACAAATGGCGGGAAAGATACTGGGATTTTTAGGGTTTTTTTATACTAATAATGGGGGTGATCAGCGACTTATGGCGGCTATCAGGGACTTATGGTGGCGATCAGCGACTTATGGCGGGACTGCGGGACTGCGGCGGACATTCTGACACTGGGGGGTACTGACTTGGGGTCACTGACATCCCCAGTAACACCAATACAGTGATCAGTGCAACAAAAAAAAAACACTGACACTGTACTAATGGCACTGGGGAGGAAGGGGTTAAGTTTATTTTGCAGGGAAAGGTTATCTGTGTGAGGGGAGTGTTTTACTAGGGGGCGGGGGTGTGTACTGCAGGGGACATGGCTGATCAGGAGAGTGAAACTCTTCTGTCCCAATCAGCTTGTCCTCAAGCTGTCAGGGAAGTGACAGAAAGCACAGCTACTGCAGCTGTGCTCTCTGTCACTGATTGCCGCCGATTGCCGGGAGATAGCCGGTAAGGACCGGCTGTGACCCGGCGACTGACATCCGCAGCTGTGATCGGCGGGACAGGTAGGGCGGCGGCGCGCCTTGCGTGCGCCCCCTACCTGTTTACAAAACACACATTTTAAAACGTGGTTTTGCCTGCCCGTGCTGCCCTGCCGCCGTATTTCTACAGTGGCAGGGAGGCAAGTGGTTAAAGTGGTTATAAAGGTAAAAATGTGTGGTTTTTTTTAAATAACAAGCATGCCTGCTTTGTGCAATATTTTTTTAAAGAGCAGCCTTCATCCAACTCTCCTCAGGTCCCCTGCCAGTGCTCCTAGCTCCTCCCCCCACTGATTGCCCCCATAGCAAGCCACTTGCTCTGGGGGCACTTGTGCATGCTTGCTTGCTCATGATACAGCTCTGTGTGTCCATTGACACACAGAGCATGGCTTGGTCTTGCCACTTGCTCCCTCCTCACTGCCTCAATTGACATCAGTGGGAGCTGCTTTCTCTGAGCCAATGAGGAGGGAGAGAGCAGAGAGAGACTCTTCTCTTATGCTCTTATGCACATTGCTGGATCGAGATCAGGCTGTGGTAAGTATGAAGGGGGGACTGGGGGGGAGATGCTTTTTTTACATTAATGTATAGAATGCATTAAGGCAATAAAACCTTATGCCTTTAGAATCACTTCAGTGTATAATGCACAACCTCTACAGGTTTATGGCTGTCATGAGGGTTTTCATTAACAGTCACTCATGTAAAATCCCAATGTCTATATGTTAGACTCCCAGAAGACAACTTTTTACAATCATGCACTGGCTACTTGTCTTCAAGTCCTATTACAAGTGCTCCTGTTCTTTATATTTGTTCCCTTTGATTGGTAGGAGTCATAAACAAATGTTCATGTTACACCCTGTCACAAAACACTGTGATAGGCTTACAAAGAGTCATTCTCTCAAGTCTGGCTAATGTTTGGCATGGTAAATGCATGGAAGAAATGTTAGATTATAGAAGGGTGCACTGTCCAGCAGCTGTCATACTCTTTCAGAGTTGAGCCCTAACAGACTACAGTGGACTATACAATTTTTTCTCAAAAGCAGCTTTCCATACCTTTTTCTTCCAAAACGACTAAGACATCTTGTTGGCTAATGGAAAGTTGTGCACTAGAACAGAAAGGTTAGTATGTGGAAACTATTAATGCAGTACATATTCCACTCACCTCTTTTTACTTGGAATCATCTTAACAATGTAAATATTAGAAAAATTCAAACAGCTTAACAGCTTCCCGACTGCCCTATAGCAGAAATACTGCTACAGGGTGGCATGGGTGGGCAAAATACGTGATTTTGCATCTCTGGGTTAGGGGCGCGCGCTGCTATTCTCGGCTGTAGCTGTCAATCACCGGGTCCCGGCCAGTGATTACTCTCCAGCGCCGGTGATTTCCAAGGATCTCCGATGGGGAGGAAAGCTGTTTTGTTTGCTAACAGTTCTCCTCCCTGTCAGCTCGGGCACACTGCTTCGCACAGCACAGCCAACCAAAGCAGTGTGATTACAGTGAAGCACACTGACACAGCCCCATAGTAAAACACTCCCAGTACACAGTTAACCTTTTGATCGCCCCTCATGTTAACCCCTTCCTGCCCAGTGCCATTAGTACAGTGTTCTTTTAGTACTGATCGCTGTATTGGTGTCACTGGGGATGTCAGTGACACCAAGTCAGTTCCCCCCAGTGTCAGAATGTCTACTATAAGTCGCTGATCGCCGCCATTACTAGTAAAAAAAAAAATTTAAATCCCAGTATATATATCGCCATTTGTAAACGCTATAACTTTCACGTAAACCAATTATTTTACACGGATTGGGATTTTTTTATCAAAGACGTGTAGCAGAATACATTTTGGCTTAAATTTATGACGAAATTAGATTTTTTACATTTTTTTACTGGACATGTTTAATAGCAAAAAGTCAAAAATATTGTTTTTTTCTCCAAATTTTTTTCTCTATAGCGCAAAGAATAAAAAAAAGCACAGGTGGTCAAATACCACCAAAAGAAAACTCAATTTGAAGGAAAAAAGGATGAAAATGTTATTTTGGTGCAGCATTGCATTACCGCGCAATTGTCAGTTAAAGTAATGCAGCGCCGTAAAAAAATGGCCTGGTGGGGGGGGGGGGTAAATCCTCAGGACGGCAAGTGGTTAACAAAGAGGTGTAATATATGCCTGATGAGTACATATTTTGAGTTATTTTTGTAGAGCTTTGTGATGTGATTTTCACATTTTTCAATGCTTTCATTTTGCTACCATTATAAATAACTGCTCGACATTTTTTTTGCAGCCAACAGCCAAATAAAGTACATTGTTTACCAGAGGTTTGGATTTTGAGAAGGAGTTGTAAAGAACAACTATTGTGTTGCATTTTGAAGTGGAAAACAAAGCCTGTGTATGAAATGAGCAAATACAGCTTGAAGCTTCAAAGCAGACCTCCACCCTAAAGGGGAAATTCCGCATTAAGCAAGTAAGTGAGGAATTGGCACCTTTGGGGAGTGGGGGGGGGAGAGTGGGTACCTGATTTTGACAGGTACCCGCTCCAACTTCCGCTGCGACTACCAAGTTGATCGGAAGTGAGTGGACATTGCCCCCCCCCCCCGTAGTCTTCTGGGACACGTGACAGGGCTCCAAAGACTACGAGACAATTCACAAGGTGCAGCGCTACTCATGCATACACATTGAACACACGACTGTGAAGAAGCAAGCTGTTAGAGCCAGGTGCCCACACTTAGGATGTTGGCACCAGGGAGCGAGGAGCGGTGAAACCGGCTGCAGTGAGGACACCGCTGGACTGTGGGACAGGTGAATGGCTGTTTTTTAAAAGTCAGCAGCTACAGTTTTTTTGGAAATGCTGACTTTTATTTTTTCTTAGGATTGACTGGAGCTCCCCTTTAAGCTTCCTCTTATGAGTTTACTCCACCAACAGCTCAGCTCCTGATGGATTGAAATGCATAAAAGGAGCATATTGACTGTCCCTGTATTGGATGACATATTCTGGACTTTTGGAAGTTGAGTTCCTTCATCCTTGTTTGTTTGCCACTGATGTTAGCAGATCATGGACCATTTTGAAGCCTGAATCTTTCGGTAAGTGGAACAGTGTGGGGAGTCTTGCAACAGAATGGTTGGGAAAATTGTATCTGATGGTTTTGATGTCCCAGCAGGGAGGTGACACTACAGTTCTTTTTCTACAGCTGAGTAAGGTGAACACCATGAGCCCCAAGTTTTGCTTTTAATAGAGCACCCCAGAGGGTAGTGAAAGAAAATTTGATGATGGAGTGGCAATCATGATAGGGAGTTGACTTCAGGGTAAAAAGGAAGGGTAATGGCACAAAAGAGGTTTAAAGATGTCTCTTGGATGCAGATAGTGATGCCACTGACCATAATAATGTTGCCTTATTTATGCAATAAATTATAATTAAATGCAAATTTTTTTTACATTTTGAATAGAATGGAGAGGGATTAGAACCTCTGTCAAGTTTTTAATGATGTATGTGCCCCATTTAGGGGATTCACCCTCTCTATTTGTCCTATTACCAATGTAATTGAAAGTGAAAGTAAAAGAAAATCCCAAATGTTGGGCTGTCCCCAGAAAATTGATAGAAAGGAAATCTTCCAAAGGAGACACCAGTTCCTGTGACTTGGGGGGGGGGGGGGGGGGGTTAAGGATTCCCTTAATTTGCAGGGATTTCCTCTCACTTCCTGTCCTGGCTATGGGACAGGTCATGAAAGTAAATCTCCCCAATGGGACAAAGATGGCCAAAAAAAAACTTTGTCTGTTCTCTCTCTCGTTGATTGCATTCACATTTAGTACTGTCACTGTATTCAGTAAAGAATTGTACCCTATTTACCATAATGCAGTTTCAGAAATTCAGCCTGCTAACTGAAAGATACAGTATTTGCGTGCTTACAAATGGCAATCAAAAAGCTCTTTGGTGCTAGAGGTAGAAGCTAAACTATTGGATCTGTTTAAAGAGTCATAAAAATGTATTACAGAGCTGTACTTGCTGTGTTCAAATAATACGTGGTGGATAAAATCTTCTTAAAAGTTTTATTAACAGAAATAAATATGATCTGTTTATATTTTTATATTCCCATTGAGGGCTATCACATTTTCCATTGTTATCGGTCATCATCATTTTAATGTCAACTAGGGGTCATAGCAAAGACAGGGCATTTTCATTTCTTCTACATATTGAAGCATTTTTTTAAGCATGTGGGCTTTAATTGCTTATAAGGGAGTGCAAGTAGTGCCAAGGTTTTTTTTAACTATCTTTATTTGGAATATTGGTAAAGGTTAAGGATTTATGTCAGAGGCATTGTATAGTCTGATCTGGGTTCTCTACACTAAGATCCCTTGTACAGTTTAAGTGCCTGTTCACATTATGCCCGCACTAGAATTGCACAGGAATGCACAATGCGTTCCTGTGCAATTCAACCTGCATGAAAAAAGCACTGCTTTTGCGATCAATAAAATAAACTGCACGCACCAGATTGCACGGTACTTTTGTACCATGCAATCTGGTTTCCATGCGTTGTAAAAAGTAGTGCATGAACTACTTTTGGCATGGTGCAGTGCGATTTGAACGCATTCAAAACTAAAGGGCTTGAAATTGCACCGCACAGAGCCACATGTGAACCACACAGGAATGCGATTCTAATGCAAGCCTGGTGTAAACTGGCCCTTAATCTTTGTGTGGATTGTAAAAATACTCTAGTGCAAAACTGCTAGAATATTCTTCCATAACTGTCAATTTTCTGCTATTGGTTTTGCTGCTACAAGAATCAATTGATTAATTAATTAAAAAAGTATAGGTAACCCTGACAGTACTGCATTGTTTTATGCTATGCTTCCATGGGGACCATGCTGTTGTATCTTGTCTGCTGGGGATGCTTGGCAGTGTGGAAAGCAGGTGTGAGGGACCGCCGAGCGGCACCACTAGCACTCCACTGGTCAGGCGTGCCCAGAGCGCGGAATCTAAGCCCCAGGGTACTTGTTCACCAGGGCCCCTGATGGTGGGGATGGACTTGTAGTACCCTGAGACCAGGTCGCCTCTACTGAGCACACCTGTCAGTGGTAGGGGTGTCCGCCAGGGGTTCCAACCAGGGAGAGCCAAATGTGAGGAGGTCGGGTGACCCTGATGGGATGGATGGATGGATGGCTGAGCAAGTGCGTAGTCAGACAGGCCGAGTCGGTAATGTAGAGGACGGTAAGGTACAAGGGAGCAGGCAGAGAATCGTCGGGTCACACGCCAGGTCAGCAACAGGAGGTCAGATCTACAGAGGGGCATCCAGGGAGAGAGGTCAGGCAAGCAAGGGTCTGGGCGGGAGAAATCAGCAAGGTCAAGAGCAATCCGGGTCAATAACTTACAGGATACAGGTTCACAGGATCAGGAATGCAGGTAAGACCAGAAGGCAACGAAATGACAGCTCAGGGACCTTTAAATATCCCGCCCTGCGCTGCCATTGGTGCCCAGCGGGCGGCCGCGGCTTCTACTGCGCATGCGCGAACTCGAACGCCGCGGCCGGCCCGGACCTAGTGCCCGTGTACTGGGAGGAGCAGTGCGCCTGCGCCGGGACCATCGAGGGACGGATCGCGGGGATCCCTGACATTGCCCCCCCCCTACGGGCAACCTCCGGATGCCCACCCGATCTCTCCACCACGGGTGATCACAAAGAAACCTCCGGACAAGCCTAGGTGCATGGACATTATGGGCTGGTTCCCACGAATTGTCCTCAGGGCCGTAGCCCTTCCACTTGATGAGAAATTGGGTCTGGCCCCCCCTTCGACGGCACTTCAAGATTGCCTCCACCTCGAATTCCTCTTCCTCTTCAACCGTTACGGCCTCCGGGGGCCTGGATTCCCGTTCCGGGAAGGCATCAGGGACTACCGGTTTCAACAGGGACACGTGGAAGACAGGGTGGATCTTGAGTGTGTCAGGGAGAACAAGTTCATAGGCCACCTCATTGACCATCCGTTTGATGCAAAAAGGGCCTATGAATTTAGGTCCCAACTTCTTCGACGGGCAAAGCATCCTCAAGTTTGACGTAGCCAGCCAAACCTTCTCTCCGGGCTGCAACACCAGGTTCCCTCTTCGCTTCCTATTGAAAGCCTTCTTGTAGTCTTCTTGGGCTTGACGGATGGCTTCCTGTAATTTCTTATTGTTGGAGGTGAAGAAGGTCAGTGCATCCTGCGTCGCTGGAATCGGGCATTCCGGGACCAAGTCCGGGAGGAAGACCGGATGAAACCCATAGTTGGCGAAGAACGGGGACTGCCCAGTTGCTGAATGGCAAGCGTTGTTGTACGCGAATTCTGCCAAAGGGAGGAGTGGCGCCCAGTCGTCCTGAGAGAATGATGTGTAGCATCGCAGGTATTGCTCCAGGGTCTGATTGGTCCTCTCGGTCTGGCCATTGGTCTGAGGATGAAATGCCGAGGAAAGAGACAGCTTGATATCCAGGGCTTTGCACAGCGCCCTCCAAAACCGCGAGGTAAACTGCACCCCTCGGTCCGAGACGATGTCTTCGGGAACCCCATGCAGTCTAACGATCTCTCGAATAAAGACTTGTGCCGTCTCGGCTGCAGATGGAGTCTTCCGTAAAGGGATGAAATGGGCCATCTTGGATAAGCGGTCCACAACCACGAGAATTGCTGTGTGGTCCAGCGAAGGAGGGAGCTCGACTATGAAGTCCATGGAGATTCTCTGCCAGGGCCGTTCAGGGATGGGCAATGGACGTAGCAGGCCCCATGCCTTGTTCCTTGAAGGCTTGTTCCGCTGGCAGATGGCACAGGAGCCCACGTAGATCTTACAATCCTTGGCCATGTCCGGCCACCAGAAGGAACGCCGGAGAAGTTCCAGGGTCTTGACCGGTCCAAAATGTCCTGCCAGTGGGTGGTCATGGCAATGTCCCAAGACTAAGGTTCGGGCATCCTCTGGCACCACAATCCGGTCCTCCCTCCATAGGAGTCCCTCCTTGTTCTGGAGGGGGGCCCCATCGGAGGTAGACATTGCTGTGGACGCCCTCAGGATCTCGGAGCGAAGGTTTGTCTGAAGGGCCAAGAAATTCCCTGCCGGAAGAATAGTGTCGGGCACTGGGATCTCCTTGGTGTCCTCATACATGCGCGACAATGCGTCAGGCTTCGTGTTTTTCGAGCCGGGCCTGTATGTGATGTGGAACTGGAACCTCGAGAAAAACAATGCCCATCTTGCTTGTCGTGGGTGTAGACGTTTGGCCGTCCTCAGATATTCCAGGTTCTTGTGGTCCGTGAATATCAGGATGGGATGGGAGGCACCTTCCAGCAGGTACCTCCATTCCTCTAAAGCGGTTTTGATAGCCAGTAGCTCGCGATCCCCAATGTCGTAGTTCCTCTCCGCCGGGGTAAGTTTCCGTGAAAAGAATGCTACTGGGTGAAGTAATTCCTTGGCGCCCTTCCGCTGGGAAAGGATGGAGCCAACCGCGTTTTCAGATGCATCTACTTCTAAGATGTAGGGCAGGGAGGCGTCGGGATGACCCAGAATGGGTGCCGAGGTAAATAACCTTTTTAGTGCCTCAAAGGCTTCCTGTGCCTCGGGCGTCCATCTGAATCGCGTCCCAAGCTTAGTTAATTGAGTGATAGGGGAGACCAGACCCGAGAAGTTCTTGATGAACTTCCGGTAGAAATTTGCGAACCCAATAAAACGTTGGACACTTTTCCTGTCCGTGGGTTCAGGCCAATCTAGGATCGCTGAGACCTTCTGAGGGTCCATTGCGACCCCCGTGGTGGAGATAATCAGACCCAGGAATGTAACGCTAGCCTGTTCAAAGCAGCATTTCTCTGCTTTAGCGTACAACCCGTGCTGCCGCAACCGCCCCAACACCTTTGTTACATGTACCCTGTGCTCCCCCAGGGAGGATGAGAAAATCAAAATGTCGTCTAAGTAGACGATGACAAAGATGTCCAGGAAGTCCCTAAAGATGTCGTTTACAAAGTGCTGGAAGGTGGCTGGCGCATTGCATAACCCGAAAGGCATGACCAGGTATTCAAAATGGCCGAATCGGGTGCGGAAGGCCGTCTTCCACTCATCCCCCTCCCTTATGCGAACCAAATTGTAGGCTCCCCTTAAGTCCAACTTGGTAAATACTACCGCAGCCTTTAAGCTCTGGAACAATTCAGGGTAACGATTTTTAATGGTGACCCTATTCAGCTCCCGATAGTCAATGCATGGCCTCAAAGTCTTGTCCTTCTTTTCTACAAAGAAGATCCCTGCACCTGCTGGGGAAGTGGAGGGACGGATGAATCCCTTACGGAGGCTATCCTCAATATAGTCCTTCAGGGCCCCTAATTCCAGCTCAGAAAGGGGAAAAATTCGTCCGAACGGGATTTCAGAACCGGGCAACAGATCAATCGGACAGTCATATGGGCGGTGGGGGGGTAGAGCATCTGCTCCCCGTTCACTGAACACGTCAAGGAACTTGTGATAGGCTGCAGGAACCACTTGTTCCAGGCTGTCATCCCCTTCAGAGCACAGAAGAACCTGGGGGACCCCCGGGCCTGAAGTTCGACACAGTTCCCGACAATATGGGGAAGGGAACGAGACAACCCCAGTTTCCCAGTCAATTTGGGGGTTATGGGCCCGCAACCAAGGGAGCCCCAGAATGACTGGGAAAAGGGGTGATGCAATAGCATCCAGGCGGAGGAGTTCCCGGTGCTGACCGGCAATGGAAGTCATAATGGAAGGGGTCTCCTGGTTGACTACTCCTGACTTTATCCGGGAACCATCAGCTAAAAAGATATGAAACCCCTTCTCCTTTGGGCGGAGGGGAATACCCTGCTGGTGAGCAAAATTGATATCCACAAAACAGCTGCATGCCCCCGAATCAACTATGGCCGACACCTCCACGGTCCTTTCGGAAAGCTGAAAGGAGAGGGGAACAACTAAGTACTGGGACGGGGTCATATCGCCAACAGATAAAGAAGATGAAGTGAACTTACTCAGTTTCTGCGGGCAGGAACGCACCATGTGACCAGCTTCGCCGCAGTACAGGCACAGATTCTGGGAGCGTCTGCGCTGGCGTTCCTCAGGCGATAGTTTAGGCCGAGCCAGGCCTAGCTGCATGGGTTCGGGGGCATCTTCAGCCGGCAGGTTCTGGATGCTTGGCCTAGTATGTTGACCGGATCCCTGAAATGACCCCCAGGGATTTCCGCGACCCTGACCAGACCTCTCCAATCTGCGCTCCCGTAGCCTACGGTCAATTTTAATAGTGAGTGCAATCAAGTCCTCTAATATCTCGGGCACCTCTACCCGGGCGAGCTCGTCTTTCAGAGCCTCAGATAGGCCCATACGAAACTGGTGTAAAAGGGCGAACTCGTTCCAACGAGTGTCACCCATCCAGCGCCTAAAGTCAGAGGCGTATTCCTCAGCCGTCCGCCGACCTTGTCGGAGTGTGTATAACGTGGCCTCGGCCGAGGCCGCCCGTTGTGGGTCATCATATAAGATGGCCATAGCGTTAAAGAAGCTGTCGACCGAAACCAGGTGAGGGTCATTGTTTCCCCTTAGTCGGTGGGCCCAGTCTTGGGGTTCACCCTGCAGCAGGGAGACAACAAACCCCACTTTCACTGACTCTGTCAAAAAGGTCCGTGGCTGTAGTTCAAAAAAGAGCAGACAAGAGTCACGAAATGACCGAAAACGTGTGCGATCCCCATGGAAGCGCTCGGGTAAGGGTACTCGGGGTTCCGCCATAGGGAGTGATGTGGGAGGCCCAGGAGCCGGCTCGTGGGCTGCTGCGACTGGAGGTGCAGGAGCCGGGGCCTGTGAAACAGGAACAGATATGGTGCAGGCCTGAAACCGATTCTCGATCTGCAGACATCTGTCCTGTAATGTGTTTACAGCTTGCGTCAGGGTAGACAGGTGCCTGCACACCTCGTCCAACGGGGTGAGTCCTCCTCGAGGCTCAGTCATGGCCTTCTGGTACTGTGAGGGACCGCCGAGCGGCACCACTAGCACTCCACTGGTCAGGCGTGCCCAGAGCGCGGAATCTAAGCCCCAGGGTACTTGTTCACCAGGGCCCCTGATGGTGGGGATGGACTTGTAGTACCCTGAGACCAGGTCGCCTCTACTGAGCACACCTGTCAGTGGTAGGGGTGTCCGCCAGGGGTTCCAACCAGGGAGAGCCAAATGTGAGGAGGTCGGGTGACCCTGATGGGATGGATGGATGGATGGCTGAGCAAGTGCGTAGTCAGACAGGCCGAGTCGGTAATGTAGAGGACGGTAAGGTACAAGGGAGCAGGCAGAGAATCGTCGGGTCACACGCCAGGTCAGCAACAGGAGGTCAGATCTACAGAGGGGCATCCAGGGAGAGAGGTCAGGCAAGCAAGGGTCTGGGCGGGAGAAATCAGCAAGGTCAAGAGCAATCCGGGTCAATAACTTACAGGATACAGGTTCACAGGATCAGGAATGCAGGTAAGACCAGAAGGCAACGAAATGACAGCTCAGGGACCTTTAAATATCCCGCCCTGCGCTGCCATTGGTGCCCAGCGGGCGGCCGCGGCTTCTACTGCGCATGCGCGAACTCGAACGCCGCGGCCGGCCCGGACCTAGTGCCCGTGTACTGGGAGGAGCAGTGCGCCTGCGCCGGGACCATCGAGGGACGGATCGCGGGGATCCCTGACAGCAGGATTTGTAGCTGAGTTTATAGTTTTTTACTCAGAGGTTGCTTTACTGTAATCTTGCACCTTGAAAAAATTAATTTAAAAAATGTAAAAAGTACAGCCAAAATGTTTTTTTTTTGTTTTCAGATCAATGAACTAAAATAACTATCTAATATTTTAAGCACACAATTCCCCTTGTAGATATTTTCTCTCACTTCCTTTGCATCTTTAGAATAGGAAATGAAGGGAATCTCCCCCACACAAGGACAGAAACATCAAAATATCAATTTACAGGGATTTTAACTAATATGACAAAACAAAAGGTTTGGGCTATAGAAACACTTTAAATTATTAATATACTCCAAATATCAGTAGGTACAATCAGTATGTAATTTGTGTACATGTGAGATGGGGAAACAGCTCTCATTGTTTGAACACTGTTTGTGTGGAAGTAAATTAATGTTTTGACTGACATTCTGCGGTTTAGCCACAAGATGTCACTGTTTTTCTAACACAGCCTCAGACTGCATAGATTTTTATATATTCATGAAGAGGTGGGGTTTTTTGCACACAGAGTTGGAGAGAACAGGAAGGAGAGAGAGAAGCCATGTTTTGGAGCATGGTGAATAAGGGGCCCTGTGAGCTGAGAATCTGATGATATCCAGGTGTGAAAGCGTCCCTCCATAACCAGAGCTGCAGCTAAGTGAAGCTGATGAGATTGCTGCCAGGAATGCTGATGAGATTGCTGCCAGGAAGGCTGATTAGAGCAGAGGAACTAAGCAACATATACGGTGAGACCGCATGCTTGTTGGAGAGACATTTGTTCTGTTCAGAGTCACCAGCAGATGGAAAGCAGACCCGGGTCGGTAAGATCGTGCATGCACCTCAATTCAGTGTTGGCGCCTTGAGACTGAGACAAGCCTATAGTTAGTTAGGGTCTCTGTTTTTGTCAGGCCACAAGTGTTGTTACTGATCATTGGAAGGACTCCACAACTTAAAGTGACATTTCACATTGGAGAGCTGATAAAATCCCACAAACTCAAGCCAGACTGGCGTTTTGCTCAGAAGGAATACTCAGGCACGTGCTACAGGACCAGTTATGGGAGAGAGAATACTGTAGATTTGTGTAAGATTGTAAGCTGTTGTGCTGCACTGCAGGCTAGCCCATACCATACACCCATACACTGATTCTTGCTCTTTTAGGGTAATAACAGGTAAGGTGTGGCAGCTTAGTTGTGCCTGCCAGTAGGTAAATTACTTCACTTTCTACCTTCATCCATCAGAAGGTGCCGTGCTGTGCAGCACAAGGGTCTCAGCCTTTGGGCTGGGTGTATGTAAATTTATTGTATGTTTCCAGCATTTGTGGTTGTGTTTATTTACCACATCTAAGTAAAATTCTGTTGTGGCAAAAGCTGGTGTTGGGGTTGCTTTCCTCGTTCATGACTTCACTGTATCCTGGGGAGCCCACCCCGGTACACGGCTTACATACAAAATAGCATGCCACAGATGTATTGGGGTTAATTTACTGGAAAGTGCAAAATCTGGTGCAACTGTGCATCGTAGTCAATCAGCTTCACTTCTAACTTCAGCTTGTTCAATTAAGCTTTGACAAAAAGAAATCTGGAAGCTGATTGGTTTCTGTGCGGAGCTGTAGCAGATTTTGCACTCTCCAGTTTCACAAAATCTACCTCATTGTGTTTTTTTTGAATAGATGCATTACAAGCCTATAACTTAAAGGATAAGTTCACCAGGCCTGGAAGAGCCCGTTTGTCCCTCTTCAGGGGGTGCGGGACCATATGACCACTATGATGCTCAATTAACAGATGTTGATTATCTGTAACGACTCCCAATGAAAATTCTTGAAAATATGGGAGCCGTGGTTGCAATATGCCTTTCCCACACTCCCCTGGCTAGCCTGGGGTTGTGATGTTGCTCGGTATTGGCGTTCTCGGACCCCTGCTCTTGGTCTTGTTATCTTTTTCCTTTTGTACTCCTCTTTCCTTTTCTTTTTCTGTTTGTTTTTGGTGTGGCAGTGGATAGCTGCCTTTAGTTTGAGTTACTGTTGGTGTTATACTAATGTTTTTGTCATTTATGTGCCATTGATACCCGCTGCGTGGGCGCACCTTTTGCTCTGTTGGTGTTAGAGCACTGTTTTTTTATGTGCAATTGATAGCCCCTGCGTGGGCGTGTTTTGTTGGCCCTTTCTTAAACTGTTTAAAAATTAATAAAAAACCACAGGTCAGGTGAAATGCTTTGGCCAATCACAGCACAATTGGGTGGAGCTAGCGGTGACATCATCTACATCTAGCTGGTTACATCAAACCAGCAAATGTCAGATAGTGGCGAGTGCTTGGTGGGTGCAGACAGGTCTGCAGATGTCGGGTTTTTTTCTTTTTCAGTGAGTAGGCATTGTTGTAACATGGCTGGATGTGATGATTGACGATAGATTACAAAGATGGAACCATTTTTTTTAGATAAAGGACTTGTCAAAAACTGTTGTTGTGTCCCTTTTAACATTTTACACTTTTTTGGTGAATGGGTAGGGGTACTATGTACCCCATACTCATTCACAAGGGAAACCAGGATCTGGGGGTCCCCTTGTTAAAGGGGGCTTCCAGATTCCGATAAGTCACCCCCAGAGACCCCCACAACCACAGCCCAGGGTTGTGGGAAAGAGACCCTTGTCCCAATCAACAAGAGGACAAGGTGCTTTGGGGGGAGCGTTCAGGAGGGGGGGCATTCGTTTGTCCCACCGCCTTTCCTGGCCTACCAGGCTGTGCTTGGATCAAGGGTCTGGTAGAAACTTAGGGGGGACCCCACACTTTTTTCCATTATTTGGGGGTGGGGTTCCCCTTAAAAGTCTTACCAGGCCTAAAAAGACTGCTAAGCATTTTAGGGGGAACCCCATGCACTTCCCCCCCATTTCTGGAAGGTGAGGTTCCCCTTAAAAGTGTTACGAGGCATAAAGTTCCTGGTATGGCTTTTAGGGGGAATCCCACACACTTTTTAAAAAAAGTTTTACTGTGGGGTCCCTCCTAAACTTCCTACCAGATTTAAAGGGTCTGGTATGGATTGGGGGGAGGGGGAACCCAACGCTGTTTGTGCAACTTTGCAGGTAGTTTAAGCCCCCCCCCCCCCCCAGGCATGATATTTAAAGGAATGTTTTTTTTAAGCAATGAAAACTGACTTCCCCTTTAAAAACAATACTTTTTGATGTTTTTTTTTCACTGATTCATGTCCCTCAGGGCAGTACCCGAGTCCCCATACCCCTGTGATGGCCAATAACTTGCTAATAAGCCATCAAAATGAGGCATCTTGAATTTACATGTTTGAGTTTCGTAGACTTGCATTATGCTCAAAGTCTGCAGTTGAACTTTCATTAGGTTCGCATGTTCGACCATGAACCGAACAGGGTGTTCGGCCCATCACTATAGAAAAGTGTACTCTTTAAAAAATACTGCTAAAGCATTCAACATCTTACAGTTTGGCCAGTGACAAAACAGTTTAATAGTATAGTTTGTGCTGCTTTGCTTAAAAGTATAATACAATGCCAAATTAGAGTTTACTAAAACACTTCAAGACTACATTCCCTAAACCCCCTCCTATCCTTGTACCCTAAATTATTCTTAGATATATTCAAAACACAGACTGTAGGCAACGCACGTCTTGCATCTTGCAATAAATATTAGAGTGTATTTTTGGGAGGCAATGACAGCATGTAAGAAACTTGGCAAGTCTATGCCCCACTTTTTCCAAGCTATTTGTGGTGCAATCTATCCCCTGTATAATATAGTGGAAAAAAATTATGCCTTGGTTGCCTCGGAGGGGCAAATGCCTATCTGTGTTTTTGTTTTCTCTCTTTTTTTTGCATAAAGTCTTTTTTTTATTTTCATATGTATTTTATTTTTTCTGTATTTTCTTTTTTGGCTGCACACAGTAGAGGCCCCAAATGTCTCCAATTCATATGCTTTGCCAGCATAATAGTTCTTCTCCTAGACACTGAACAGCAATAAGTTTAATATTTTTTCACATTTATTTATTTAATTATTGTCAGGGCACTGAAGGCATAACTGCGGGGACTGTGCAAAGAGAATGACAGGCGCATGGTTCAGCAGTCCATGTATATGTAGATAATTGTATAAATTCCAATGTGGGCAGGGGTAATCCAGTAAGCACTAAGGGCAGGCTGCGATGGAGCAAAGAGAACTCTGCAGTAGAAGAAACAAAAGGACACAACGCCTCTAAGCGTAAACTGTGTGGTATTATTTAATAAGAATGTAAGTATAGCAACTCACAATTGGATAATAAAAACAGGCTCATAGGGAAGTGGTGTAAAAACATCTGTCGCCAGTTGTAGATGACTGATCCGGAGAAGAGTGAACCTTGGTCCGCCAGCAGGTGGTGCTGCATCAGGTAAAGCATGGATGGTAAAGCCTAGCTGGGTCTCCAATATGTTTGGGGTTAGTCACGTTGGGCGTCTGACATCATCGGGATGCGACACATTTCTGAGCATGAGCGGGACCAGCTTGCCTGATGAAAGAGCGCTCCGGCCGACACTGGTCCCGCACATGCTCAGAAACGTGTCGCATCCCAATAGCGTCAGACGCCCAGCGTGACTAACCCCGGACATATTGGCGACCCAGCCAGGCTTTACCATCCATGCCTGGATGGTGTTCTCAAAGCTCCTGGCATCTAAATTAATGTTCATAGCTTCTGATTTACTTGTATTTATAGTGTGACTTGAAAGATTTGCAAATTGTTTCAGAAGTTTAAAAAGATTTGGAAGGGTGGTGTGAGGCTTTGTGATGAAAATCAAAAGGTTATCTGCAAATAATGAATATTTATGATTAATACCTCCTTTCTCAATTCGGAGTAGGGTGTCCTTTTATGAAACTGAGATCAGCGGCAATCCTGAGGATCGTTGCTGATCTCAGATCATTAGTGGTTTAGAAAACAGAGAACATGTTCTCCGCTGATCATCTCAGCACACAGACTGCCAGTGTATGAAGGAGCGATGTCAGCCCTTCACTGGAGATCTGTGTTCTCCCTCCAGATTCTCCAGCCCAGAGGTAGATCGCTTCTCTCCCCATTAGGAGAAGTGATCTACACCATTTCATAAAAAGGCATTCAAAGGAGAACTGTCTCCTCTGAGAATGCCAGATAACTGAGCAGTGGTCATTTACTACTACAGGATAAAATGACACCTATGTTTGAAATGTGTGAATTGCAATAGCCAATGTTTCAATAGCAATTATAAAGAGGGAAGGGGATAGAGGGCTTCCCTAGAGCATATCCGACCTGATGGCTATAGGTTCTGATTTATAAAATTTCATTTTCAGCTGAGCTGTTGGAGTGCTGTATAAAGTTTGCAAAAAAGTAAGAAACCTAGGCCCTTTTCGGTCAGGACCTGAAAAAGATATGTCCAAGAAACTGTATTGAAAGCCTTCTGAAGATCAAGGGATAAACTTTTTGTTGTTCAGCGGCTTGTCTATGTGGCAGAAAACCCCACTTGGTCTTTATGAACTTAATGGGCAATAAAGCCACCAAGTCTGGAAACGTACATTTTTGTAAGTAATTTGAGATCACAACTGTATAAAGAAACTGGCCTGTAATTGGCTATCACACTGGGATCTTTATTGAGTTTTGACATTAAACAAACAAATGCCCTAGAGTCTTCATTCACATAATTACCTTCCCTAATTCCATTAAGTTCTCGACCATGTGCAGAATAAAGGGGCACATTTCTTATAACAGGCAGCTTTGAAGCCATCAGTTCAAGGAGTTATTAGGGTAATTTAGTTTTTTTTTGCCAATGCAACTTCTTCTGCTGCTACTTCTTTATCCATAAAGTCTGTGAGTCTCTGACAAAGCAGGGATGGGTAAGTTGGAGACAAAATTTTCAAAATTCTGGCCAATAGCAGAAACAGGATGTTTATATAAAGAAGTAACGCAAGTGTGACATTCTTTGAGTACAGTTAGAGGATTTTGAGTGAAAGACCCATCAGATTTCCTGAGTTTAAGAATAACACTAGCTAATAGTGGATTCAGTTTTTTAGCCAATAAGGTGCCTGGACGATTAGATTGTGAATAGCAACCATCCATTGCAAAAAAATTTCCTTTTTTGTCATAAGACAGGTGATAAGCTCTAGCCTAGTCTTTTCTATTTTATTTCTAAGATCTAGATGGGGGTTCATTTTATGTTCTTTAAGTAAATAGTATGTGTATGTATAGATGTAAGTTAGGGACCTTAGATTGTACGCCCCTTGAGGGTTACGGACTGATGTGAATGTTCAATATATATGTAAAACACTACATAAATATACGGCGCTATATAAGTACCTTTAATAGATTCATAAATAAATGGTTAAGTTAATAGGGGCCTCAGAGTTTTTTTTATATCAGGAAGCAATTTGGATAAGGGTGCCACAAAGTCATTTTATGGGCATTCCAGTTAGTTATCGTAGATATAATTTCTGAAGTATTAAGCATAAACTATTTTCGCAGGCAAAGTTCAACATTAAAATAAATGGATAGAATACTAAGAGATCCACTCAAACACCAGGTAAATGAGGACAGCTATCTACGGATTTCGGAACCCGGCCAGGGGACTTTCAAACTTTTGATGATAAGACAAGCAGGATTGCAGTTGAAGGAGTAAAGATATGGTCTATCCTAGAATACGTAGAGTGAACATCAGAGTAGAATGTATAATCACTTTTAGAGCCATTAAATTCTCTCCAGATATCAACTAAGTCAAGCCAGTGTGGTAGCTTAGCCAGCTTGGTACCAGATTTAGCACAGAAAAGAATCTGTGAATCAGGAGGTCCAGATCTATCCCAGGATGAGTCAAGAGCTAAATTAGAATTGCCTCCTGTGATGGAGAGTAGGCAGGACAGAACACACAGAGTAGATGGCAAACGCACAAAGCTTTATTGAGGCAAACAGATGACAGTCACCGAATAGGGGAGTTCGCAGAGAGGGTGAATACGCCAGTCCAGGGTGACACGGAAGGACCAACACACTTAAAATCCAACACCGAGAGCCAAGGGAGAGTCTCTGTAGCAAGTAATCCAACAGGGGGGTGGTGTGGGGTCAGCACAAGAACAGTTCAAGTGAAGCAGGCAGAGGGCTTGTACTCACAGATCTCTGGAGTCTAGCAAACAGTCTTCCTCAGCTCTGGGAGAAGGGGGGGTCCTAGGAAGCCTTGGGTCTTTGCCGAGCCTGGCCACGGAAAAGGTCCCAGCCACAGCCCAGGCTCCTTTCAGGCTCCTTCTGTCAGCTACACAGCGGTGAATACCTCGGGAGCCTGGCATCAGCTTCTTAAAACTGGTTGGACCCCCCTAGTCCCCTAGGCAACCGGGGGGGGAGTGGAGGTAGCTTGGCTCTAGCTTGTCTTAGGAATGCATTTCATCTCAGCAGAAGGGGGGAGGGGCATGGAAAAGGACAGCAGAGAGACCAGGGACAGAGCAAGGGGCTGAGAGGGGGGGCAGCTGTGACACTAGATACATAAATAAATGATTAAGTTAATAGGGGCCTCAGAGTTTTTTTTATATCAGGAAGCAATTTGGATAAGGGTGCCACGAACAGTCATTTTATGGGCATTCCAGTTAGTTATCGGAGATGTCATTTCTGAAGTATTAAGCATTAAATATTTTCGTAGGCAAAGTTCAACATCAAAACAAATGGATAGAATACTAAGAGATCCACTCAAACACTAGGCAAATGAGGAAAGCTATCTACGGAATTCGGAAACCGGCCAGGGGACTTTCAAAATTTTTGATGATAAGACAAGCAGGATTGTAGTTGAAGGAGTAAAGATATGGTCTATCCTAGAATATGTAGAGTGAACATCAGAGTAGAATGTATAATCACTTTTTTAATGGCACTTTTTAGAGCCAATAAATTATCTCCAGATATCAATTAAGTCAAGCCAGTGTGGTAGCTTAGCCAGCTTGGTACCAGATTTAGCACAGTAAAGAATCTGTGAACCAGGAGGACCAGATCTATCCCAGGATGAGTCAAGAGCTAAATTAGAATTGCCTCCTATGATAACCCTTTCTTCAAACTCTGTTTTGAGATCAATCACCCGGTGGTCTGGGGATCAGGGTGTGCTGGTGAGAAGTGGCAGGGTCCCTGCTGGTAGATGGTATAGACAGTATTTGTCTGGTAAGGTGCAGAGCTGTGAAATTAAGCCTCCGCCATGTTCAGCTCCTGAACATCACTCTCTCAATCATCAGTGACTATTGATAGCCCTTATGCTGCTAGCAGTGGTATACAGATAGGAAAGTATGTCAAATTTACTTGTTTTAATCTTTTTTTCACATTTCTTCAGGTACGTTCTGGTTTCCAGACCTAGGCAAATGATGACAAACATCCCAGGAGTCTTCAGGAGGGGTGGAGGGCTTCTTCTCCTTTGAAGCCACTGTTATGTTTAAAATCAGCACGGCTATACAGAGATATGTGAATGAATAAACTACAGGTTTCATCTGCCACCGCAGCAGATGGACTTGTAGTTTTAATTGAACTACAAGCATGCTGATTAGCATGCTTTTAGTTCATTCATTCTTCCTCCATCTTTTTAATTGAAAGCCCATACAGAGATACATTCCTGTAAAATAAATAAATACATGCATATCTCTTTTTCCTGTGAACTTAGCCTTTAGGATTTCTGCTGCAATATTGTGTTTTAAGAAACCCTGCAAGGTTCAACGTTGATGTTTGTTTAATTCTGCTGACAAATTAATGCGGGAAATAGATATTCAGAGGTGAATAAGGCAGAATAAAAGACAGTCAACAAGCTCTGCAGAAAAAAAAAATACTATTTAGGAAGCACCCTGTTGTTAACATTTAATGATGAAACAGTATACAATTTCAGTGTGCAAACTTGCAAACATTAAAATTGATAAAATAATTATAACCTTAACTGGTATTTTGATTTCTTCCTTCTATATATGTGCAGTGATTATTGAAACACTCCAATGTACTCCAGTACATTATAAAGTGAAAATATGAAATTTTGAAAAACTTAAGAAATACAACTTTATAGGCAGTGCTCACTAAATTTGAACACAGAACACTGTCAAATATAGAACTCTTGCATCTAGGTACTGAAAATGTATATGTATTGTATGATTGATTGCATTACTATGACAAAATAGATCATTCACAGAGCAAAAACCTGCTGAAAAATTCCAGCTTGCTGAGTGATTTTTGCAACAACATTTATCTAGAAAGATAATTCATATAAACAATATTTCTTGGATAAACAAACACTCGACTTGAAACCATTAACCTATGCATGTGGGTAATCTTAGTAAGTCACCCACAATCTGCTTATTATAACTAACAGAGAAAACAAATGTACCCAGATGTCTTCCAGAGAAATTCTTGTTTTTTCCTACAATTCTAGCTTACCAGATGCAAAAAAACATTTGTTGTATTACAAAAAATAGCTTTGAACATAAGAAAGTAGACACCTACCAGTTCAGAGCACCTGCCAAGACCACATTGAAATTTTAGTCGCCCAAAGCAAAATCTTTTTGTCTGATTCATCCTGTTAGTACTGGAGTTCATTTGGGTGCAGCTGTTGACAGATGAGGCTCTACCAGAACAAAGATGAGTCAAGCACATATTAAGCTATTCAGCAGAAACTATAAAAAGGTATATAAAATTATGATTTAGGACTTAATTGTTCCAATTTAATTAACAAGTCTGAGTGTGATATGCCAATCACTTTGCAAGGTATATTAACAACCAAGATTCTATAAAAGTTATCAATCCCCAAAGACTTTAAAGAAGAAATCTCACCCACCTTTTTTAGTTGATTCTGTCTCCCAGGGCACAAAATGCATAAAGTATTTTGTTTCATCTTTCTAGGCCAGCCTAGTGTTGTCAACTGCACCGATCCCCCTGCCGCTGTTCGACCAGGCAGTTAAAAAGGAAGACAATATTAAATGAACCTTGACTTGACAGCACTTTTCTCTGGCACCATGGGCTTCCCCAATGGAAAGGGAGTGTCAATTCAACCCTTTGCAACACAGGCGCACTTACAGCAGAGCACTACTGGTTCTTTGTCTGGGTAAATGGCATCTGTGAAAATGTGGTTGGTGTTCTCATGGTCATTAAGTTGATACTGCCATGAAATTAGAGATAAGAAACAGATCCTTCTGTAAAGAATAGAGAACATGTTTACCTGTTCCATTGCCCACAATGCTGATCTTCCTAGTCTTAAAAAGCTAATGTGCTCAGAGAATCCTCTTCATCCAAAACAATGGCCAATCCCCGAGTGAGTGGTATAGTTTCTGTTGCTGGCCCTTACAGCACTACTATGTCCTCTGGTTATATAGAGGCAAGCGGAGTGAAGTCTGGTGTTTGCCAGGGAATCATATACTCAGTAATCCCAGAAGTGTGTTGGATGAAGAGGATTCTACCTTTTTAAAGGGATAAGAAGTGTGTGTGGCAGGACAAGTAAGTATAATGTCTTTTCTTTATAGGTGGATCTGCTTTTTCCACTTTATAATTGAGCAACAGTGTTGTTTATTCTATCATTATTACATTAAAAAAGTATTTTTTGATCATTTATCACAGGAATGCCTATGAAAAATTCCAACGGCAAAAGTTTTTAATAGTTTCAATCATTCAAAAAAAAATTAACGATTGAGTTGTGCTCTATATTGTGGTTGTGTAGAAAATAGGCAGTGACTTGGGAATCCCTTGAGAGAGTGGATGTAAATTCTAATCTGTCACAAAAATTAAAGCAAAATGGCACCCAGTGATAACAAAAGTAAGCTAAACGTTCTCGATTACTTAATTGAGGTAAAAGATAGGAAACGTTGACATGACCACTTGCCCTCCTGAGGATTTACCCCCCTTCCTGACCAGGCCATTTTTTGCGTTTTGGCACTGCGTTACTTTAACTGACAATTGCATGGTCATGCAATGCTGCACCCAAATGAAATTTGCGGCCTTTTTTTTTCCAACGAATTGAGCTTTCTTTTGTTGGTATTTGATTGCCTGTGCGGTTTTTATTTTTTGCGCTATAAAAAAAGACTGACAATTTTGAGAAAAAAACAATATTTTTGACTTTTTGCTATTAAACATGTCCAGTACAAAAATTTTAAAAAATACAATTTTGTCTTAAATTTAGGACAAAATGTATTCTGCTACATGTCTTCGCTGGAAAAAAATCCCAATACATATAAATTACTTGGTTTACGTGAAAGTTATAGCATTTACAAATGGAGGCGATCAGCGACTTATAGCGGGACTACGGCAGACATTCAGTGCTAAAAAAAAAGCACTGGCACTGCACTAATGGCACTGGGCAGGAAAGGGTTAACATAAGGGGTGATCAAAGGGTTAACTGTGTGCAGGGAGTATTTTAATAGGGGGCAGTGTCTGTGTGCTTCACTGTAAGCACACTGCTTTGGATGGCTGCGCTGTGCACAGCCATCCAAAGCAGTGTGCCCGAGCTGACAGGGATGAGAACTGAAAAACATCTCCCCATTGGAGATCCTCAGTAATCGGGCACTGGCGAGTAATCAATATTTATAAGCAACAGCGTAAAAATAAATAAATACATAAATTTAAAAAAAATTTAAATGCCTACGTCCCCCTGTGCTTGTGTGCAAAGGCGAATGCATGAGTCTGTCTCGCATGCACGCAAACAGCAATCATCCCACACATGTAAGGCATCACCAAACATCAGATCGTGGGCAGTAATTCTAGCACAAGACCTTCTATATAAATCTAAAGTGGTAACCTGTAAAGGTTTTTAAAGGGTCGCCCATAGATAGTAAAAGTTATATTGTTTGTGGCCTTTGCACGGGTGTGCATAATTTTAAAGGAAGACATTTTTGGTATCTATTTACTCATCGTAACATTTATATTTTACCAAAAAATGTGGTTTGTTTTGTGGGGGTTTTTTTGCATTACAATTAAAAAGTGTAGTTTTTCCAAAATAACGTTTTTGAAAAACCTCTGCACAAATACCATGTTACATAAAAAACTGCAAAACCCGCCAATTTATTCTCTAGCGCCTCTGCTTTAAAAATATATAATGTTTGGGGGTTCTAAGAAATTTTCTAGCAAAAAACACTGATTGTTACCCGTAAAAAAAGTGCTGGAAAAGGCTTGGTCTTCTTCAAATGGATATGGTATTGGGGAGTCTCACATTAGATAGAGACCATTAAGAAAAGAAGGTCCCCAAAATGCTTTCAGATGTGTAGATCCTCTGAACTAACAAAAGCCAATCTGAAAATGAATGAAGGTCCAACTAATGGTACTGGGCGTGCAGTATCTCTTAAAGGTAACATAAGACAAAAGCTTCCTGCAAGTTCAGTACTGTACATCATACATATTGTTCAAAGACAGGAGGAAGACACTGAAATGTCTAGCATGAGGGATCATTTTGCAGCTCAGTCTAGGACATGGTACTCTCTGATTGGACAAGGCGGAAAAGAGGGTCATATGACACCACATTTAGTACCAACAGAACAGATTTAGTAACCAGTTTAGTGATAGCAAAGGAACCATCAGGTTGATTAAGAATATACAGTACATGGACCCCAAACCATCGAACAAAGACCTAAAAAGGAACCTTTACCTAATAGCTGCAAGAGAAGATTATGTTACCTGATTTACCAAAACCTATAATGTTTTCATGTATATGTGATTCTGTCAAAAAAATAGATGATGAATCTAGTGAACAACATTTTCTACTACATTTAGAAGGTGTCTTTGATTCGATTACCAATGAGAGCAAATCCTACTACAGATGTTTTTCGACAAAAGTTAAATAAAGTCCTAGAAGGATGCTCTCGCATCAAAACAATAGCAGATGATGTTATATTCATTTTGGAAAGCGATGACCTGGAGTTTGCACCTAAGACTATGATCAGGAGATGACATAATTCTGGACAGAAGTATATAGTAGAATAGAAAACTAAACTTGAATGAATTCAAACTGAAAATTACCGAAGTTCCATACATTGATCATTATCCAACCTTAAGTGGTTTGAAAGTGAATTCAGAAAATGCATGATCTACAAAGGAAATCTGTACTCTTACAGATGTACAGTATATGAAATCCAGTAATTTTGTAAGCCGTGTACCAGGGTGCGCTCCCCGGGATACAGTGAAGTCACGAACGAGGAAAGCAACCCCAACACCAGCTTTTGCCACAACAGAATTTTACTTAGATGTGGCAAATAAACACAACCACAAATGCTGAGAACATACAATAAATTTACATACACCCAGCCCGAAGGCTGAGACCCTTGTGCTGCACAGCACGGCACCTCCTGATGGATGAAGGTAGAAGGTGTAGTAATTTACCTACTGGCAGGCACAAATAAGCTGCCACACCTTACCCGTTATTACCCTAAAAGAGCAGGAATCAGTGTATGGGTGTACGGTATGGACTAGCCTGCAGTGCAGCACAACAGCTTACAATCTTACACAAATCTACAGTATTCCCTCTCCCATAACTGGTCCTGTAGCACGTGCCTGAGTATTCCTTCTGAGCAAAACGTCAGTCTGGCTTGAGTTTGTGGGATGTTATCAGCTCTCCAATGTGAAATGTCACTTTACGTTATGGAGTCCTTCCAATGACCAGTAATAACACTTGTGGCCTGACACAAACAGAGACCCTAACTAACTAACTATAGGCCTGGACTCAGTTTCTAGGCGCCAACACTGAAATGAGGTGCGTGCACGATCTTACCGACCCGGGTCTGCTTTTCATCCGCTGTTGACTCTGAACAGAACAAATGTCTCTCCAACAAGCATGCGGTCTCCCAGTGTATATTGCTTTGTTCCTCTGCTCTCATCAGCATTCCTGGCAGCAATCTTCCTTTCTCTGAACAGGATCAGGGTCTTGGACACGATCAGTTTCACTTAGCTGCAGCTCTGGTTACTGAGGGAAGCTCTTACATCTGGATACCATCAGATTCTCTGCTCACATGGCTCCTGCATTCACCATCCTCTAAAACATGGCTGCTTTCTCTCCCCTTCCTGTTCTCTAAACTCTGTGTGAAAAACCCCACCTCTTCATGAATATAGAAATATCTATGCAGTCTGAGGCTGTGTTAGGAAAACAGTGACATCTTGTGGCTAAACCGCAGAAAGTCACTCCAGAACATTTAATTTACTCCACACAATAATTTGCTGGACACAAACAGTGTTCAAACAATGAAAGCTGTTTCCCCATCTCACAATTTCATGGTATTGTTAAAATGAATGTAGTTTAAAATGATAAGCAGGTGTATATTTATCTTCTCTATGCAATGGGATCCCCAAGAAAAAAAAACCCTTTAGTGTTTATGACCACTTTTTCCAAATACTGTACATGTCACTCTGATAGCTGTGGGTATTTGATACACATAATTCAGAAAGATTTGGGCTGGGAATGGACTACACAGGATGGGGCATTCCAGGCTGTTGCAGATACAGATGTCCACAAATATTTTAATCCAGATGAAACAGTGGTAGTAGAATGTGATGCCTTAAAAACAGGTTATGGAGTCACATTAATGCAGAAAAACAGCTGACCATCTTTGCACAGCAGAGCTTCAACATGTACAAAGCAGGGCTGGGATCTAACTGGGAAGAGACAAATGGCAGTAGTGTTTGGGATGGAAAAACTGGATCATAAATCCAAGGATAGCATTAGAAAAAATCCACCCAATAAATATGTTGTCAATATTAATAAATTATAAATATGCATATATTGTATGAATTATTTAAATATTAGGATAACTGGAGCTAAATGTTTGGTTAACCACTTGCCTACCGAGCACTTATACCCCCTTCCTGCCCAGGCCAATTTTCAGCTTTCAGTGCTGTCACACTTTGAATGACTGATATAGAAAATGGCATATGCATTTACTCCTGCACTGGAAGAAGGACTCTACAGAGGCTATAACCACATGTGGGATGCCTTAAACAGTGCATGCCTTGCTGCCCTCAATGGATCAGGGAAATCCAAATGTACTGCAAGCAAAAGAGAACAAATAGAGGCCTAGTGAATTATCTCAAAAAAACATTTATTGTATAAAAGAATTGGTAATATACTCACAAAAGATAACATTGTCAAGGGCACATCATATAAAATACAGCTTGGTCCAGTCTCACCGAGCCAGACTTGGTTGGAGGTCTAGCAGAGGCGTCCCTAGGGTTGGTGTCACCCGGTGCAGTGACACTTGGTGACACCCCCTCCGACGATCCCCGCAGAATGGATCAGATCTGCGGATTGAGCATAATGGATTGGACTCCGATCCATTATGATCAATCCGCAGATCCGATCCATCCTGCGGGGATTGTCGGCTTTCTTTACAACTTACCATTTTTTGGAGCGGGTCCGGTGTAACCCCATATAGATTGCATGCCAACGATCCCCGCAGTAGCCAACGATCCCCGCAGTAGCGCACGTTTACTCGCATCAAATATTATTTTCTGCCAAAATGCTGCTGCTGCTGCTACCACGCTGGTCGCATTTTTTTTCTGCCTCGAAACACATGGAAGCATAAAAACAGTGCTAAAACATCCAGCATGGATGAGGCCGTAAAATGGTGCCGCACCAAAACCGCATGGTGCTGAAGTAACACGCAGTTTGGCGTGGCGTGATCGCACCCCTATTTTCCAGGTGCGTGGGGGTGGTGTTAACAATTAAAGGCACCTGCGCTCATCTACAAAGGGCAGCCGGACCCGTGCGGTGCGGGAAAAGCGCGTTTCCTGCACCGCAAAGTGGTGTGAGCGGGCCCTGTGTGAGGCTGCGTGCCCATATAAGGGCATGGATCTTGCCCCCGCCCCTTTGATGGGGGCAGGGAGAAGACCTAGCTTGCAAGCTGATTGGGTGACAAAATAAGTTCGGAGGAAGATGACGCCGGAGACAATAAAAGTGTTGCCTGTGCATTTCCGTTTCCAGTGTCACACAACAAGAAGTGCGAGGAAATCTCCTCTTAGGCCGTTGGTGTCCCCAATGGGAGGTTTCCTCATCACTTCTTGTTTTGGTGACAACTGTAAAGGTTTGGGTCCCCATCACTTCCTCTCTAGGGGACACCAGGAGAGTGAATCTCCCCAACGAGGATGTAAAGGGGTTCTCACCCATCCCCCTCTCCATCAAACACTGAAATAGACAGATGTGAGGGGAGGGGGTGATCTGAGGGACACAGGTGCACAGTGGCCCTGCCTCCATATTGCCCGTATATGACACCCCAGCGGGTACACTTACCCTGGCCTCTCCCTGTAGATCTCGCTGTATGTCTGTGGCTCTCTCATGCACTCTCTATGGCACCTGCTGTGTTGCACACCAGTCCAGAGGACGCGTCTCCTAGGTAACGGGCAGGGGGCAGTGCGCCCAAAAGGTGGGCTAACTCGACGATTGCATCACGGTGGGCGGAGCTTTAGCTGGCAAAAGGCAGACCTGCACACTCGCAGCCTACATGTGGGCGGAGCTAAACCTACAAGGCTCGAATTCACCTATACGGGGTGACACCGGACCTGCTCCAAGAAAAGGTAAGTTGTAAAGAAAGCCGACGATCCTTTCGTTTTGTCGGCTTGCTTTACAAGTTACCTTTTTGGGAGCGAGTCCAGTGTCACCCCGTGCGGTCAGTGTCACCCGGTGTACAAGCTGGCAACGCTCTCTTATACTAGAAAAGAGAGGGTTATTTCTTATTAATTGTGCTAGGGGTTCCATAAGCATGACAAAACTGATGGAGGAAAGGAGATATATATATACACTATATTACCAAAAGGATTAAAGTATTAGGACACCCCTCCAAATCATTTTATTCAAGTGTTCCAATCACCTCCGTGACCACAGGTGTATAAAATCAAGCAGCTAGGCATGCAGACTGCTTCTACAAACATTTGTGAAAGAATGGGTCACTCTCAGGAGCTCAGTGAATTCAAGCGTGGTACCGTGATAGGCTCCCACCTGTGCAATAAGTCCATCCATGAAATATCCTTGCTACTAAATATTCCACAGCCAACTGTTAGTGGTATTATAACAAAGTGGAAGCAACTGGTCAACAACAGCAACTCAGCCACGAAGTGGTAGGCCACGTAAGATGACAGAATGGGGTCAGCGCATACTGAAGAGCATAGTGCGCAGAGGTTGCCAACTGTGTGCAGAGTCAATAGCTAAAGACCTCCAATTTCGTGTCGCCTTCATATTAGCACAACAACAGTCCGTAGAGAGCTTCATGGAATGGGTTTCCATAAACGGGCAGCTGCATCCAAGCCTTACATCACCAAGTGCAATGCAAATTGTTGGATGTTGTGGTATAAAGCACGCCACCAATGGACTCTAGAGCAGTGAAGACTTGTTCTCTGGAGTGATAAATCACATCTCTCTGTTTGGCAATCTGATGGACGTGTCTGGGTTTGGTGGTTGCCAGGAGAATGGTACTGTTTAGATCTGTTTGCAGATGATGTAGCTCTCATGATATCCAACCCTTTAATATCACTCCTTGCCATACAAACAACATTCATTCATATGGAAATGTTTCATTTTACAAAATCAACAAAACTATATTTTAGTTATTAGAACTCAAAAACAGATTCTTCAAACACAATTTCAATATTCCTGAACATCTGACTCAATAATCTACCTATAAATTATGAACAATTGCTGACCAACCCAGATATCTACTTCTAGCGTAAAACTTAACTCGACATGAAGTAGGACAGGGAGAATACCAACTCTAATTATACCACTATATAAGCTATTTTATAAGGTTGTAGACAACTGGACCAAACCCTAAAGCATCCAGATGACCCAAAAATGTGATCCCAGTTGAAAGTTTTGAATGTTTCATTCCATGTTTAAACCTTACATCCTGATT
The DNA here is from genome assembly GCF_062004578.1 of Staurois parvus. Classification (NCBI taxonomy): domain Eukaryota; kingdom Metazoa; phylum Chordata; class Amphibia; order Anura; family Ranidae; genus Staurois; species Staurois parvus. The sequence goes on from NW_028317877.1 coordinate 17,406,292, forward strand.
TACGCTGGGTATCTATAATATTCATACACTAGATCTCTTGAAATCCTTTGATGCGCTAAAAACAGAATAACATATTCAACTAAAGAATGACTATAAATGCTCTCAAAACAATTACTTCTTCCAGAGTAAATATGTAGAAACGTCATTCTATATGAACCAAAACATATCCTGCTTCCCAGATCACATCGCAATCCATGGTATGGGAATCTCTTTATATAATGAATTTAACCTGAAAATTTGATTCCAAAAAAATTACTGTTAAGAAGGGAAAAAGATATGAGCAAAAATTCCCCATCTTAAAAATGGAAAAAAAAGCTGTTCAATATAATTTCCAATCATTCCATTGAGCGAACAACTGGGGACTACTTCAGACTACAGTAGTACAATAAACTAGAATAGTACAATAGAGATGGTACCTTACCAGTACAAGCCATCCAAGTTTTAACCATCCAACTCCACCCAGGGCTGGAGGGAATTTGGTTCTCTAGGCTCTCTAATACACAAAAAGAAACGAAAAAAGCTGAGCAAACAGTGAAAAAATAGCTGCTGGCAAGACAATCAGGTCAATTGCATACAAATATTGTAAATAAATTGCCATGCTCAAATGTCACAACTCAGAATCTGTCACAACCAAATAAGTAATAACATAAATGAGTCCAAATGTAGAAACAAATAGTCCCAATGTTATGTAGTCACAATGTATCTTCAATATAATTAGTGCTCCACCACCAGAAAATGTAGGACTCTTACCAGAACATGTGGACACTTATAAAAGAGTCACAAACGTATGAGAATATATCCATCAAATCTCTCAGAATTAGAAGATGTTATATCGTGGTACTGGATGGAAGTATCACCTTTAATTCCTCCCCATTCTTAATCTCATGATAATACCTCTCAGTATGGCCATGCAAAAAAAGACAAAGGGGTGACCATCGCATAAACCATGTTTATTATCATAAAGTATTGCACTCACATTCAGGTGAGTGTTCTTCTGTCCTAGAAACAGGTACACTTCCTGGTGTTAGAGAGTAGCGTGTAGACGTCAGGGGCACAAGCTCAATCTGCTGCATTTCATCACATATGGCGTCGTCTGGGGCATCATTAGGCATTTATTGACAAAAAAATCAAAATTTTTCAGCTTCCAAAAATCAAGTGCCCCTGATGACGTTACCTGTGATGAAGCACGTAGGATGGAACCACGCACACACGCTACTGAGCATGCACGAATGGCCAGTGGCCATTTTGGAAACTGGATAATTTGGATTTTTTTGTAAATCAATGCCTAATGATGTTTGCTTACATGTAAGTGTAACCATACTTTAAATAAATGCTGTGATTATGGTTCTACACTTTGTGGAGTCCAAGCCTTATCCTGAATGGTTTAACTACCCTAATTAAGGTCCATTGTTTGGAAGATCCTTATCTGCTGTTTTGGTGATCTGGAGGAGGATTCGAGTGACCGGCTTTCTGGATTGTTTAATAAAGCGTGATTGACCGCTCTTGACAGGGGGTCATGCCTTTCTGGTAAGCCTTCTGTAGTAGTGGTTGGCAACATGACAACTGTCCTTGGATTTCTTTTGTTTCATCACAGCCTCTGGGACTTTTATTTTATTTTATTTTTGGATGAGTATTTTATGACACATTTTCACTGTTTTCTTATGATTATTTGTAACTTTTTAAGCGCTGCACTTTTATGTATTTATAACTCAAGCATTGCTAATAAAAGAATTAATGTCCCACTCAACATTCATGCCATAGGGGAAAAAAGATTTAAGTTCATAAATCCAACTTGTCTCTAATTGAGACACTCCCCTTTTATAGGAACCCCCATGCCATGGTGCTTTATATCTATCGCCAAAAATTTGGTCCCCCTTATATCTTTATTGTGATGGAGAACACTATGTCCCTTATTGCCTTTTTCGATATTGTTTATTAATTTATTTATTTCAGGTACTTATATAGCGCCGTCAATTTATGCAGCGCTTTACATATATATTGTAAATTCACATCAGTCCCTAACCCTCAAGGGGCGTACAATCTAAGGTCCCTAACTCACATTCATACATACACATACTAGGCACAATTTAGACAGGAGCCAATTAACCTACCAGCATGTCTTTGGAGTGTTGGAGGAAACCAGAGTACCTGGAGGAAACCCACGCAAGCACAGGGAGAACATGCAAACTCCAGGCAGGTGGTGCCTTGGCTGGGATTCAAACCAACGACCTGAGTACTGCCAGGCGGAAGTGCTAACCATTTAGCCACTGTGCTGCCTATGTGTTAATGCTAATGTGTTTGTTCACTCGTACTGAAAAGGACCTAATGGTTCTACCTACATATTGTTTCCCACAAGGACAAATGATTGGATATTCCACATTTTTTGAAGTACATGTGATAAATGATTTTATGGAATACTCCTTGGAAGTAACCGTGGGTTTGAAATTATCGCATTTGGCAGACACAACATTTCTTGCATGGATAATACCCTTTGAGATCATGAAAAAATGTAAGTTGCTCAGGGGGATCGGCAACATTTGGTGCCACTCTAGCATGAAGTGAAGATAGTCCTCTAATTACCACAGCTGGTCTATCTGGGAGAGATGGACCCAAAACCTTATTGTTTTTGAGAACTCCCCAATGTTTTTTAAAGATGTTTTGTATCTGCCTATGTTGGGTCGAATATGTGGTAATGAAGGACCATTTAAATTTATCAGAGTCATCTTGTTTAATTCTATCCTCCAATAGAATATCTCTACTGATCTGTTTAATATTCATTATTTCTACTTCCATGAGATGTTCATTGTAACCTTTTTCAACAAATTGTTTTTTAAGGGTCTTAGCTTGCTCCATGTAATCCTCCAATTTGGAGCAATTATGTCTCAACCTGATGAATTGGCTCTGGGGTACTGATTTTAACCATGTCTTATGATGACAACTATCAGTAGGAATAAAAGAATTATGATCAGTGGACACTGGTTGACACTTGGTTGTTGTTCACCTTAATTTCTAAATCCAAAAATTGTATAGAATTTGAACTTGCTTGAAAGGATAATGAAATTCCCCTATTATTCCTATTCAACTCATCTATAAACATTTGTAAGGTTATTCAATCTCCCTCCCAAAGTAGGAGGATATCATCAATATATCTTACCAACAGACATAACTGGGGTCGCATGCAGGAGTATATCTCATCCCCCTCCAATTTGGCCATAAATAAATTAGCCATACTAGGGGCAAATTTAGCCCCCGTGGCTACTCCTTTCCTTTAGATATAGGATTGCTTGTCAAACCAAAAATAATTGTGATGAGTAGCAAATACCAAGAGTTCCATAATGAATTCCTTTTGAGCCTCCAGGATCCGTGTATCCTTGGTAATATAATATTCAACGGCATTAAGACCCAGCCCATGCGGAATGCAGGTATATAATGATGCCACATCTGCCGTTACTAGCAATGTTCCATCCTTAAGCACCATACAATACACATCTTATGGCATTGAAAATCATTATTATTGTACTGAAATCATATTTTTATGAATATGTCAGAAATCACAGCTCAACTGATGATTCCATTCCAAAGAAATAGCCCTTTAATGTATTGGAGTTAACAATCTATCAATTGTAGAACCTATTATTCACCCACTACTTACTATACAGTTAAACTTAACATAGCCAAAAGATGGAAAAACACCTTCCCCTTAAACACTGGAGAAGTAAAATGGGATCCTAATATATAATATGCCATGGGGAAAATCAGTTTTTAAAAACAACAATGAGACATTCAAATGTACATGGAAAATTTAGATGCTGATTCCCTGTTGCAATGTAGTATAATAACTAATATCTACCTGATGTGATGAAAATAGACTGGTATAATTAGTGGAATAAAAAGATGAATCCGAATGACTTGGTCTACTACAATACAAGAATGATACGATTCTGCAGTATTGTATAATACTGACTTGTTATTACCATACATCTGAATGTTTGTACAATAATTGCACTGTATCACTGGTATCTCTTCTGTATCTCTTAAGGAAAATCTCATCAAAATTTCTTGAAATAAAGTAGATAAATTCTATCCCTGAAACCCAAGAACTTTTCCATCCCAAATATATTTACAGCCCTTCCAACTCCTAGCCAGAGCTGGGTGGATGAAATGGCCTGGGGCACGTGGGGAGGGTGCGGGGCACAGCTTTGTGAATGAGTAGTAGAATTTGGAGACCAAAAGGGTACATTATCAGGCACTCCAGTTCTATTGGTTTCTAAACCTTTAATGTTTGACCAAAGGTGTGCTTAAATATTTCCTGTTATTTGTGTTACTGATGACCTTACTACTTACAAATGTACAGTTTTGTGAGACATTATGATAGTGTGAATATCTGACTATTTATCAATTAAACTGTAATCATTGTGCATTTATTTCCCTTTTAAAAGATCTTAACAGGTCAGTTGTCTGGAACGTAAAGGTTCAAAAATACTGTATATGCACTGATACAGATGCATCTCAGTACCAATCCCAGAACCTACCAGCAGGTGACAAAACAGAGCATTCTCAATATTACCTTTTCTATGCTTTTCACAAAATGAATGAGTAACAATTAATCCATCTTATTGTTCCATATCTTTTTTTTTATATTTGCATTAAAAGAATTCAGGTACGGAAGGGCATATGTGTTTTCCCATGGTCTGTTCCAAAGATACAACATTTCTTTGAATTTATCTTGTAAAACATTGCTGTGATTCATGCTTCTCTGTTTTGTGTTATGGTCTTTACACATGGTGGTTAGCAACGGACTCTAACTTTACAATTAGATCATCATTAGCTTGCATTTCTGGCTCTGTATTATTTGTAAAGTGTGTTTGATGGATTCATTGCTCTGGGCACTCAGTGTGTTATAAACAGGCATTTTCCTGGCGAAAGAAAAGACATTAGTGTTCTGCAGCTAGCGATAGTTTGTTTTCACCTATGATGAGCTTAGGAACAATTGGCCCTGCCTAAAAGGAACATCCAAGTAAGCTCAATTGAATCAGCCTCCATATCTAAGAGCTTTCCAAATGGACTTAAGCTAAATGGCATCCCTAACTATTTTGTGTTGATATAAAACCTTGTACATATTAGTTGTCAGCATTGCTCATACCTACCCTGGAGACTGAGGTAAAATAGGCACCTCCTTCCATGGTGTTATAACGTACAATTACATTCTTCATCCCTGTTTATGGTTAGCAGGAGATAAACACAGGTGATATGACCAGCTTGTACACAAAATGGGCAAATGTTTGTGGACACCTGACCATCCCACCTACAGTATATGAATTTGTTGGATATCTCTTTCTAAATCCATGGGAAATATTATGGAGTCAGCCTCCTTTGGGGATATTAAAGTCTTCAGTCTTCCAAGAAGGCTTTAAACAAGATTTTTGTTAGCCTGTGGTGTCATTAAATTCACATCAATAAAACATGTCAGTACATGCAATACTACATGCTGTTTTTACTCATTCAGTCACCATGGAATTAATTTTCTGTATTCTGCAAAAACCTGGTTGACCCTGCAGTTCACTGTCCCTCCCTCCTTGTCTGTGTGCCTGGTGCAGGTTGAGATTGTGTAGACCATCCATTTCCACATCTAGTGAGTATGCTTCAGTTTTAGCTCCCTTCTAAGCTCTTCATTTCCTCCTTTTTCTTATTTGTGCAGCCCACATGAGTATAGAGTCGCACATATGGGTGTATACACTCTGGATAAATGACAGCCCCCTCTCTTCCTCATCCTCCATGACCACTAAACAGCTCTACATTATGGGGACAGGATATTACATGTTGGCTGATGGAAGGTTCACCTCCCTGTAATTCTAAGTACATACAAACAGTAGACACAGGCTGGGGAGTTGTGAAACAGTGGTTGATTGGCAAAACCTCCCCCCTCGATAGCCCACACTATGTTTTGGCACAAAAATAATAAATATTTGAGTTCAAAAACATATTTGTATGATGGTTTAAAACATTTATTTTATATAAATTATGCATTTTTCCTTCTTATTCTGAAGGCTGATTTTTTTCTTTTAACATGTGACCAGCAGCAGAAGGCTAGAAGCTCCTCCTGTTGATATTTCCCATCAGACAGGCTGGGAAAGAGCTGGGTCACATGACATCTGTATATAAATTATGAAAAAGGAATTTAGAAATTTTTTTATCAAAATAAATACAGTGCCATTATCCACATACATAAATAGAAGGGATAATGTAATTTAAACAGTGTGTGTTTAGTTTCACTTTAATTCAGGGGTCCTCAAACTTTTTAAACTGGGGGCCAGTTCACTGTCCCTCAGACCGTTGGAGGGCTGGACTATAGTATTAAAAAAAAAGCTATGAATAAATGTGGACACATTACAGGAGATGACCAGAGACTGCGGATATAGTACATGAGATGACCAGAGACTGCGGACATACAACGACGGCGGGAATACTGGGCTGACCACTCCATAATACGCACAGACATTTCCCCCCAAGTGTGTCTTATGGAGCGAAATATACAGTAAATGCAGGGGGGGGAAGAGAGCGAGGAGGGGGATAGAGAGAGAGGAGGGGGGGAGAGAGAGGAGGGGGGAGAGAGAGAGGAGGGGGGGAGGGGGAGAGTGGGGAGGGGGGAGAGAGAGAGGGGGGAGGGGGGGAGAGAGGGGAGAGAGAGAGAGGAGGGGGTAGAGAGAGGTGGGAGAGAGAGAGGAGGGGGGGAGGAGGGGGAGAGAGAGGGGGAGAGAGAGGAGGGGGAGGGGGGAGAGAGAGGAGGGGGAGGGGGGAGAGGAGGGGGGGAAGGGGAGAGAGAGAGGAGGGGGAGGGAGAGGGAGAGAGGAGAGAGGGGGGAAGGAGAGAGGGAGGAGATCGATCATCTATTGCACTTATCTAGGGTCCATGGCCATGATACCCGACATGCAGCAATGGAGTCTCCTCTCTTGCTCCCCCTCTTCATGGTCAGCTCTAGGCTCCACCCTCTGGCCGTGACGGTTGCATGCACTAATCAGAATAGATGGCCGGCTGGCTGCAGAGAGGCCAGGTGAGTGGTGCGGGTTCATAAGCCGAGCCCACCTTCCCCTGTTCTAGGATTGCTGATCCCGCCCTCCTGCCTCCCGCCCGAGCCCTGCCGAGGTCTCCCGACCTGCCAAACCCTAGTCCTTTGCCTCGCGGCAGATACGCCCCTGCCCAGTGGGCCGGATAAATGTCCTCGGCGGGCCGCATGTGGCCCGCGGGCCGTAGTTTTAGGACCCCTGCTTTAATTCAATGCAAAGGTGTTCAGTAGGGTTGATTTCTGGGCTTTGTGCAGGCCACTCGAATTTCTTCACCTAAAACCATGTCTTCATAGTCCTGGCTTTGTGCAATTGGGTACAGCCCTGCAGGAACAGAAAAGGACATTCCTCAAACTGATGTCACAAGATTGGACATCTATAGTCATCTAAAAGGTCTTTTATGCTGTAGCATTAACAGAGCCCTTCACTGGTGTCAGGGATGCGGGTGTGACCAGAAGTGTGTGGACTGACAGGGAAACGCAAGCTTCAGATATGGTATAAATAAGACAATTTATTAAGACTAACAATACAAATATAAACGCAGTGCACCAAACCCCAAGCTAACACAAATACATACAACAAGGTGAAACAAACCCAAACCTAAACTGATATAGATACACAGATACATACACATATAGAGCACAACGTAGTCAGGCAGGCCGGGTCGATAACTATCAGGCAGGTAGGTACAGGAGGAGCAGGCGGAGAGAATGGTGAGGGTCACAAGCCAGGGATCAAACAGGAGAAGTCAGTAGAGGTCAGGATCAGGCAGGGTCGGCAACAAGTCAGGCAGGAACAGGAACAGGAATGCAGGTTACAAGATACAGGGTCCCATGGAAAAATACACACCAAGGCACAGACTGCAGGTCTGGCCATCCCTTAAATACCCCACCTGCAATCAGCCCCAGGTGATGGCTAATTGCCGAAGTGAACCTCTGGTTGTTGAGAGCACCTGCTGGCCAGCCCTGGTACTGCAGCCCACAAGGCAGGTGAGTCCCACCACTATTGGCAAGTCCATTCCAGACAACTGGAAACACCTGACCTCAATAATTTGGAGGTGCATTAACATACCATATTGTGTATATGTTATATATGGTAATTAATCCATCAAAAAGTGTCACACTCAAAAGGGATCTTCAATATCACCAGAGCATACAGCTGCACCTCCAGTAATGTTTGTACCTTATCCAGAGCAGAAAATGCAGCAATGGATCTTACATTGGCAAAACAGGACAGAAGTTGCAAACAAGGATGAATGTGCACAGACATATCATCAAGGAACATAGAGAAGATGACTTCTGCACACCTGTGGGACACCATTTCGCACAACTGGACCACACTATGGAAGACCTCAATATCTTAGTTCTTAAAGGACATTTCAAAACTATCCAGGAAAGGAAAACTTTTGAACTAAAAATTATATTTCTATTTAATTCAAAAGATAACGGCCTTAATTTGGACATGGGATTCCTCATTCATTATCCAGCAGTTTTACGACGCCCTCTGTGAGTGTTGTCCCAAACCCCCCAGTCTTTGCTTTTGCTCTGTCATAGCTCTAGTTTTATAACCATTGCTGTGTACATTTGTTTGTGTGTGTTTTTTTCTGTTTTTTTTCCCCTCAGAGATTGTTTCTTTTAACATTCTGCTAAAACTTTGTGAAGTAGTACTGCTTGGACCTTGAAGAAGGGGACATACTCTGAAAGCTTGTCCTGAAAATTGTATGTTAGTGCAAATAAAAAAAGTATCACGGACAATACTCAGTTGTTTCTGTCGCAAGTGCACTAATACGGCTACAATCACCTTAGGCAACATGGAAGATAGTGCATATAGTCGCATGAAGAAGTAGTTAACCAACCTAATCACAAAGAAAACACAGATCAACAGTGATATCTTCTTTTTCTCATGATGCAAAAAGAGGAATTTCATACCACAAGGCCTCCGGATTAAAAATCCTTGCGTAAATACAATCAACTCTCCTTATGCAGAAGGACTTTGCAGACGCACCAGCGAGAGATTAAGGAACAACCTCATTCACAAACTGTATGGAAAAAGGGTAATCAGGAAGCAAATGCAGTCGTTGTTTGAAACCCTAACATAATTGGACCCTACCAGCATTAACCAAATTAAGAGTGAACTGGAAACTACAAAGACAACTACAAAAACTTGCCATGAATGGGAAGCAAAAAAAAACTTCAGAAGCTACACCAAGAGCAGAACTTTTGGATACAACCTAAATGTAAAAGCAACCCAACATCTATACATCCTGCTATCAGTGACCTGGAATCCAATTCAGAATCCCAAGGTATCCCTTGTGTAAGTGCTGACCTGACTGAAAATGTGGATATAACTGGGAACTTGGAATCATCAATTTATCAAATCATAAACTTTCTCAACCAGAATTAACCATCCTCTCCAAAGGCCTAACATTCTGCCCAACCACCAAATTGGATCATTTGCAGTTATTGTCAGATATGGAGGAATTCTCCAGGAGACTAAGGCTCAAATAATATTTCCACAGTAATTAAAGGAATCCTGGGACAATGGAGTGCAACACAAAGAAAAAGTACTGCTGCTTCACACCTCCACAAGGACGCAACCCATCACCATCAAACAGTGTATAAAGGGGGAGCAGTTATTTTAATGGATACAAACAAATACATACAAGAGGGCCAGAGGTAGCTGGAAAATGCCATTTACTATAAAAAACTGGATTATGATCCAACCCAGGACTTTACCAAGCAATTAAAAGGTCTCATTAAAACATTTCCAGCCCGCCTACATTCAGAATTTATCAATGTGATTCCTGATAATCCAGAAATCAGGGACTTCTACATGCTGCCCAAAATCCACAAGCCAGGAAATTCAGGCAGACCCATCATAACAGATATGAACACACTCACCGAACAAATCTCAGGCTTTGTAGAAAAAATGTTAAAACCTTTAATCATAAATACTGCTAGTTTCCTGCAAGACACAACTGATTTTCTGAACAAGATAAACAACATACAGCAATTACCACCAAATACACTTCTAGTCACTATGGATGTAATATCCCTGTATAGTAACATCTCTCACAAGGATGGATTAGCTGCATGTCACAGATCCTTATCATCCTTACCTAAATACACTGCTGAGGATGTTACACAGCTCATTGAATTCATACTTACACACAACTACTTTGCTTTCAATAAAGGCATCTATCTTCAATGTATGGGTACTGCTATGGGAAGTAAAATGGCATGCCAATATGCCAATTTATTTATGGTTGACCTGGAGGAAAAATCCCTGAACAGCATGCAACAAAAACCATACAGATACTATCGCTATATTGATGATATTTTCATCATATGGACAGAAGGTGAAGAAAACCTAAAACAATTTTACTCATTGATCAACACTTTTCATCCATCAATCAAACTAAAAATGGAATACTCAAACAAACACGTCAACTTCCTAGACACCACAGTATACATCAGGGATGACAAGCTTCACAGCTCAATATACAGAAAACCCACTGACAGATGCAGCTACCTCCACAGTTCTAGCTTTTACCCCCAACACACGAAACGGGCCATCATACACAGTCAGGCCATCAGATACCACCGAATATGTTCAGACTCAGAAAACAGAGATAAACATTTTGGGACACTATCAGACTCCTTCCATAAGAAAGGTTACAAGGAGAAAACTATCAACACCAGCATAAACACAGCCTTGAAAACCCAAAGAGAAAATCTACCCCAATACAAAGAGAAAAAAAAGTGTCACACACTCAAAAGGGATCTTCAATATCACTGGATCATACAGCTGCACCTCCAGAAATGTTGTGTACCTTATCCAGTGCAGAAAATGGGATCTTACATTGGCGAAACAGGACAGACGTTACCAACAAGGATGAATTTGCACAGACATATCAAGGACCATGAAGAAGATGACTTCTGCACACTTGTGGGACACCATTTCGCACAACCCGACCACACTATGAAAGACCTCAATATCTTAGTTCTTAAAGGAAATTTCAAAACTATTCAGGAAAGGAAAACTTTTGACCTAAGAATGATATTTCTATTTGATTCCTCACTCATTATCCAACGGTTTTACAACCCCCTCTGTGAGTGTTGTCCCAACCCCCCCCCCCCCCCCAGTCTTTGCTTTTGCTCTGACTTATCTCTACTCTAATCCTAGTTTTATAACCATTGCTGTGTACATTTGTTTGTGCGTGTTTTTTTCTGTTTTTTTCCCCCTCAGAGATTGTTTCTTTAAACATTCTGCTAAAACTTTGTGAAGTAGTACTGCTTGGACCTTGAAGAAGGGGACATTCCCCAAACACTTGTCCTGAAAATTGTATGTTAGTACAAATAAAAAAGTATCACGGACAGTACTCAATTGTTTCTCTCTTTCTAATCAAAACTCAGTATGAAGCCAAACAGAGCAGTGAGATAGGCAGGGGTTGACAGTCAGTCGTCTGACTTATTTGGCTGTGTATAATTTGAACTTAAATTACATATTTGATAATCATGAGAAAAGGAGTCAAAGGCTTACCAGATCTCTTAAATTGTAAATATGAAATGTGCTTGTGCACAGTAGGTATAATGATTATTTTATTCCTGAACGTGACAAAGAAATAATGTACAAAAACTCTGTGTATTCCTTACTTATTTACATTTGGGAGATGTTGGAGAGTTGAACTACCTAAAAGTCTTTTTTTTTCCATGAGGAATAGGGGTGGGGGTCATGTTTGCTGCTACCATGGGTTCAAAATTTGTAATCCCATGGATGTTTTGTGCAGATTTAACCAAGAGAATTGTTGCAAATCAATATGGACTGGTCTTTGAACTAACAGCTACTGATGGGTCATTTAGGGAGCTTTTGGGTAAGCCAGCCCTCTCACTATAAAAGGGAGTCACAGAGCAGCCATAAAGTCAATAAAATTGAAAGCTGTCTTAAGGAAAGCATAGGGAAAGCTGACAAAATGCATGGGGAGAGATTTTAATCAGTTTATTTCTGATTGCTAGCTCTTTGGGCTATCTACCCATTTGCTGCCTTTTGTTCCTCTTATTTGGGATTTGTGGTTTATATTAGGGGGTTGTATGTTAGGGTTTTTATTTCTTTTGGGGTTTTATTAATTTCTTATTTTAATAAAACTGTAGTTTGCCTAATAGCCCCAACATGGCCAGATTTTAACAACAAAATTTGCCCCCATAAACATATTTCATGGTGCGGTATTTCAGGGATTGTATTTATTTAGGAGGTATGGTTTTATTTTATGTTGACAGGGCATGTATTTAGGTTAAACTGCAAGATCTCCCTTTAAAAAGTTGGATTTTGTTTCCGGGGGGTATTTTGAGGGGTTCAGTTTCTTTTGGGAGATTTTGTTTCTTGATCTGGCTTTATTTAAGTTTGGGATGCTAAAAGTGGAGCTATCAGATATTACTGACCATCTGTTCTTGGAGCTGTCCTTTGTTACAGCACACAGGCGGATACCTTCAAAGAACAAAGTGTAAGACCGGTGTCCACCAAAACCACCTCAGATTATATTACCCACATTCACCACAATCCCCCTGTCCCCCTAAATAAAATAAAAGTTAAGGCAAACATCAGTTCTGCCTATTATCCCTGGGGTCAGTAGGGGGCCCCATGAAATGCCCATAGTACCTTTCATAGGCTTTTTTTGGTGTGGTTTGAGTATGGGCGAGGATACAGGGGCCCCATGATTCCCTATTGCCCGGGGGCAAACATTGTCTAAATACAAGTGTCATGTGGATAATTTACCTCTATGCATGAGTTTCCTGTAATAAAGTCCGGTCACTGCTGCTGCACACAATGTGGATTTACATCCTTTGAGGCTATTAAGGAATATATTTAAATTAAGGTTTTTGCATCCGGAGTTCAGTTTTGAAGGTTATGTATCTGTTTGCCCTCAAACCCTATCCATGCTGTACAATATTCTTTTTCATGGGTATATGTCTCTCATGGCAGTGCCCAGCTATCAAACCACTTTTTTTACAGCAGTTTGGTTATTAGCCCTAAAAATGGCCAGAATTCAGCAATATGATTGACCCCCAATGGACTTGAATAGGATTTGCCTCTAAGTTTGGGTTCACCAAATTTCCAGCAAGATTTGCTGAACTGCCCCCTAAACCGCACAGATCATGCTAAAACAGTACCGTGTTACTGATGGGCAAATCAAACTGGGGCAGATTCTCCCATCACTAATCAATAACTTTGCTGGTAAGATTTGTGTGGTTGAGATATTCATTGTATTTTATATTATGTAGAATGCAATAGGTGCATTATATATTCCTCATTCTTATCAGCCTGTCTACCAGAGTAAGATTCAAGCTCATATAAAGCTTCTGCCTAAATGATTTTTTGTTTTATATATATATATATATATATATATATATATATATATATATATATATATATATTTGTTTTGTATATATATATATATATATATATATATATATATATATATACTGTATATATTGACATCCAGCCTTAACAGAAAAGTGCCTTCTTGCAGATGCTGCATTCTGTGCGAGAGCAGCGGTCAGATATGTACAATAAAAGCTGTAGATCTGACTCAACGGGGTTTTTTTGGATCACTGCACACACACAGAGCTCAGTGGTTTGACTCTACAGCATTCTGCAAGGAGCCACTTTTCTGCTAATGGCAAATTGTGGGAAAAAGATTAGAAATACATGTTATTGTTTTGTTCCACACAGATTCTATTAATATAGAATAAGTTTGAATTGGACTTTAAGAAAACATAACACTTTCACAGAAAACCTCTTTGTTTCTAACATATACACTATGTATACTTTATTAACAAGGCTAGACCAACCTGTATCCAATTAGTTTTATAAATTATCTGTTACAGTAATGTTAACTTAGCAGTAAACTAATAGATAAGCAACCAAATACATGTGTTGTAGTGCCTGCATATGCAATAAGTTTTATATATCAGACTTGTTGCACTTGGACTGCTATAATCTTGGCTAGTTATTCTGCATCTTATCATAGACTCTGTGAAGCAAATTGGAAGTAGTTTATGATTGGCAGTTCTTGCTTGTCTGAGTTATGCTCACTTGGCAAATTTCCAGTTCCTTGAAGTCTTAGAACGTTAGATGTGCTCTGCTGGAAAGACATTTATAGCCTTTTACAAATTTCCTTTCACACAGCCAGATACACGTAACGCTGTAACTTTTTATTCATGATAGTTCATGTTTAAGACATACAGTGCTCAGCATAAATGAGTACACCCCAACAGATTTATCAGAAAACCTTTACTTTCCTTTCAGAATCAACATTTTCGGTGGGACACTATACTACCAGGGGCGGACTGACAACTCATGGGGCCTCCGGGCAATAGGGTTTCATGGGGCCGCTGTGTCCTTGCCCAAACTCAAAAAAGCCTATGAAAAAGGTACCAGGGGCATCTCATGGGGCCCCCTACTGACCCCGGGCCCTCGGGCAGTGTCCGAGTTTCCAAATGGTCAGTCCGCCCCTGTATACTACAAAATACTCTCAAATTTGGGCCATTAATTACAAACAAGATTTGTTAATTTGCACACACAAAAAAGTATTTTTCCTAACAAATTCATTCAAGACCATGTTGCAAAAATGAATTCAACCCAATTAAAGTTTTAGGAGCAAAGCTAAATTTTAGACAATAAAATATTAATTAACAAGATTCAACTACAGGTGAGTCTAATTATTCATTAAAATTAACAGAAAAAAAAACCCTTCCCATTTCATGCTGTCAGCAATGGCACCACATGGAAGAGAAATGTCACAAGGCCTGAGAAAGAAAATAATTTCTTAACACAAAAAAGGTGAAGGCTACAAGAAGATTAGCAAAGCTTTACTTAACAGTTAGAATACTGTAGCAAAAGTGATACAAAAATTTAACAAAGATGGAACTGCAACCATCTCACAGAGATGTCCAGGCTTTCCACAGAAGTTAACACCTCGACAGGAGCGTCTTCTGATGAGAAGGGTTTAAGAAAATCGCCATGCAAGTTCACTGCAGTTAGCTAAAGAAGTAAAAAAAATAAACTTGGGTGATTGTTTCCCATGACACAATACAGCGTATGCTGCAGAGGAATGGCATGCACAGGTGTTGTCCATGAAGGAAGCCTCTACCAAAGCCCATACCCAAAAAAGCCTGCCTAGAGTTTGCCATGGCCCATGCTGAAAAAGAGGACTATTGGGATTCTGGAGAGGCCTAGATAAATGTTTTTGGAACTAATGGCTTCAAACCTGTATGGCATCGCAAAGGTGAGGAGTACAAAGAAAAATGCATGGTGCCTACAGTGAAACATGGTGGTGGCAGTGTCCTTCTGTGGAGCTGCATGAGTGTGGGGCATCATGAATTCTTAGATGTACTACTCTATATTGAAAGAGAAGACGCTACCATCACTGTGTGCCCTTGGTTGTCGTGCACTTTTCCAACATGACAATGATCCAAGACACACATCTAAGACCACTGTTGCATTTCTGCAGAAGAAAAGGGACAAAGTGATTCAGTGGCCAAGTATGTCTTCTGATCTGAACCCAATCGAACACCTATGGGAAATTTTGAAGAAACAAGTTGAGCATCACTCTCCATCCAGCATCCAGGCTCAAAAAGAAGTCATTCTTGAAGAATGGAAAAAGTTATATGCTGCAATATGTCGCCAACTTGTTCATTCCATGCTTAGAAGACTTGGTGCTGTGATTTCAAATCATGGAGGTCATACAAAATACTAGATGTAGTAGTTTCTGTTGTGGAGTGTATTCATTTTTGCATCAACTAATTTGAGTAAAACTGAAGATTTTGTAATCTAAATTATATTATAAACCTTACTTTCGTGTAATGAGCTAAACAAATGTACCATAAAACTCAGTTTTGTCAAACGTTTGGAAATTGTTCAAGTATCCATTAAGATATTGCTTAAAATGTTACTTTTCAAAAGGGATGTATTCAATTAAGCTGAGCACTGTATATCTGCATTAAGGCATGGAATCTGCTACCTAGTATATTTGGAACATAGAATTTTCACAGATAAGAACACTTTAAACAATTTGGATCACTATTTTGCATTTATGAGTTGACCCTTGTCTCCACCCATACTGCTTTTACCATCCCTTGCTTCATAAAAACATTTGAGTATATGAACTTAGTTATTGTGTCAGTTTATTAATTAGTGGAAAATCAAAGACTATATACTGACCTGTTACTGCACAACTGGTGCTGGATAACAGTTTACACATATGAATCCCACTCTCCTATTCATTCCCACTTACCTTTTTATAGCACCACCATTAAGAAAATCCCTATCCTTACACACAATGATAATAGTAAACTGGACAAACAGAGATGGCAAAACCCCTTAATAGGGATGCAGACAGCAAAAAAAAAACTAATACACTAATAGGTGTTTTAAACTATCTCCACTCTATCCAAGACAAAAAAGGTTTTGCCTTTAGTTATACTTTAAGCAACATCCAGCTATACTATACAGGCATATAGAGTTTGTAGCCCACAGTGTACAGTCTATTGGAGGTTCACCGTATGTACCAAGAATGCAGTCTACAGAGTATGTAATGCACAACACATAATGAACAGAGCATTTAGAGTACAGTATGCAGAGTGGGGTGGTCTAGAGTTTGTAGAGCGAGGTGCTCTAAAATGTATATCTGTGAAAAAACAGTATTAAGAGCGGTGGTCTAGAGCAGGGGCGGACTGACATCTCATGGGGCCCCCGGGCAATAGGGGATCATGGGGCCCCTCTGTCCTTGCCCAAACTCAAAAAAGCCTATGAAAAAGGTACCAGGGGCATCTCATGGGACCCCCTACTGACCCTGGGCCCTCGGGCAATGCCCGAGTTTCCAAATGGTCAGTCTGCCCCTGGTCTAGAGTATGTAACAAATAGCAAAGTTGGGTAGTCCAGATTAACATGCAGCAAAATGGGAAAAGGGACCTGAAGGGCAGTATGAAAAATGTAATGTACAGCACAATGTAGAAAGCGGGGTAGCAGTGGGAGTCTTAATATACAGTGGGGATCGAAAGTTTGGGCACCCCAGCTAAAAATTTGTATTAATGTGCATAAAGAAGCCAAGGAAAGATGGAAAAATCTCCAAAATGCATCAGGCTTGTCTATATGTTCATTTGCAAAGTTCAAACAATGATTTTTGTGGTGGAGACGTAGAAGAGCTTTTCTTCTGATGACTCTTCTATGAAGACCATATTTGTACAAGTATCTCTTTATAGTGGAACAGTGTACCACAACTCCAGTGTCTGCCAGATCTTTCTGGAGGGATCGTGCAGTCAAACGTGGGTTTTGAATTGTTTTTCTCACAATCCTGCGAGCTGTTCTGTCTAATATTTTTCTTGGTCTTCCAGATCTTGCTTTAACTTCCACTGTTCCTGATGACTGCCATTTCTTAATTACATTCCGAACAGAGGATATTGACACCTGAAAACGCTTTGCTATCTTCTTATAGCCTTCTCCAGCTTTGTGAGCGTCAACTATTTTCAGTTTCAGTTTTCTAGACAACTGCTTAGAAGAACCCATGGTGCTGTTTGTTGGGACAAGGTCATATGAGTCTGGGCATTTAAAACCTTTGAGATTGACATAACCTGGTCTTCCCAGACGATGATTGAGAACAATCCATGACACTGGCAGGTCTCAGCTTTGCAAAGGGGGCAGTGCATGCTATAAATTCTGCAGGGTGCCCAAATGTTTGCAGACACCATTTTTTTGTTTTCTGTTATTTTGAAAGTGTAAATGATGGAAATAAAATCTAACTTTTGTTGACATATTATAAGAATGTCTAATCTGTAATTTGATGCCTTTTGGAGATTTTTCCATCTTTCCTTGGCTTCTTTATGCACATTAATACAAATTTTGAGCTGGGGTGTCCAAACTTTCGATCCCCACTGTACATCATACAGCACAAGATATGAAGTGGGCTGGACCAGAATATATTCTTCAAGTTAAAACATAGTGTGCAGAGGTCTACTCTTGTTCTACTCTTTTTTGCAGGTGTGCTTTACATAGTGAATAGAGTCAGTTTACAAACTGGTTATCTGTCCATGATCAATATGCCATCATACACACATAGCATTTCAAACATCAGTCCCAATATCTCTGACAGAACATTAGGAGGCAAGTATACTAATTATTTAGCCACTATGGTGCTGCATTGTGTTATAATTCCTGTGCAAATATGCAGTTAGACAACTGTCAGGTTACTTTCCACAACACAGTTGTTGGAAATCTGCTGCAGGTATGGCTCTTACTAGTGTAGCCCTTTTTTGGGAGGGATTTTTGAGAAATGGCCATCCTGAAACAGGATATTGCGCTAAACCTGTAGGTAAATAAGAGAACAACAACTTTCGCTAAGTGGAAGTGTTGGTTTGATAATAAAGTTGGTAGTGCCTCCAGGGCATCTGTGAAAAGAGGGGATTTACTTCCTGGGAAACTAACCAGTAACCTAATCAAATAATTGGGAGCAGAAAAATTACTGTAACCAGCATATGACACTAACCATAAGAATATACAGTAGATGCAAAAGCTTTGTATAAGAAGAGAATAATAACAGTACATACAACTAATGTGCAAACAGGAATTATCAGCAAAAGGCCTGATAGGAGTCCTGCTGGAATTGTGGTACCTCCAGATGAATGTTGCAGCAAAGTCAAGTTGTAGGGGCCACTGAGGATGATGCTGTATTGTGTCAGATACCTGAAGACAAGATCTGCGATCCTGGGAAGATCCTCCAACTGTTTTCCAGCCAGCCATCAGGAACTGTGGTATGGCATTGAAAG
This sequence comes from Staurois parvus, assembly GCF_062004578.1. Lineage (NCBI taxonomy): Eukaryota > Metazoa > Chordata > Amphibia > Anura > Ranidae > Staurois > Staurois parvus. The sequence continues at coordinate 17,425,172 of NW_028317877.1, forward strand.
CCTAACTTGGGACTTCTAAGCCTATTATCCTGACATGGCCACTGGAAGCTTAACCTGGCTCTAACCTATGCTGGTTATCAAGCCCTAAGCTAAAACTAGCTATAGAACCCCAGACCCCAGACCAGAAGGGACATGGTTAAAATAACAATCGCTGCATATAAACTATATTGCAATAAAGAGGTTCACCTACCAATATACCAATATACTGGAAGGTGATCACTACACATACAGTACAGTAGCACAGACCTTGCTATCTGGAACTGTACATGTCAAATAATAACAAGGACAGGTCAGAGATACTCGGTCACAAGGTTAAGATATATACTCAGCAACAGCAGTTTAACTATTAGGTCATAGGAATACTTGCATAATAGTCCCTTCTGGCTTGGGGATTAGCAGCATGCGCTGGACATTTGGCTGAGATTCCCTCTCTCTCTCTCCCTCGGGTTTCCAAGCCATCATCCCAGGGACAGAAAGTGCACACATGTTATACACTGCTCAGGAAAGGCACACAGGCGGCCAATCACCTGCGAGGAGGCGGAGCCGAGCTGCCCCACAAACATCAAGTGAGGGAGAGGCCGGAGTGAAGAAGGACAGCTGACAGGTAAGTGTGCCATGCTGATGGTGCTGCTGCAACCAGGTATGCTGGCTGCAGCAGCACTATGCTAAAGCAGGGGTCAGCAAGTTAAGTGTCATTGCTGTCAGTGAGAGGAATAGTGCCCCATCACTGGTGTCACTGATACTAATGATGGGGCATTATTCCTCCCACTGACACCAATGATGGGGCACTATTCCTTCCCCCACTGACACCAACGATGGGGCACTATTCCTCCCCCCACTGACACCATCTATGGAGCACTATTCCTTCCCCCACTGACACCAATGATGGGGTACTATTCCCCCCCACTGACACCAATGACGTACTATTCCTCCCACTGACACCAAAGATGGGACACTATCCCCCCCACTGACACCAATGACGGGGCACTATTCCCCCCCACTGACACCAATGACGTACTATTCCTCCCACTGACACCAAAGATGGGACACTATCCCCCCCACTGACACCAATGACGGGGCACTATTCCCCCCCACTGACACCAATGACGTACTATTCCTCCCACTGACACCAAAGATGGGGCACTATTCTTCCCACTGACACCAATGATGGGACTCTATTCCTCCCACTGACACCAATGATGGGACCCTATTCCTCCCACTGACGCCAATTTTGGGACACTATCCCTTTCCCCCACTGACACCAATGACGGGGCACTATTCCCCCCCCACACTGACACCGATGGGGCACTATTCCTCCCACTGACACCAATGATGGGGTATGTTTCTTCCCACTGACACCAATGATGGGGCACGATTCTTCCCACTGATACCAATGATGGGGCACTATTCCTCCCACTGACACCAATGATGGGGCACGTTTCTTCCCACTGACACTAATGATGGGGCACTATTCCTCCCACTGACACCAATGATGGGGCACGATTCTTCCCACTGACACTAATGATGGGGTACTATTTCGCTCCATAAGATACACTTGGGGGGAAATGTCTGTGCATCTTATGGAGCGGCCGGCCGTTGTATGTCCGCAGTCTCTGGTCATCTCCTGTACTGTGTCTGCAGTCTCTGGTCATCTCCTGTACTGTGTCCGCATTTGTTTAAATTTTTTTTTTTTTTAGAAACTATAGTCCGGCCCTCCAACGGTCTGAGGGACAGTGAACTGGCCCCGTTTAAAAAGTTTGAGGACCCCTGCTTTAGATACAGTGTGACTCTTAATTTCACTCTAGTACCATCTATGTTTAACACCCTGCTGTAATACTGGTTGCAGGATGGTAAATGGACACAAAATGGAAGTGTCCTGCAGTCCAGTTATACAGACTCTTGAAAAGTTTTGTGGGATTTGTAGGCTGATTGCAGGACTTTACTGTTTGACAGCGAGCCAGCAAACTACACTTTCCTTAAGAGCTAGCTAGTGGGCAGAGGCAGATAAATACAAAATCCCAGGACCCCGAGGACAGGAAGTGAACAGAGGAGAGCTGGAGAGCAGGTGTGAGGTGAAGGCTATGCGAAAACTGGAGGTCCAGACTGGGCCAGGCCATAGGGAGAGTGAGAAAGGAGGAATTGCTGATCCCTGGCACTACTGACGAGTCTGGCAAAATGCCCTGTGAGCAGGCGGACTGGGGTGCTGTTGTCCAGAGGGATCTCTGAAGGAGGAACCACAAGAATACGGGGGCCCCCGTCTACAGATAGACTATCCATTAGCTGACCAAGGATGAGAGAGTTCCATTCTAAAGCCATTTAGGGTGCAAATTACATGATTAAATTCAGCTACTTTATACTTAGTTTGACTGACACTGTTTCTCAAGTTACATGTTTTAAGGCTCAGTTCATCTCGCCTACTAGTTATTAAATTTTCAGCATATCCAATTACAAGAGCCTACTGCAGTTTCTGCCCTCTGTAGGTCAAGCTATATTATTGCTTCCATCACAATCGGCCAGATTCGCCAAGGAGCTTCTTCATTGCCGCAGTTTGCTACTGTGGTTCAAAGAGGAACTAATCCCTACAGAAGCGTGTTTTGTCCATTCTTTAATTTCTGCCTAAATTTACATCCCACCTTGCAGGTGTTAACGTGGTACTGTCCAAATTAAATAACATTTAAAGGGGCAGCTCTTTTTCTTTGTGTTCACCCCCCTATTAAGGAACTTCTACCTTTGCCTAATGGAAGATTTGAACCCTTATGTGCAATAACTAGGGCCCCATCGAGCATGCAGGAGATTAGATACTGCAGTTTAAAAGGGCATTGACCTATTTAATTAAAGAACTCTTCTTTCCTCAGAATTAAACCCAGTCATCAGCCCCTGAGAGCCAAAAGGGAGTTAGCCTCTCTGGTGGATTTTTTGCTCACTGGGGAAGAAACATCTCAGGACTGGGGCTACCGTTTAAATCTGAATTGCAGGACATCTAGAACTGATTGAGATTGTGCTGTGTTATGACCCTTACCTGCAGTTACTAAGAGTGATAGCTGTTATTTCATGGACATGTTTCTCTGTTGCCTTACTGTACTTATATTTGATTTTAATACAACCAAAATATCAGTTCACTCTAAACTGTGTGTGAGTCTATTTTATGGTTGCAGCCAGATGGTCCTTTTGGCCAGAAGCTTAACCAGTTGCTGCCAGGCCTATAGCCAGATGGCGGCCGGGCGAACAGCTCCTCCCTCCGGGTAGACGCCATATGGTGTCCATTCAGGCATGTGCAGTGCGCCTGCCCACAGGGCCGCTCTGCGGCACGATCTGTCACCGGCCGTGTACCTCGGACACAGCTGATGACAGTAAAATCCTATAATGTTGCGCTCCCAAAACACTCCAATTTATATATGGAATCACTTTATGTATGTCCTAAGAACCATATGCAGAAAAAATAAAAAATATATATATAATAAATCAAATGACATAAAAAATATACTGAATTGATATTAAAAGAAACCTCCGTGATTATACTAAAATAATACCTGTGATTAAAGCATGAATATAACTTCACTTATAAAAAATTATTCAAATGATCAATGTGCATAAATAAATTAATAAATGCATATGTGAAAACAGTGTCCCATATAATAAAAGTGACTTTGTGCTGTTAATTAATCTTCAATCCATATTGCATGTGAATCCGTGACTGATTGTGAATCCTCCCATTAGTGCAGATGTACGCTCACCTCCTTCTCTGCCTGTAATTAGGCTATATGCGCTTTTGGTTCTCCTCCTATGGAACCTACTTGACTAGGACTCCCTCCTTTGGAACAATGGATATCCGCCGCTATTAACATATGCTCTGGGATTGATCCCTTCTCCAGAGGATGCAACTCCTCTATACTCTCATCTCCATACGGCTCTCCACATAGGAAAAAGATCTCAACATGGTGTTTTATCCTTTATAAAGATTGGCTTTATTGACTCCAAGTATAACACTCACATGTGTTGTATTCAAAATCCGTATCACAATATGAACCGAGTCCTCCGCTGACTGTCAGAGGCATGCACCCGTAGTCCGGCAAACGAACTGACTCCCTCCGAGTGACGTTACAGTCCCACCCCTACGCGTTACGCCACTGGTCACGTGGCTTCATCAGGGGGATTTGATGATCAATGATTAATAAAAAATTAAAACTAATAAAAAAAATGAAATTATCTTTTTTTTTTCATACTGTCACTAGTCAGTGTCCCTGATCACCGCCATTCCAGTTATATGATGATGCTGTACTGCACTGGTAACAGTATGTAAAAAAAAAATTGTGAAAATAATTTTTTTCATTTTTTCATTTTCAAAAAATTATGACAAAAAAATTACAACTTAAAAAAACTCGCCATGCCTCTTATAAAACACCTTGGACTGTCTACTTTTCAAAAAGTTGTCATTTAGGGGATATCTGTACTGTTCTGACATTCTTGGACCTCAAGAAATTAGATTGGCTGTCAGTACTTCAGGATTGATCAATTTTCAGATATATACCATAGTTTGTGAACTCTATAACTTTCCTACAGACTAAATAATACATCCTAATTTGGGTTATTTTCACCAAAGAAATGTAGTAGAACACATCTTGTCCTAAATTTATGAAGAACAATTATTTATTTGCAAACTTTTATTCCAGAAACAAAGAAAAATATGTTTTTTTTCAAAATGTTTGGACTTTTTTTGTTAATTTAGCAAAAAATAAAAACCCCAGTGTTGATTAAATACCACCAAAAGAAAGCTCTAGTTGTGTGAAGAAAATGATTAAATTTTAGTTTGGGTACAGTGTTGTATGATCGTGCAATTGTCATTCAAAATGTGAGAGCGCTGAAACCTGAAAAATGGCCTGGGCTGGAAAGAGGTAAAGATGCCCTGTATGGAAGCAGTTAAGGTGGTGTCAGCAGGGGTTGGGTTTCCAGAGCGGGGTCAATAAAGACAGGGAACCTGAAAATTAATCAGACGCCCCTAAAGGGTTAGTGCTACATATGGTTTACTTACATATTTGCAGATAAGTGGTATGGCATCTTCTGTATGTGGACATATAGTGGTTGCAATGTAAAAAAGTACTCCCACTGCTTGTCTCTACTGTCCACTGTTTGGTAGAAGGTTCTCTCCTTCCAGCTTTAGGTAAGCTGTTTCCATTGTCATACTTACATTGCTTTCCAAGATGCCTGCTCAGGCTGTGGCACTGTACAAACTATATATTATTATTATTATTATACAGTATTTATATAGTTCGCTCAGCGCTGTACATTACAATGGGAGACAATACATTTGACAGTACAATAACAATACAATGCGATACACGAGGGGTTCAAGGGCCCTGCTCCTTGGAGCTTACAATCCAGGAGAGAGGGGATAGTGGTACGGGAGGAATAGCTGTGGGGGATGGAGTGGTAGGAAGAGTGGAGGGGATCGGCAATTAGCAGAGGGCAAGGTAGGCTTCCCTGAAGTGGTGGGTTTTCAGGGTGCGCCTAAAGGAGAGGAGAATAGGTGATAGTCTGATGGATTGGGGTAAGGTATGTAGGTATATATGACAGGTATGTAGCTGGAATGGCATGCAGTTTCTTTAGGAAAATACAAGAATGTTACCTCCTAGATGCAGCAATAGTAACCACATTATAATATATGAGAACAGTTGTCACACCTGTGTTTGTATAAATAGCAGGCTAACAGCAATTTGCTGAATAAATAGTCATTTTGTTCATATACAAAATTATTTTCTTAGATATATGAATTCAAAATGCCACAAAATATTTAAACAGTTTAACCCAAACAGGATGCACCTGGAACATTGACAACCCCAAGTTGTATGTGCGTATTATGAAACATACAATAGACTTTTGATGCCAGCTACACATTCCATTCCATAACATGTTTACTGTGCCTGCAGCCTTGTAGTTTAACACAGAACCTTTGTGCTGTGAAATGATTAATAAAAAATACAGGGCATTAATCCAAAAAAATATACCTGCTGAGTAAGACAGAGTCAAAGTAAATCTACACATTACCGGGATGCTAACTATAAGGTTTTTGAATTCTCTGATAAATATGTCCTGGACAGCATTTTTAAACTAAAAATATTTTGGGGTGTATTTATAAATCAGTATCTGACATTCACCAAACATTCACTGTGAATCTGTTTTGATGTGTGTGGTTTTTTACAATGACTGATTCACCTAGAGCAGTGGTCGGCAAGCCGCGGCTCGCGAGCCACATGCGGCTCTTTGCACACTTTAATGCGGCTCTTCTGTGTGCCGGGCGCCCGCTCCCCTCCCTCCTCTCGGGCGGCCGCCCCAAAAGTCAGGACTCTGCAGCTAGCCCAGCAATGGGCAAATTACGGCCCGGCGGACCCTTTAATCCGGCCCGCGGAGCGTGGCAAACATTGGCTGTCAGGATGTAGGCGGGGCAGCGTGACGAACTCCTCTCCTCTCACAGTCCGCCCTGAAGATTGTAACGGCGCGGGAACACGGCGAGAGGAACGCGCGGAGCAAAGGTAAGTGAATTGACACAATATGGGGAATGAATTACTATAGGGGGGATGAATTACTATATGGGGGATGAATTACTATGGGGGATGAATTACTATATGGGGGATGAATTACTATATGGGGGATGAATTACTATATGGGGGATTAATTACTATGGGGGATGAATTACTATATGGGGGATGAATTACTATGGGGGATGAATTACTATATGGGGGATGAATTACTATATGGGGGATGAATTACTATGGGGGATGAATTACTATATGGGGGATGAATTACTATGGGGGATGGATTACTATGGGGGATGAATTACTATATGGGGGATGTATTTTCAGTTTTAAAAATGTGGCTCTCAAAATAAATTTCAATTGTGGTTTTGGTGAGATTTGGCTCAGTTGAAAAAAAAGGTTGCCCACCACTGACCTAGAGTAATTGTTTGTTGAATTTACTGTTTTCTAAATATACTGTACTCCTTAACCGCTTCCGCTCCTCCCTATAGCAGAAATACTGCTACAGGGTGGCACAGGTGTGCAAAATCAGATATATACACGTGATTTTGCAGTTCCGGGTAGGGGGTGTGCGCCCTACCCATGCCGACATTCGCTACCTCGGCTGTCAATCACCAGGTCCCGGACGGTGATTCCCCTGCGGCAACTGGCTATCACCAAGTATCACCGACGGGGGAAAGACCTGTGTATAAACAACACAGATCTCTCCCCTGTCAGCTCCTGCCATACAAAACAGTGTGCTTACAGTGGAAAGCACAGACACAGCTCCATAGTAAAACACTCCCAGCACACAGTTAACTCTTTGATCGCCCCTCATGTTAACTCCTTCCTGCCCAGTGTCATTAGTACAGTGTCAGTGCTCTTTATTAGCACTGATCACTGTATTGGTGTCACTGGATATGTCAGTGACACCAAGTCACTTCTCCCCAGTGTCAGAATGTCCCCTGCAGTCCCACTATAAGTTGCTGATCGCCACCATTACTAGTAAAAATATATATATATTTTAAATTCCAGTATATATACCGCCATTTGTAAATGCTATAACTTTCACGTAAACCAATTCATTTACACGTATTGGTTTTTTTTTTAGCAAAGACGTAGCAGAATACATATTGGTCTAAATTTATGACGAAATTTTATTTTTTTACTGGACATGTTTAATAGCAAAAAGTCAAAAATATATTTTTTTTTTTCAAAATTGTCGGTCTTTTTTTGTTTATAGCGCAAAAAATAAAATACACAGAGGCGATCAAATACCACTGAAAGAAAGCTCTATTTGTGGGGAAAGAAGGACATAAATTTAATCAGATAAAAGAACTCAGCGAGCGCTCAAAATATAAACTCATAAAAGCAGCTGTGCACGGTAAAGGGAACCATAAACCTTTCAGGAGACATATATGTCGGATACGTGCAGCGCTAAGTATAATCCGGACAAATGTATGGTAACAATATTCATAAATGGGTTATTAGTTCACAATACAAGAGCTCAAAGGTGATATATTATTCCCACAGTCGTAGCTTTCGCAAGACTCGGTGAGGGGCAGGGTATGTATAAAGTGCGCACTCACCGGACGCCGTTGTGCCACCCCTTCTGAAGACGTACTAGTGTACGAAACGCGTCTTGGAGGAGCCTGCAAGCTTTGACGTCATGCCGCCGGGTCTTGGAGATCCGGCGGCCCATTTGATCACCAGCTGGTTAGTGCTCATAGCAGCTTGTTGCTGCAATATTCCTGCCTATTGTTTTGATACAACCTCTTGGCACATGCTTGGCGTACAGCATTTACATGTATGAGGATATTTATTTTTTGCTTCTGTATAACATCCTTCATTAAATATTTCTGACATTACTACACTATGGATATTTCCATCTGTTGCTCAGCATTGAGCATTTAATCCCCCAGAGCTCCCCCTGGTGACTTTTCCACTGTACTGAAGAGGCTGCACCCGTGTCCTTAAAGTGGACCTCCGGTTTGAAAGCATATATCAAGACGATGTTCATCCATCCCGGGCTGGCTCTATTCGTATCCTGAAAGAGACCCCCTGGCAAACCTCCGCTTTGTTGATATTTTGCACATTTTCTTTGCGTGTCTGGTGAGTGCGCACTTTATACATACTCGCCCCTCACCGAATCTCACGAAAGCTACGACTGTGGGAATAATATATCACCTTTGAGCTCTTATATTGTGGACTAATAACCCATTTATGAATTTTGTTACCATACATTTGTCCGAATTATACTTAGCGCTGTCTTATATAAATTTAATTAGGGTGCAGCGTTGGATGACCGCGCAATTGTCAGTTACAGTAATGCAGCGCCGTATCGCAAAAAAAATGGCTTGGTCAGGAAGGGGTTAAATCCTCTTGAGGGCAAGTGGTTAAAGCAGAACTTCACTCTCTCAATCAACATGTACTGTTTGTAATCCTTATACTAGCCTTAGTAACTAAATAGGAAAGTATATTATATTCACTTGTTCTAAACCTTTTGTTTACATTTCTTCAGTTTCTTCCTGGTTTCCATACCTAGGAAAATTATGTCATACTTCTCAGCAGTCTTCAGAAGGAGGAAGGGTTCTCAGCTCATCACATGCCTGAGCTAATGGGAGATGGATTCCAGGAAGTAGTTGCAACATTAATCATCTGCCCCTACTCAAGATGGCCACTGCCAGAAAAGTCAGGAGGTGTTTTTCAAAATGAGTACTCTGCAAAAACAAAAAGCATAGAGACATGGATGAATGGGGGATTTTGCTATGAATATTAAAATGTATTAAATATCATCTTTGGTTTGTGGTGCTCACATTAAGTGCAGTTCCACTTTAAAGTGATTCCTTTTAAAGCTCTATTAATGTAGTTGTACCAAGCAGTTCAGAATCAGAATGATCATTATAATTAGAACTATGGATAAATGTGACAAACTCCTGCGCTCCTTCCTAAAAACTAATACCTACCAACAAAGGTAAAGCTGCTACATACAGTCATATACCCATAGACAAAAATTATAAATGAAACACAAATGATGCAGCGCTACTACCATAAAAATTCTTCACACATAAATGAATAAGTGAAACAGTGCAAAATTAGTGAAACAAATAACAAACACACAATATAAATAGTGCCAAAAAACTCATAAATAATAACATGTGACAAGTGTCAATACGAGGTCCTAAAAGGACCAAATAACATAAATGGTGCCCCAAGTAATCCAATGGGATCCAATAGTGCTCCAAATCAAACAAGTAAGTCACAACAGGACTCAATGTGCTAAAAAAAACTCCCACCGGAACTAAAAATCAGTTCCCACCATATAACACAAAACACACGTGCATCCCAATAAACGGATAAACTAAGAACTGATCATGCAAACAAACATGAATAAATGAATGAATATATAAAGTCCCGTGAGGTGTAAAACACCTGACAATATACAAAAAACCATATAAAGTCCACAGCAATTCTTGAAGAAAAAAAAAAAGTGCTAATAAATGTGCAGAGATAGCCAAAAATGGCTGAATTGCCCGCTCACCTCCCTCTTGCGACCTGCACAGGGTCAAAAGGCCTTCAGGATCACTAACACATGGCCCCATTGGATTACTTGGGGCACCATTTATGTTATTTGGTCCTTTTAGGACCTCGTATTGACACTTGTCACGTGATTATTTATGAGTTTTTTGGCACTATTTATTATTGTGTGTTTATGTTATTTGTGTCACTAATTTTGCACTGTTTCACTTATTCATTTATGTGTGAAGAATTTTTATGGTAGTAGCACTGCATCATTTGTGTTTCATATAGAACTATGGATAAACACCTGTACAAAAGAAACTGAATGGATTTGCTTTTTGTTACATCGCCTTAAAGGAGACTAATCTTAATTATTGAGATGAAAACACTAAATGGCATATATTACCATTGTTATAATATTTTTTATTACTAGTGACTTTTATTACAGTATTACATAACTAACCAAACATTAAAATCCCCACCCACAAAGGCAATCAAGACAAAACATGCATGGGACCCCATATAGAAATACTGTATCAAACTATCCATCATTAAACATTAGAGAGGACCTGGTATTCAAATACACAGCCTGCTTTTCACTTATTGACCACCATTCCATGTCGGGACATCATATGCCACATAAAAAACACTTTTGGAACAAAGTTTTAAAAATATACCTAATCTTACATCTGCTTTCCTGCCTTGGCACCTAGATGAGGATGACATCACGATCCTTCTGGTGAGATCCCAAAAATGCAGAGGATGCCAAATATCACAAGAATATGTTCTTCCATTGTGTTGGAGTGTCTTCTTGTGAGATTTGGATTATTCAACATTCGTAATATCTTACTGGAATTACCATGATGTCACATTCTCCTTTGTGGAAGCTGGTTATAAGATAAGTATATATTTTTGTAGCTGTTCTTCACAAGTTTTTTTTTTGTGTGTGTGTGTGTGAAATGTTTTTTTTTGTAAATGGATGGGGAGTGCATTTGCACCTTGCATGTAAGGTCTACTTTAACCACCTCCCGCCCACCATATAGTAATATGACGGATGCAAGGTGGTTCTCTCGTTCTGGGAGGACGTCATATGACGTCCTCCCATTGTCACCTCGCATGCACGGCTCAGGGAGCACGCAGCGCAGCGATCGGCGGTGCGCTGTGTCCCTCGGACACAGCGGATCACCGATCACGGAAAGAGCCGAAGATGTCGGCTTGGTCATGTGATCAGTGTGCCCTGATGATCAGTGTAGCCCCATCAGTGCCACCTGTCAGTGCCCATCAGTGCCTTGTGTCAGTGCTCATCAGTGCCTCGTGCCAGTGACCATCAGTGCCACATCAATGCCACATATCAGTGCCTACCAGTGCACATCAATGCCACATATCAGTGCCCATCTGAGCTGCCTTTAAGTGTCACCCATCAGTGCCAGTCAGTGCCACCTATCAATGCCAATCAGTGCCACCTATAAGTGCTGCCAATAAGTGCCACCTATCAGTGCTCATCAGTGCCACCAATCAGTGCGCATCAGTGCTGCCTATCAGTGCCTGTCAGTGCCGCCTATCAGTGCCAGTCAGTGCCGCCTAACAGTGTCAGTCAGTGCTGCCTATCAGTGCCAGTCAGTGCCGCCTATCAGTGCCATGTATCAATGCTGACTTTCAGTGCCCATCAGTGATGCTTGTCAATGCCCATGAGTGCCACCTACCAGTGCCTCCTTATCAGTGCCCATTAGTACCACCTGTCAGTGTCCATGAGTGAATCCTTGTGATTTCATCTCTTCTAACATTCTGCTAAAACTTTGTGAGTAGTACTGCTTGGATCTTGGAGAAGGGGACATACCCCAAAAGCTTGTCCTCAAATGTATGTTAGTGCAAATGTAAAAAGTATTACGGACAGTACTCAATTGTTTCTGTCGCAAATGCACTAATACGGCTACAATCACCTCAAGTGAATCCTTGTGAAATATATAACCGTAGCTGGTATTTTTTTTTGGATATACAGTACATTCCTAATAATGGGAATAAAAGCTAGATAATTCTTAAGGTAAAAACCTGTGAATCAGAAAAAAATGGTAAAAAGAAAGGTTAACAGTTACTGCATACATAATCTCCTTGCATTGCATAGAGAAACCCTACACACTCTATAAATTCATTCACTAATCCCATTAGATCCTTAATGTTGTTCCTATTTTACAAATAATTGGAATATACTCAGCTCATGAGCTAAATGCTGATAGGTGGAAGTGGTAGACCTTCTACCTCTTGTTGGTATGTTAGATCAAGTGTATATTTAAACCAACATTTAACTAGGTGTTCCTGATGCCCTCTGTTAAAGCAGATTTTGTCTTACATCTGTGGATATCTTACCCATATATTATGACACAGAAGTGGTAAAAAAATCCACTTGCCTCATTTATGGTTATCAAATTACCAACACTGCCTTTTATCAAGGACATAAGGACAATATTTTGAGAGTCTGTTGAACTCTTTGGTCATCTTATACTACCAGTAAACATTTCTGATTTTGTGGTGGGAGCACATCTGGTCCCATTCAAAATCCTAAATTCTTGTGGAGGAAGGGGTTATTTAATTGCTCCTCAATACAGATTGACTTTATCAGGTCCTGGATTAAAATATGTCAGCTGGATGTGTTTTCTCGACTCTATACCGTATTAGACATTTTAAAGTGGAAAGACATCTCTTCTGAGCTTACTGGTAATATGCCAGCCTTAGAATCTTAAGAGGTAGTGGCTTTAAGTAGTCTTTTCTGCAACATAATTACACACACACACACACACATATATATATATATATATATATATATATATATATATATATACACACTGCTAAAAAAAATTAAAGGAACACTTTTTAATCAGAGTATAGCATCAAGTCAATTAAACTGCTGGGATATTGATCTGGTCAGTTAGTAGCAGAGGGGGTTGTTAATCAGTTTCAGCTGCTTTGGTGTTAATGAAATTAACAAGAGGTGCACTAGATGGGTAACAATGAGATGACCCCCAAAACAGGAATGGTTTTACAGGTGGAGGCGTCAGACCCCAGCCCTTCTCACCAACTTGTGTCCGAAGGACCAGCCGATCTAAGATCGTGCTGCTACTTGCGTAACAATGCCACTTTCAGCTGCGCCCCCGCTGGACCACAATCTATGTGCCAGCAGCCTGAGATCGATTGTTACTGGGTCAGGTTAATTACACAATTAACCCTTCACACTGCCACAACCACTTCTTTACAGAGAAGGAGGAAACTCACAAATCTTAGCAGTAACACTATGATATTTGAATAAGCGTCTGTATACACAATGCCACCGCAGACAGATGCATGCAGAGGGTTACTATATACAGTAGCACTCTCCAGAGACAGGGATTCTTTTAGTTTGCATTAAAAGCTTTAGAGACAGTTTCAACACTTTTCAGAAAATAGGATTTATTGCTAAAAATGTCAAAATGGTGCTATTAAAATATTTACAGAAAAGATGTAACAAGTATATATATATAAATAGAGAGCAATAAAACAACAGAGAAATAAAAGAAAGAAGGTAGGATACTTGCAAAAAGTCCTTGGTTTAAGCAGAGTCCAAACGTCCAAACAAAGAGGTTGCCTGTCTCCCAAAGATAGTTCCTGGTGTTAAAAGGGAGAATTTCTTCTTACCTCTCTCCAGGCATGTCAGCCTTTTTTCTAGTATCCCAACAGGGGTGTCTCCTGAAAGCAAAGAGCCAATCGCCTCATTTGGGGATGGGTGTTAGGAGGGGACCCAGGCTATGACCAAATCCCTTGCAAGCTTATACCATGGTCAATAACCTTCAATAGGTACATGTAGCATCCTAGCCACTGGCAGATTAATATGCAGAATCATATTCCAAATGTCCAGATATCAAATATGGCATATCCTGCCACTCCAGATAAAAATATATTGCTTGTAGACGCTACCTAGGGATGTAAGGTGTCATGTGACTCGTATTAAAATGACCTATCTGAATATATATTTTATATCAATGTGCCCAGTTCCTGCTGAAGTTTATGAATTTGTATAAAAACTGACTCAAGTGGGATGTACGTTTTATGGCCCCTGCTGTAATGCTTACATGTCAAGTGACCAACTGAGTTATGGCTTTACGACCGGGCCAAGGAAAGTGTTTGTCAGACACTCTGGCACCAGGCTAATTAGGGTTACAACCATGAAGCTTATTCAGCTGTGCCCACACCCCAGTGCACACATAGACCACATTCCATTCAAAGGGGAGGGGGGAGACTGGACGGAGTGAGAATGATATTTTCAGATCATGATACAAGATGGTAGACCTTAACAAAATGGTGGTCAGCGTCCATGTGTCTAAGCGCACAATTATCACAGAGGCCACTGACATTTTTTTTCTCCTACTCATCTTTTCTGACTGTTTTTCACTAGTTTTTCATTTGGCTAGGGTCAATGTCACTACTAGCATGAGGTGATTCCTGGACCCTACAAAGTTGCACAGGCAGTTCAACTCCTCCAGGATGGCATGTCAATACGTCCCATTGCCAGAAGGTTTCTGTGTCTTCCAGCACAGTCTCAAGAGCATGGAGGAGATTCCAGGAGACAGGCAGTTACTATAGGAGAGCTGGACAGAGCCGTAGAAGGTCCTTAACCTATCAGCAGGACCGGTATCTGCTCCTTTGTGCAAGGTGGAACAGGATGAGCACTGCCAGAGCCCTACAAAATGACCTCCAGCAGGCCACTGGTGTGAATGTGTCTGACCAAACAATCAGAAACAGACTTCATGAGGGTGGTCTGAGGGCCCAATGTCCTCTAGTGGGTCCTGTGCTCACTGCCCAGCACCATGAAGCTCAATTGGCATTTGCTATTGAACACCAGAATTGGTAGGTCCACCAGTGGCGCCCTGTGCTTTTCACAGATGAGAGCAAGTTCACCCTGAGCATATGTGACAGATGTGAAAGGGTCTGGAGAAGCTGTAGAGGGTGTTATGCTGCCTGTAACATCGTTCAGAATGACCATTTTGGTGGTGGGTCAGCGATGGTCTGCAAAGGTGGTGCAGTGGGTCCTGGGTTCCTCCTGGTGCACAACAATGCCCAGCCTCATGTGGCAAGAGTATGCAGGTAGTTCCTGGAGGATGAAGGAATTGATGTCACTGAATGGTCCCCACGCTCGCCTGACCTAAATCCAATAGAACACCTCTGGGATATCATGTTTCAGTCCATCCAACGATGCCAGATTGCACTTCAGACTGTCCAGGAGCTCAGTGATGCCCTGGTCCAGATCTGGGAGGAAATACCCCAGGACACCATCCATTGTCTCATTAGGAGCATGCCCAGACATTGTCAGGCATGCATATAAGCATTTGAGTTGCTTGCAATGAAATTTAATCAAAATGGACTATTCTGCTGCATCTTTTTTAGTCTGCTACATCTTTTTTTCACTTTGATTTTTCAGGGGGGCCTTGGAATTCAGTCCTCTGTAGGTTGATAATTTTCATTTCCATCAAACAATGGGGCATCCTTACATTCCTAATACCTTACCCAGTCCATATCAGTATAGATATCCAGCATGAGATTTTTTTCCTCATTGAGATCTGATGTCTTTTCAAAGTGTTCCTTTAAATTTATATATATATATATATATATATATATACACAGTATACTGTATAATAGTATAATTTGGAACCTGTTAATAATGCTACCTACTAAGACATTTAGTTTCCAGATATATTTTACATATATATTTTAGAGATACATCTTTTTCATGCTCCATATGTGTATACTTCAGCCTACCTAACAGTATTTACTTTAATAGTTCTTACATTGATAATACATTTTTATAAAATGTATCTAACCAAAGCCTGTGTTTGTGTTTATTCTCTCCATTGAAATGAATTAACACTCAAGCACTAAACACACTTAACGTTAATGTGCGTTTAGACGAGTTTTCACACGTCAAGCATTTTTTTTTGTGCCTCTTAACGCCCCTGCCTTTAAATTCCTCTAAATGCCTATGTGTTCATGGATACATACCGTAGGTTAAAATTCAGGGGCATTTAGAGATAGAAAAAAATCCTGCCAGACACCCCAAACAGCCACTTTCAAAACGTCCAGTGTGCATGAGGTTTAGGGCTCATTTACACTAGCAATAGTGGGGCGATAAAACCCAATGGCTGAGCCACACTTTTAATTCCCCCCCAACTGGTACCTTCCTTAGCTGTAGAGGCAGCGGCAGGAATTATATTCACTGTCGCTGTGCTACACCCACCAAATGTGACCCATTCATATGAATGAGGCCACTCTGCAAGCACCCCGCAATGCACACGGTTGCGGGGGGGCTCAAGGAGTTAAAGCTTTCTTCTGATTCCACCAGAGTGGTAATGATATCTGATACAGTTTACTTAACATATGGGTTTGATTAGCTGTCACAATAATGTTGGGTGGCTTAAAATCTTTATTCTGCAGGGTTTCTGCTTTCAGAAAATATATTTTGGGAAGGTTGAGGGTTTAACTCATTTTAATGCCGAAAATGTACATTTTACATGTGTGCAAAAAATTGCAAAAGTGGCTCTGGCAGCAAAAGGGGTTAAAGGCTTTAATAAAGCTTGCCAAAAACTCTGCAAATGGTTTGTAAAAGCATTTCTCTTATACAAGCTAAATCAAAGCTGTGATAGCACACACTCCCTGCTTCACTATATTGGAGCCTAAAAAACAATGTAACAAATAATCCAATGAAAATGAGACAAAGTGGTATATAAGCCATTCCCCACTCTCACTCCTTCCATTGAGTATATATTTTATAAAAGACTCCATTGATAATCAACAGCATGCTAGCTGAAGTAGGCAGGGCTGACAACACATGCATAGAAAATCAGAGCTGTGTTGTCATGTGAAAGTGGAAGATAGGAGGAGCATACATCTGGTACATCAGTTATTTTTATGTACTTGCAGCAAATTTACCCATATGGAAGAAAAATATATTTGAAATATATTTTAAAAATATTCTTCCCAAATATATTGCCATATATGTGAAATGCTACAATTTTGACCATATTCAATATATTTCAAAATATATTTTTTATATATATATATATACTGCATGTTGAAATGCGTTTTTCTTACAAAATATATGAAAAATATTTTTTAAAATACATTTCAAATATACTGTATGTCTTTAACAATACAAATCTACATTTTGAAATGCATTTACAACAATATGTAAAAATATATGTTCAAAATACTTTTTTATATGTTAAAAAAATCTGAAGAATATATTTAAAAAATATATATTTTTAAAAATAGATTTTTTTAAAATATATTCTTCAGATTTGTTTTTAACATAAAAATGTCATTTTAACATATATTTTTATATATATTTGTAAATGCATTTTTTAAAGACATACGGTATATTTGAAATGTATTTTTAAAATATTTTGTATGTTGTAATAAAAACGCATTTCAACATGCAGTATATATATATATATATATAATTTTTTTTTTTAAATATATTGAATATGGCCAAAATTGTAGCATTTCAAATATATGGCAATATATTTAGGAAGAATATTTGTAAAATATATTTCAAATATATTTTCTTCCATGTGGGTAAAGGCATAAAACACAAGGAAAGATTAATGTATTGCAGATATATATTAAATGTGTTGTTTTTATTTTGCCTTAACATTCTCTGTAGCCTCCCTGGCAGTGTTCCTGAGTGTAGCTCGGGGTAAAGTTTCAGCACCACAAGCGGTAACCCCGAGCTACACTCAGGCTTACCATGCAGCGCTGCTCCGGGATCTGTTCTTCACTTACCTTGTCCTGCGCTCCCGTGATGTCCCTCCTGCAGTGTCCCCGGCAATGTCCTCTGGCGGATGCCGGCATCTGTCTTCTGGGTTCCGTTCCCTGCGACGTCAGGATGTACAGGGACGGAACGGCGGGAAATTTGAAAATGACAAAAAGTGACATTCACTAAATACACTAAAATCACATAGTAAAACATTACTGTATCAAACCATTTCACATACATTTTGTCCCTAGTGCTTTGTCCTGTGCCCTGCCTGCATTTTTACTGTTCTTTCTGCCTGGAAACTGAGAAACGTCCATGGCGTCCAAAAAGCATCCCTTTAGGTCAAAATCAGTTTTAGACCAGCTAGAGAACAGCGATAGTAAATCAGAACCACTTGCAGAATTGAGTGATAATGATTCGTGGGGAAATTCGTCATCAGACACTGAAAACGATTTTGCGACTTTGCTCAGTGATGTGCGAACTTGGCGCTCTATTTCAAATTTCAGTGTTTTTGGTTTGATTATATTATTGAATTAAATTTATTATTACATTATTATTTTTTATGATTATTTATTAAATTATAATGTATGATTTCGTGTTTCAAATTTTATCATACCCAGGATGTTTACTAGACTCTTGTTCGGACAGATTTCAGTGAGTTATTCTTAAAAATTACAGGCCTACAATACAAAAAATACATATTTCCATGCAAAAAAATGTACCGCTTTGAGCACAGAAATATGGACATAATCAGACCGCTAGGGAGGTTAAAGAAAAACTCCAGTAAAAAAGGAAGGGTGGACAGTTTGACTTGTATGCAGGAGAGCCACAAGTCTCCTGTTGAAGCCCCGGAAGTATATCAAAAGCTATACTTCCAGACTTCTATGAAACTAAATAGGCAGCAATACAGGATGTGGCATACACCACAGTACACCTAACCATTTGTAACCAGATTTTTTTTTCCTGGAGTTCTTCTTTTAAGTCTTAATCCTCTGTTAATACAAAACTTTTTTTCTCCATAAAATAAATTCCTGCAGTGCAAATCATGAGCTTGAATAAAGTCATTACTTTTTGAACTATATCCAAGCACATCTGCAGGTTTCTTCTTCGCATTAGCATGTTTCTCTGGCAGAGACAACATATTGGCAGACATGTTTTGGGACATATTTATTTGCAGTAGGGAAAAATTCTTCAGCATTGAAAAAAAAAATGAACAAAGGCCTGACATTTTATGACTAAATACGATATTTTGCTCAACTTTTCACCACTGGTAAACATATGGTATATGCATACCATCAGTAAGTATGTCACTAGAATAATATGCGCTTTAACTGAATATAATGAGACTGTATTATGACTTGGAAAACAACTGTTTAAATAGCAACCTAAAAACATTGGTATACTGTATTACTTAGAATGCAAAGTTAAACTGTGTTAACTTAATTCTTTAAAGAGTAACTCCACTTTTGTTGAGACAAAAACATTCCCCTCTATATGATCTATGTACATTACATGGATTTTTAACAAACTTTGTTGCAGATTCTAACCTTTTGTTATTCTGAAGAAATAGCTGCTTTTCTGTGACCATCTGCAAAATTAATGTGACTGGGTATGACTTTATAATTATCAATCAGCTGATGCATTTGTAGGGTTCTAATGAGGAAATTGGCAGGGTCTGCATCCCTTTAGATGTGATTTCCCTTTGGAAGCTTCTGGCCAAAAATTTGTTTTTGTCGCAGGGGATGTAAAAAATCTGACTTGTGCACGCTTCTGGAAAAATAAGTAAGCCAACCACACAAGTAGGAAATTACATTTCTGAGGGGCGTTCTGTACACCAACTGCGTACAGAAAACCTCTAGATTGCCATATTGTAATGCATTTTATAGAAAATTACGGCACTGAAAACGAAAGGGTATTTTAATAACATTCAGTTACAATATGACTTGTGCAGCAAATGTAAATGCTATATTATTATCTTATTTATCGTTCTTTTTCCCACGAAAGTGAAGTCCTTGGCGGTATTCCCGAGTGTAGCTCGGGGTAAAATTTCAGTACCAAGAGCGGTAACCCCGAGCTACACTCGGGAGTCCCTGCAGCACTTACCTTGTCCTTCGCTCCCACGATGTGTCCCCTGCAGTGTCCCCGGCCATCTCCTCCGGCCGATGCCGGCATCCGGCTTCCGTGTTCCGGTCCCTGTGACGTCGGGACGTACGGGCGTCAGAAGCGGCGGCAAATTTTTAATTTTTTAAAAATTTAATTTTTTTTAAAATGATTATTATATAGTAAAACATTGCTGTTTCAATGCATTTCACATACATTTTGTCCCTACTGCTTTGTCCTGTGCCCTGCCTGCATTTTGACTGTTCTTTCTGCCTGGAAACTTAGAAAAGTCCATGGCGTCCAAAAAGCGTCCCTTTATGTCAAAAGCAGTTGTAGACCAGCTAGAGAACAGCCATAGTAAATCAGAACCACTTGCAGAATTGAGTGATAATGATTTGTGGGGAAATTCGTCATCAGACACTGAAAACGATTTTGCGACTTTGCTCAGCGATGTGCGAATTTGCCTCTGTATTTCAAATGTCAGTGTTTTTGGTTTGATTATATTATTGAATTAAATATATTATTATTATATTATAATTTTTTATAATTATTTATTAAATTATAATTTATGATTTCGTGTTTCAAGTTTTATCATATCCGGAATGTTTACTAGACTCTTGTTTGGACAGATTTCAGTGAGTTATTCCTAAAAATTACAGCCTACAATAAAAAACTACATATTTCCATGCAAAACAATGGTACCGCTTTCAGCACAAAAAATCGGAAATAATCATACCGCCAAGGAGGTTACATTTTGCTGTACTCATTCAAAATGAGTCATCTGCAATTGAAAAATGAACATTCTCTGCTCCTTTAGGGCTCTTTCAAACCAGCCTGCTTGCATAAGTAGATTGTTTTAGTGTTTGTGCTGGAGACCATTTTGTATCTGTATTGAAGGGGCGATTTTTTTTTACCTTTATTGAAATATCAAAAATGTAATTTCATCCATCTCTATGCCCCTGAGCTGAGCTATGGTGATGTACGTTGACAATGCGGAGTGAAAAAATGCAGCATGTGCACATTTTTTTACGGAACGCATCAGAACCCACCTCAATCCATTATTAAATAGGGTACATAGAAAATAATTGTTTTCTATGTGCCCTTGTGCACTTGCATTGAGCATCTATTAATTTGTGCAGGTCACTGTACATGGTAGGAATGAGCCAATGGTAAGTCAACCTCTAAAGCTGTGAATACACTGTTAGCCAGTGGCCTGATTGGAAAAAATCTAACAGATTCCTCTATCCACGCAAAGTCCCTTCAATGGTAGTCGATTAAACAATCAACTTTTTTGTCAAAAAGGAACCCACACTCTGATCAAAATTCAGCTGGTCCCTGCTGGACCAATGGAATTTCAATCAACCTATGGCAGTGTAACGGTCTGTATAGGTTGTGTTAATGCACAATTCCATAGGAGAAGCAGGCCCATTACCAAACTGATGGACTACCTAAGTGTTACTAAACCTAGGACCCTGCATTCACTATATCCAGTCTCGCACAGTACACAGACCATGGAAATGCATTTTTTTTTTGTAAATATAAACTGCTAAATACCTTTTCTCATCAGTAATATATAGCAGTCTTGTGACTTATATCAGTGTCCAGCAGAGCACTGGTTAAAGTTTGTAAGAGGAGTTTTCATTTTTCTCTGACTGTCCTATGAGGACAGCATGACCCTTTACCCTCTGTCTGGAAAGTGCTGATTGGCCCTGTGCCGATTACATGCACCCTGCCAAAGAAAAAAAACTCTCTAGCAATATACTCCAAATTGAGCATGTGCACAGTGCCTCCTAGGGCTCTGTACTATCAGCAGATGAATTGGGGACTATGGAAGAAGGGGAGGATAAGAGAAGCAGGATCAAACAGCCTTTTTACACAATGCGGAGCATTAATCCCTTGGGTTCCACAGTGAGTATAACAAGCATGCTTTACTGCATATACAGTACTGAGTGATTTTACCTGTTGTGGGTTTAGTAACACTTTAAGTAGAATAAAAGCATTTTGGTGCATTTTGGTAAACTATAGAAGCGGAAACATAGTGGGGGTGAACAAATCAATTTCCACATAAAGCAAATCAGCAAATTAACAACTATTCCAATTCACCCCAGTACATTAAAGCAAACCAATCTACAGAGAATCACACAATTTATTAATTGTGATTGTAGATTGCAAATAAAATGCTGAAACTTATTTTTAGCAATCTAACCAGATGATTGTCACTTGCCAAACAAAAATTCCTTTGATGTAACTTCTACTGTTAATTGTCTGCTAGCAACCACATATGGTCTGCATTTTTAAAAGTTCAAAGCAATGCAGAAAATAAGGGCACCGAATTTAGGAAGAAGGACAGCCAGCTGCCCATGATTAATGTCAGTATGAAACTAAAAACCATTCCTGAGTGATTTAAATGAAAAATATTTGCATTCAACTAGTTACCGGTAGTTCTTTTAACAAGATATCTGAGAAAGTCATCTACACTGTATGGCCCACGTTTATGGACACCTGACTGCCACACTTACTATATTGGAAAAAGTATGTGGACGTCTGTGCAAATTAAAGAGTTTAGTTATTTCCAATAAAGTGTATTGTTAATACTGGGACTTACAAAGATATTTTAGATATTGCCATCCTTGTGGCAACAGTTTGGGGAAGGGCCTTTTCTGTTTCAGTATGACTGAGCACAAAGCCTGCTCTACTAAGACATGTTTTCATGAGTTAGTTTTGGAGGAACACTAGTGGCCAACCTAGGCCCTGACTTGTGAAGTCAGCTTGCCTTAAAAAACAGTTTGTGTATTAAAAGACTTAGTGACATATAGAACTCCAGGCAC
This sequence comes from Staurois parvus, assembly GCF_062004578.1. Classification (NCBI taxonomy): domain Eukaryota; kingdom Metazoa; phylum Chordata; class Amphibia; order Anura; family Ranidae; genus Staurois; species Staurois parvus. Next base: position 17,447,905 of record NW_028317877.1, read on the forward strand.
AGTACATTCACTTGGATGGATTCACTGACATTCACTTTACATTTATCACAAACTTACTGACATTTACCATATTTTTTGGCATGTTCAATGTGTTTTCTGTGAATGTGCAATGTATATTTGACATTTTTGGAAGGATATTCAGAAAATATGCAGTGAAGCTTCAAAAAAAAGCACAGGATATAGAAGGTGACTTAGCACACAGTCTCAATATCTGTCTTAGAACGCAGGTGTCAATTCATTAGGCTTCACAGCTTTGGATTACTATGAAATCACCAAATTTAAAAGGAGATGTTGTTTAAATTAACATTGTGGTAAAGTTATATTATTGGTTTAGATGTGAATGTCTTTCTAGTTCTTGAGATCTTATTCCAAGAGTTCTAGCCTATTCATTGATCAAGACTTTTCTATAGGGTGACTGTCATGTTATCCCAATTGTACAAGCTCCTATGTCTCCATGGAATTTAAATTTCGCTCTCTCAGCACTTCAAAGGCCACCTTTTGAACTAATTTGGGATTTCCCCTTTCCATTCTCACCCACGAGACTACTTTCTTTGTTGCCATCATCTCTTCTAGGTTTGTGCCTGGGCTGACATCCTTGTCCTGTTAAGAGCCCTATTTCATCCTACTCAAGGACAAGGTGATATTGAGACCTAGAACCTCCTTCCTTTCTAAGGTGGTCTTGGCGTTTAAGTTCAACCATGACATGGTTTCTACCGTCTCTCTGTCTGGCACCAGTGTATCAAGGGGACATTTTCCTTCACTGTCTGGATGTAGCTCGTACAGTACAGGTTTATGTCTTAGCCACGGCTTCCATTACAAATACTGACTCTCTTTTTGCCATTCTTGATGGTACCCATAAAGGGAAACAAGCTTCTCCTTCCAGCATTTCTAGGTGGCTCAGAAATTTCGCCAACCAAATTTATGGTCTTAAGGACAAGGCCTAACTTTTTCCTGTCAAAGCACACTATACTAGCTCTCCGAGTGCTCCTTGTGCTTTTTGGCATAAAGAAACGGTTTCCCAGATCTGCAAGGCTGCCATCTGTTATTCTGTTCATACAGTCTCTACATTTTACCAGGTGGATTGCAAGGCCTCATATAATTACAGCTTCAGGTGTCAGGTCTTCTGCCAGCTATTCGAGCTGCAGGCTTCCCTCCAGTTTAACCGTTTTTCTATGTAGACCTGTTTGTGTTTTGATGCTGTTGCCCACCCTTCCATTAGACTGCTTTTGAACAAGCCAATTTTTTTGTGAATAGCTGAATCCTGTATTCCCTAATGAATGAGAAAAAAACAAGATTTTTATATTACCATAGATGCTGTTTCTTGGAATTCATTAAAGGAGAAGTAGGGCCAAAGCTCTTTTGGCCTTACTTTTTCAATGGATGACAGGAATGCAATTCGTTCTGCACCTCAGTGACCTCTTTTTAGCTGCTGACATCACAGAGATGGTCCAGGCTCTGAAAGGCTCCCAACCATATTGTCAGGATCCACACAGTCGCCTGACCGGCAGCTGGCTCAGCCTTTAAGTATGCCTCTGAAAGCCTGAGCCAGCTGCTCCCAACCCCTGCATAGCCCGACATTACAGTGAGCACTATATGGGGGCAGAGCAGATGGCCACCGCTCCCTGCAAACTGAAGCCCGAGTACTGAGTGGTCAGCATTGTTTGATGGCTCATTTCTTGGTCTTAGAGGTGGCAGGGGATAGAAGCAGTATCGGACCAATTCTGCATCCACATAGGTGAGTATAAATATTTGTTTTTTCTTAATCCAGAACTTCTCTTTTAAAGGGACACTGATCCCATCCCTTTACTTGTGATCTACTCCTAATACTGCTTTTCAACAAAACCAAAGAATGATGGGAGTGAAAGTGGTTATACCTGGCTGACTAATTACTTTTTTGTTTACCAGTTTCCAATTCCTCCTGAAAGCAGCAGTATAATACAATTGTCTCAGAATAACTGAATCCTGTGTCACTTAAAGCCCCACTCTGGGCAAAATCTATCTTCCTACCACCCCTTCCTCTCATCATCCTCCTTTAACACATTTTGACAGGCTTAGTTGTTTGCTTACCTTGTAAAGCCAGCCTTTCTCCAGGTCCCACTCTGTCTGGACAGGCAAACCTCCAGGTTTGCTTCTGGATGGACAAATTGCTAATACAGCACTGCAATCACCCCCTGAGACCACAAATCCCCTCCACTTCCCTCCACTGATGTCAGCCTTCTCCTTGATCTTGAGGGGACCTTGCTGCTGGTCAACCAATAGGAAGTGTCAATATCATGCAGGCAGTGACATGGGTACCTGAATAAGGCCCCAGTAGGTAGCAAATAGAAGACGAGAAGACTTGGCACTCGATCATCATGTGATCATGGCTACAGGTAAGTAAACAGTGTTTGTTGATAGGGTTATTCTTTTTTTAGTATAGTGATTAATTAGAGGCTGGTAGACAGGAGGGGAGGGAAGATGATTGTATCCCAAGGTGGGGCTTTATTGAACTCCATAAAATTAATTTTATGGTGAGCACTATATGCCTGTTATTTACATTTCAACAAAATCTTGACATTTCATGTCACGCATTTCAGGAATCATCATTTTAACCACTTCCCCATCGTCCTATAGCAGAAATACTGCTACAGGGTGGCAGGGCTGTGCAGAATCACATATATATATACGTGATTTGCACTTCTGGGTAGGAGCCATTGGCGGCTACAGATATCGATCACTGGGTCCTGGCCAGAGATTCCTCGCCGGCACCAGGCGATCTCTGAGGTCTCTCTCCTTCCAGCAATAACATGCTGCTGTGTATCTCTGCACAGCAGAGAAATACACAGCAGCATGTTTCCCTAGTAAAATAGCACATAGCACACACAGTAAAACAGCACACAGTTACCCTAGGTTCACACCTATGCAGGTTGCGTTTTGTGCGTTTCTGCATTGCGTTTTGCGGGTTTTTTTTTACATTTTTTAAAAAATTTCTTGTTGCTAGGCAGATTTAAAATGCATCAAAAACATACAAAAATACAGCAAAAATGCAATACATGCTTTTCTGCAGCAATCCCATTGAAGTCTATAGAACCAAAAATGCAATGTTTTGCATTCAAAAAAGTCCCTGACCCTTTCGAAAAAACATACTGGGTGAAAATGCACAGGTGTGAACATGTCCCATAGGAAATCATGTTAAATGGACTGTACTGCATTTCTGAAAAATGATGCCGAAAATGCTTGGTTGTGAACCTAGGGTTAACCCTTTGATCGCCCCAGGTGTTAACCCCTTCCTGCCCAGTGTCATTAGTACAGTGTCAGTGCTTTTTGTTAGCACTGATCATTGTATTAGTGTCATTGGGATGTCAGTGGTAGTTAGTTCCCACCCAGTGTCCAGAATGCCCTCCGCAGTCCCACAGTCCTGCTATAAGTCTCTGATCATTGCCATTTAAGTTGCTGATTCCTGCCATTACTAGTATTAAAAAAAAGTTCCAGTATATATATCGCCATTTGTAGACACTATAACTTTCACGCAAACCAATTAATTTATATGTATTGGGATTTTTTTTTAGCAAAAACTTGTAGCAGAATACATTTTGGCCTGAAATTATGACAAAATTTGACTTTTTAAAACTTTTTACTGGATATGTTTTATAGAAAAAAGTAAAAATATATATATATTTTTTTTCAAAATTGTCTGTCCTTTTTTTCGATTATAGTGCAAGAAAACAGAAAACACACAGGTGATCAAATACCACCAAAAGAAAGCTCTATTTGTGGGAAAAAAGGACATAAATTTTATATATGTACAGTATTGCATGACCACACAATTGTCAGTTAAAGTAACGCAGCTCCGTACCTCAAAAAAATGGCCTGGTTAGGAGGGGGGTAAATCCTTTGGCGGGCAAGTGGTTAAACTATAGCAAATGGATATGCTATACAGCAACCATTATCTTGAAATAATGCAAATACAGAATATTGACAAAGTTTCATAAAAAAGGATTAAAATACAATTCATTTCATATGACATATGTTTATTTCAAATAATTAAAAAGAACAAACATTATTGTGCACATAACTGAACTGGGTTGTCTAATCCCTGAACACAGACTGGAAACTTATAAAATTTGCATTTTCCAATACAAGCAATAGCACCGTGTCAATCAACTTTAGAGGAGTCTAGCTAGCACCAAGTTAAGCTGTTCAAAATTACAGATGAGGTTTTTTACAATTTGCTGTCTCTTGACAACTAAATCGATTCAAGAAATATGCCTTTGAAGAAGGTTAAGCTTTTAATTCCTAGAATATAAAATTTTGATCTCTTTCCATGTAATTCACATTAATTTAATACTTTCTGATATAACAACAGGCCCTGTAATAATACAGTTATAGCTGCTGTTTCATTTTGAAATTGATGTGCTCCTTCTATTCGGCACTTTCCATGTGCCTGTGAACCTTTTTCTCATTATGTATACAACAGGAGGTTTATGCTTGATGGCATGGTATTGTTGGTTGCTGTCTAAAAAGAATGCAACCAGTGAAGATGACAATATTGGGTAGGAGATGAAAATGTTCGAGTCTGGTTTGAAGATGCATGGGTTCAAAGCACATTGTCATTGTTCTAGAGGTTTCCAACAACTCCACTAGTTACAGCTGTATGAAATCAGGAGATCTTGCATTACAGCTTCACTAAGATGGAGGGATTGTGTGCACTGTGTAACTAACACTTATCTATTTCAATAAGTTCCATACCATGCACATGTGGAATCTGTGCTCATCCCTTTGTCTAGGCATAAAAAAATACCTTTACATTTCTAATGGACTGATACCTACTGCTGGAAGAGTAAAGATAGCCATACATCTACACACTTATATCCAGTACTTTCTTCTGTCGATCAGCCCTAGGGGCTAAACAAGAGAAATCTACTGTATTGATCCCTTCATCTGTGCAAAACAGCTCTGAGGGAAAAATCTCCCTCCAGGTACTATATTCTGCCATTCACCATCTGCTACTGCTAGAATACCAAAATAGTGACTGCATCTCATAGGATGAAGCCACTGCTTGGCCAACAATTTTCTGCCTAGCTCCTTTACAATTTGAAAATTGTTGGAAAGAAGGGTGCTGAAAGGGCCATCTACAGCAAGAATTTGGGTCAGTTCATTAGAAATTGGATGTAATTCCTTCTTGTATGGCCACCCTAAAGGCTGCTATACACGGACCGAACGTCGGCTGGTTTAGCAGAAACCACCCAAATTTCACTCTGTGTGTACCACTGTCTGTTCAACAGAAGTCAGTCTAATGACCAGCTTACGTTGACCAGCATTCATTCAGCACTTTCAGCCAATGACTGCAGCGATGATCTGTGTATTCTGACAGTGAAGGGGAGTCCCTGCTGTCAGAATACAATAGCTCTGCATGGCAGATCACTGGTGTGAATGCAGTTATCTGAGGGTTTTTTCTATTTAACCTGCTAGTTAAACAAAAAGAGCTCCCCACATATGCTTAATGACCAGATGTATTGCTCTAGAGCAGGGGTGTCAAAGTGGTGGCCCTCCAGCTGTTGCCAAACTACAAGTCCCACCATGCCTCTACCTTTAGTAATCAATCATGCTTGTAACTGTCAACCTTACAATGCCTCATGGGACGTTTGGCAACAGCTGGCGCCAGTTTGACACCTGTGCTCTAGAGAGTGCCAATTTGAAATTTTTTACTTATCAGGTTTGTAGACAAGCGACACACAGTTCTCACCCTGTTCCCAGACTTTTCCACTCATCTGTATAGTTGTATTTTAAATTTATCATCCAAGTCTACTATACAAATCATATTATAATGCAAAAACATTTGTTTGCCTAAGGCCATTCCTGAATATAATGTCTTTCTAAACAATATCGACTTTTCACACTGCCTAACATTGTAATTATTATTCAAAATAATCCTACTTACCAGCACAATTTTAGGTATTATTTTTTACATGCATAAAAGGATTTGATTAGTTGCTATTGGCAACTGTTCAACATTTTCTCTAGTTTCTAATACTCCTCAAATAATATTGTTAAATAAATAAGCATGATTACACAGATGTTAACCAGTTCTGCGATCTCAACCCATTTAAGCATTTTTATGATGGCTGTACCCTTCTTTGCATCATAACATCATTGTAATTAGCCAATAGGGGGTACAATATTACATATATAATATCATATACTTATTATAACTATAATATTACTAACCTCATACTAGACTCATTTATATCCACAAGATATAAAATAAGTAGGGGTAGGTGTGAACATGGAATATGTTTTACAGCCTATTTATATTAAAAACATTTATAGACTTGTGTCCTTCAACACAGTCTGCACCACTTAAATCCCAATTGAACTTTTAGATTAAATCAGCTAAATACATTCCAGGGGCATAAACAAAAAGGGTTTTAAGGTCTTGCAGCTCATTTTCTCTAAAAAGCAACCACAACCTAAATAGTAAACCCTATCCCATGCCAGTATACTGTAGATAGCGGCCCTTACTCTTTGTGTGGAAGTAATGGTCTCTGCGAAGAGGTCTGACGCACCCCCTGCTGAGTCAGACTTACAGTATAGTTCTGCAACGAGCAAGCCTCGTGCACACTACTACTTAGAAAAATCTACCTCGGATTTACAGGGGTGTGTCAGACCTCTGTAGAAAGACCTTTGCTTCTATAGAGCAGCCTTTCTCAACCAGGGTGCCCAGGCACCCTGGGGTGCCTTGGGGTTTCTTCAGGGGCACCTTGGCAAAATGTATAAAAATTGCCCATAACTTGTATACAAGCCAGCGGGTGGAACAACCCTGCCTTTTAGTTATGCAAAGACACAGTTTTTCATTGTGCACCATTATGACCTTCTAACCACCGGCAGCCTGACAACCAATGACATCATCAGTTGATAAGGAGGATGTCAGCTGCCTGTACAGCATCCTTTTTTGACCCTCCCCTGCCCCTCTCCATCAGTGCTGGGGCCACATTAGCTCAGTGATGAATAAAAACTGAGGGAGAAGAGAAACCTTGGAATTCTATTCAGTACTAGTACGCAAAAGTGTATTTTCTTTGGAAGAATAAATCACCTCTAATGTTGAGTGTCCTACATGTGTGGATGCTGCTGCGTTATATAAAACTATTAGAATAGTTTTTCACATTTTAGAATGGGGTGCCTCAAGACTGTCCATCAGTTTAAAGGGTGCCGCGGGACTGTCCATCATTTTAAAGGGTGCTTTGACTGAAAAAAGGTTGAGAAACACTGCTATGTATGCTAACATTAGACTGGCTTTTCCACTGTGGCAGCTTCCTAAAGAAAATAAGATATAAGACTTTACACACCTTTTGTTTTACAACACCTAGAATGTATTTAGTGTTTTTAAACTGAAGAGTTATTAAACTGTTACCATTAATGCACTGCAACCTTCCTATAGTTAATACAGTGCTTTTTTTAATAGTAGTTCTGAGTGCTTTGTTAAAATATGCTACAGGGTAAACCTAACACAAGACAATCTCTACTACTGAAAACAAACACTGTAATGGTGTACAGAAATGTTTATCAAAAAGACATTGAACAGGAGAACAGTCACAGATGGTACATTACAAAACTAAGTCGCATATGGCTTAGATTAGTGCATAAGAACCTATACCATAGTAGCTTTCAAAATGGCCATTACTTAAGTCATTCTCTTTGCAAAGTAAATCCAAAGCTGTTAGAATGCATACTTCAGTGGGATAAAATTATGCATAGCCTTTCAACAAGATCAGCAAATAATTTCACAGCAAATGAATTAGCCTATGTATCCTTTATATATTGTTTTTTTCCAAAAAGATAACAAATTAGAACTTGGGGTTATACATTACTTTTGTGTCATTTATTTGTCCTATATATTAACCAAATTGATTTCAAATCCAGTTTGAAATCTAATAAAAAATCATTTTAATAATTATTGCTCACTGGTCATATAGTATATTATTTCAAAATTATAAATAGCAGAAAAGCACACTTTCTTATGAGGCTTACATTTTACAATTATATTGGGATGCTGATTCCAAGAGCTGTCTTCATTACATACACAAATATAAAGGATGTATTGCAGCTACAGGAATACATTTATACTGTATCTTTATACAACATTGTTAGACTTTCTAGATCAAAAGTAAACTGTATGATGTCACTATACAGTGAACCAATACCATGCAATTTCAAAAAGAGATTTCACTTTTTTAATCAATTAATCAAAATATAATATAATGCCACATTTGTTGAGGGTGAACAGACTGGTGACTGTAAAACACCTAAACACAAAAGCTCTGTTTTTCTCAAAACTGCTGACCAAAGTACCACCTTTGAGTGCAAAAATAAAAGTTCCAATGGGGGTCATTTGCTTGCTCTGGCTCCAATGGTACATTTCGCTTGCAAGTTCTCTGCTGCTAGAAATTCACAACTTAAGTTTGTGTATAAATATATTTGTCATTCTCAGAGTGTATTCAGAAGTTACTTCCTATGTGTGTGAGCTAGTGCTTGGCTGCTTTAGTTATTGAGATGAACCTGAAGAATGCGTATTGCTTCTATGGCTTATTCAAAAGTCATCTTTAGTGGCCAATAGATTCTTAACAAGATGAGGTTGCCACTCCTATGAGTTCATTCTGAATCCCTTGGATTCACAGTTTCCCCATAGTAGTGCCCTTGTTTCCATGTATTTTGTTTGACAATAGCTTGCTTATTAGCCCTACAAATAGGCAAAATTTCAGAATGGCTATAATAACAAGATTTCCCCCTATCAACTTCAATGGGGTTTGCTGCAAGGTTTAAGAACTGCACAAAAAAATGGCATCCACTCCAACCTATTACTAGCCCTGACAGCAAGGTGCACATGAAACGGCACCGCAGATCTCAAACAAACACAAAATTCCCAGCACACTTACTACGCAGCCTGCAAAACAACCAAATTACCCTGTCTAACTGTTAGTGCAATTTGGTTGTTCTGCAGGCTGGCTGGCAAGTGTGCTGGGAAATCTTTTGTTTGTTTGTGCTGTGCATTGTCCTTGCATGTGCACCTTGATGTAAAGGCTAGTTATAGATTGGGGCAATTGCCATTTTTTTTGTTCGGTTGGTTGAATTGGGTTCAGGGACACACTAGATGCCTTTGCTGCCATTGTGCTATTGCTGGGAATCACGTGTCACTGTGCCTTTAAGGAAGAGTGGGCTCCCTCCAGGCACACCTGCCCTCAACCTATCCATTGATACATGTGCTCCTACTATGGAGACTCTGCAAATTATAGAAGTAGGACCGTGGTATATACAGAGGTCCCTTGGTGTGGGCACTGCGTCTTAGGCATATAGTTGCAAAGGTTTAAGAACTGCAAGCTAGAATCTTGAACCTGCTTGCTAACCAAAAATAAGGTAGATTTGCTCATTCCTAGCTATGAGCACAGAAGGTTCCTCAAAGAAAGCAGATTAGGCTGATATGGACACTTTTAATTCACTTTGCTTGTAAATGCATAGTAGCCCTTTAGAACCAATAGTTTTAAGGGCATACTTAGTAGAATGACCTTCACAGAGCCAAACTGAAAAGACACACTGTGGCATGCACACTTAGAGGGTGATTTACTAAATGCAAAAAGACTGCGCACTTTGCAAGTGAATTTGCACTATTTTTTCCTGGAGCTTAGTAAACGTAGTGAAGCTTCACTTTTTAAAGAATATCCAATCAGGTGCAACGAAAATATAAAAAACAGAATTTTTACTTGCACATGATTTGATGAGGGAAATCAACAGAGTTTCACCACATTCAATATGCTCTGGGGAAAATGAGTGCAGATGCACTTAAAAAGTGCACAGTAAATGTGCCTTTAGTAAAACAACCTCATTGTTTTGGAACAACACATCACTAACTGACATCAGTAAGCTTCAAAGTGTATCTGAAAGGATATGTCTGTGTCAACCATACCAACCAGATCAGTTTCCTTTCATATGGTTCATCTATGCTAATTAGAAACAGGAATTGCATTATAAGCACAGAGGTGTTAAGGGTCTCAAAAATATGTGAACTGTAAACACTGTGAATCTCAACCATTTATTCCTATTTTCACTAGTGCATACAAGTATGAATTCGGGATAAGACAACAAGACAATAAATTCAGACTGTCCTTAGGAATAGCCCAGTGAGTGCTTGTTCAAAAGTAGATTCTTCTATATTGGATGATTACTAATAAAGTAAGCGTGATTGCAATGTGTAACTCTGAAGCGCACAATGGTCTGCCATTGGTGAACGATAAAGACTTCCATGTAAAAAACAGTCAATATTTAACTCACAAGTAAGCACGCACAGCAAGCTTAGGTAGTTCTTGCAAGTTATAGGATTACACAAAGTTTGTATTCTGATCCAAGGGTGTTTCATGGTGAGTGGGCTGTATCCAGGCCACCGCATGAACAAAAGCAGGGTTCCACTTGTGCTTCTCAGACAATTTGGAAGCAGCACCATATTTCAGTTTCACACAGTATCTAGTCTTTTGGTCTTGATGCTTGAAGATCTGTCAAGATATTTTGTCCTTTTCTTTCAGCACAGTTCTTTAAAACATTATTGTATAGTATATCCACGAAGCAGCACCAGCTTCTTGGTAAAACCATTACCATTTTCCAGGTATGGGCACACCACATTCATACCAACCAACATAATTATGAGGCGTTCCAAAACCTATTTCTCCAAACATTACAGGCTCCTGAGTGTATTGGCGGTAATAACCTACAAAATATAATTTTCTATGTTAGATCACAAATATACACTCATGGTAGTCCAATATAGCAACACAGAGGGGTTGATTTATTAAAGGCAAACAGGCTGCTCACTTTGCAAGGGAGCAATCGCGTGCAAGGAAAAATTATAAAAAAAAACAGCATTTTTGCTTGCACATGATTGGATGTTAGAAGTCAGCGGAGCTTCACTTCATTGACTAAGCTCTGGAGAAAGTTATTTTGCAAAGTAAAATTTCCCTTGGAAAGTGAGCAGCCTATTTGCCTTTAGTAAATCAACCCCAGGGTGTTTACTAATGCTAAGAAGTGACAACAAATCATTCACAATTGCACAACAGAGAATCTATTCTCTTATTCATGAAGAGTTACATGTAATGAGAAACTATATTCATATAATGTTTTTATTTTTTAGACAACAATCAGACATTTTCAGAAACATTTCTTTTCTTTCCTAACTCAAAAAAAAATTTCAAATATTTCACATGCTGCTCAAGGCGAAATCAGGCTCCACACTCCACAATTACATTTCAGGTGCTGGCTTGGCTTGTCTCTACTGAAACAATCGACTGTACCAAGAAAAGGAATGCTGCACACCGAGATGAAAAATGACTTTCTTCCTTTATTAAAAGATCCAGCAGGAACAAGTTCTATTCTGACACGTTTCAAACTAGGCACAGCACTTACTCAGTTTGTCTCTCTGATAGAGTGCTGTGCCTGGCAAGAAACATGTCAGAATAGAACCTATTCCTGCTGGCTCTTTTAATGAAGGAAGAAAATGATTCTGCACCTCAGTCTACAACAAAATGTGTTTTTCTTTTGTCTGTGTTCTCATTGGAGAGATTTACCATCACTTTCTAGTCTGATGGAAGGAACGGAGACAGACAGGAAAGATTTTGAAGAATAGTGCAGCATGATCAGAGGAGCAAGAATAGGAGTATTCAGGAAGGGTATCAAAGCTATTACTAGATAGTATAAGTTTAGTAATCAAATTATGTGTAAGGTGCTGTCTTTTTTTTTTATTTCCCTACATGATTCTGTACCCATAAAAAAAAAAATCTTAAATTAATCCCTTCGCTAAGTGAATGTTCTCTACTGATTTAGTAAATAATATTCCCTGTTTCTAATCACCATTGTCTTTCATTGGTGAATGCACTGTATATGTTATGTATATGCTCTGGTTTAATAACATTTGTATTAAGTAGTAAATGGAAAAAAGTTACAGATCCATCTGTTAGCCTGAGGTGATGGTGAAAAATCTCCGAAACATAGATACAAATGCATTAAAATTAGCCCCAGATTTGCTACTATATTAGAAAAAACAATCAGGTGAATGGGAGAAGACATTGATTATTAAGAAATGTAGTAATTAAAACTTCTACCTTTCATGAAACGTTAGTATTTATTTTTTCTGAAATGACAGATTTTTTTCCATATGTATTGATAAAAGACATTTTTTTTTTTTTTAAATGTCCTTCTTTCCATAACCATCTAGTACCTAGGCATTTTACAGCTACTACCAATTGGTTAATGCATGGCATGTTCAAATGTGAGAGATGCGCTCACTGTAAATTTATCTGCACTAACAAAAGGCACTTCTGGATAAACATTGATATAGCCTGAGAAACTGTAAAAACTGTCAAACTATTGGTGTGATATATCTCCTTATATAAAAGAACAACACTGCGATTCGGTAAAACAGCAGAAGCTGCCAGCACTAAGAGTTAGGATACATAAACTCAAAAACTTAACAGAATAAAGTGCAGCACTATAAAGACACATAAATTGAGTAATATAAATATCACCATGAATGATATATATACTATAAAAAGTGATAAAAAAACAAAGGTGAGAGAAAAGACTAAACAAATCTGTTATAAAGACTCTTTTCAAAGTCCATAAAAAGTGATGGAAAACCAGTTGTATGCTTTTCAGCTCATCCTAAAGACGACGTCATGTCTGACTAAACGCGTAGGATGGGGCCTACAAATGGTGATGTCATCACAGACACGGAGCGTGATTGACTGAGAGCTTATGTCTGACCTGCAGCAACCCATAGGAATGCCACATCTGATATAATTTCTGTGCCTGTTGTCATTTAAAGATTGTGTTATTTCTATCTTTCAATACATTTTGTCCAACAGTTCTACACTATGGAAGTATCTCTTGCATTTTGTTTTTGAGCAACTTTGAAAGCATGTTCTTTGCATTCACCAGCCAGAGGAGGTTAGATGCTGGATTAGATTTTGTAATCCTCTGAAGCACTGCCTGACTTATCTGTTCATACAGGGGTCATTCTCTTCTAGTAAGAAGCTGTTGTGTGTGTTCTGGATCGGGTACACTGTGTCATCACTGGCCGGAGCTTTTCATACATAAACTCTTTGCAAAACACTTGGTGGTGTTTTATTTACTCTGACTAAAAAGTTTTTTGCACTTTAACACTTTTTATGGTTTTCCATCACTATATATGGACTTTGAAAAGAGTCTCTATAACAGATTTGTTGGTCTTTTCTCACACATTTGTTATTTTATCACTTTATATTTTTCTTTTTGAGTAAATATTATTAATGGTGATATTCACATTACTCATGTGATGTGTCTTTATAGCGCTGCACTTTATTATTTTATATATCTCCCTATATGTCCACCTGGTGCCTACTATGTGGCAAAACGAACCCATAGGAAAGCATTTTGCCTTTAATTATGGGTATAAAACAGATAACCTACTTTTCTGGCCCTTGATAGGATTCTCCCTAATCCTTGAGGGGGTGACTTTAAGAAGAAGATTTTACAAAGATGCAAAATGGATTTATGATTTAAGGATCAATATTCTTCCTAGCTTCAATGAGTAACTCAGCTTTATCCTATTTCTGTTCTCTTGAGATAATTGCTTTATGGTTTTGATCCCTTTTTAAAAGATAAATGTAAGATTAAATAATTGGGATATGCTATCAAGTGGTTTTCTCTTAATATCATTATATGATATGTCTATACTGTGTGTTGTTTGTACTTTGAGTTTCTATATTGCAATTGATTCATTTTTATTTCTTTTAATCTCTTGGCACTGAGTTTCTGGGTTTTTTTGGCATCCCAAGGAATGATGGTAGTTTTCTTGCATGCATCCTGCTTTACTTTCCAGTACTGTCTCTGGGATGGCCTGGACATGCACAGTGTAACACACTTTTGATTTAGTAAAACTGGAGCTTGAAAAAGCTCTGCATAGAAACCAATCAGTTTCCAGGGTTTAAAGTTAGAAGCTAATTGGCTACCATGCACATCTGCACCAGAGTTTGCACTCTACAGTTTTAATAAATCAACTCCAGAGTTTGCAAGTGCAGACGATGAAGTCCCTTGTACGCTTCTAGCACATGCAATGTATTGACAGAAAGCATCATACCTTGGGGCTAGAAATGAAGTTTCTGGTGGGGTTGAAAGGGGTGAGGGCTCGTGGCAGGTTATTCTGAGCTCTTGTGCTTGAGAGCTGGGATAGGCAATGTACACGCCATTGGGCCTAGACTTTCCATATATCATCTGAGGTACCTTTCTTTCTTTCTTTCTCTTTCTTTCTTTCTCATGGTGGACCTTTTCCCCATCCTGTTTTTTTTATCTTGGGGATTTACCATGCTGTTTTCTGATGTGCCCCCAGTTGTTTGTTTTAACTCTGTTCAGATATATGGGCTTGTTGCCTTACAGTTTCCCTCTTAAGGGTGAATACCACAGCTTGCTTGTATACATCGATACATATGTACGGATAGTTGAACAAAGGTTTCTTTAACTATCAGTTAACTATTAAACACTATATTGCCAAACGTATTGGGACGCCTACCTTTACAAGCAGATGAACTTTAATGGCATCCCAGTTTTAGTCTGTAGGGTTCAATATTGAGTTGGCCCACCCTTTGCAGCTATAACAGCTTCAACTCTTCTGGAAAGGCGGTCCACAAGGTTTAGGAGTGTGTCTATGGGAATGTTTGACCATTCTTCCAGGAGAGCATTTGTGAGGTCAGGCATGGATGTCGGACGAAAAGGCCTGGCTCACAGTCTAATTCATCGCATTCTATCGGGTTGAGTTCAGCACTATGTGCAGCCCAATCAAGTTCCTCCACCAAAAACATGCTCATCCATGTCTTTATGGACCTTTCTTTGTGCACTGGTGTGCAGTCATGTTGGAACAGGAAGGGGCCATCCCCAGACTGTTCCTACAAAGTTGGGAGCATGAAATTGTCCACAATGTCTTGGTATGCTGGCTCCTAGATTGTAAGCTCCAAGGAGCAGGGCCCTCCTTTCCCTCTTGTATTGAACTGTATTGTTGCTGTATTGTCTCCCGTTCCATTGTAAAGCGCTGAACAAACTGTTGGCGCTATATAAATCCTGTATAATAATAATAATATGAGTTCCTTTCACTGGAACTAAGAGGTCAAGCTTAACCCCTGATAAACAACCCCACACTATAATCCCCCCTCCACCAAAATTTGCACTTGGCACAATGCAGTCAGGCACGTACCATTTTCCTGGCAACCGCCAAACCAAGACACATCCATCAGATTTCCAGACAGAGAAGTGTGATTTGTCACTCCAAAGAACATGTCTTCACTGCTCTAGAGTCCAGTGGCGGCATGCTTTACACCACTGCATCCGATGCTTTGCATTGCACTTGGTGATGTAAGGCTTGGACGCAGCTGCTCGGCCATGGAAATAAAATCTATGAAGCTCTCTATGCATTGTTGTTGTGCTAATCTGAAGGCCACACGAAGTTTGGAGGTCTTTAGCCACTGACTCTGCAGACAGTTGGTGACTTCTGCACACCATGTGCTTCAGCATGCTCTGACCCCGTTCTGTCATTAGTGGCCTACCATTTCGCAGCTGAGTTGATGTTGTTCCCAGTTGCTTCCAGTTTGTTTTAATACAACTAGCAGTTGACTGTGGAATATTTGGTAGCAAGGAAATTTCATGGATGAACCTATTGCACAGGTGGCAACCTATCACAGTACCACGCTTGAGTTCACTGAGTTCCTGAGAGCAACTTATGCAGGCCATAGATGGGTCGAAAATTGGCCGATTTTTTGGCCGAAAATAAAATCGGCCGATTTTCGGATCGTTAGTGGGCTATTTGTTCGGCCGTTCTTCGGTATTTTGGCCGTTTTTTTTTTTTGGTAAAGTTGGAAAAAAATCGTCCGATTTTGCCGATCAGCCGATTTTCGCGGCAATTAGTGGGCAAATCGGCCGATTTTTTTACCGATAAAAAATCTGCGCATGAGCAGTGACCTGCAAGAGGAAGACAAAAAGAAGAAAAAGAAGAAGAGGAAGAGGATGAAGAAGAAGAGGAAGAAGAAGAGGATGAAGAAGAAGAAGAAGAGGATGAGGATGAAGAAGAAGAGGATGCGGATGAGGATGATGAAGAAGAAGAAGAAGGAGAAGAAGAGGATGAGGATGAAGATGAGGATGAAGAAGAAGAAGAAGAAGAGGATGAGGATGAAGAAGAAGAAGAAGAGGATGAGGATGAAGAAGAAGACGAGGATGAGGATGAAGAAGAAGAAGAGGATGAGGATGAAGAAGAAGAGGATGAGGAAGATGATGATGATGAAGAAGAAGAGGATGAGGATGAAGAAGAAGAAGAAGAAGAGGATGAGGATGAAGAAGAAGAAGAGGATGAGGATGATGAAGAAGAAGAAGTAGGATGAAAATAAGAGGAATTCCAGTCCAGCAAAAAGTGTCCCTGCAGAGAGCTCCGCTATTTCTTTGACAGTTCTCTGACAGTTCCTTGACATTTACAGCGGTTGCAACATTGTATCTATTTGTTTCCGAATAAAAACATCTGTATCCTAAATGGAAACAAATAGATACATTGTTGCAACCTCTATAAATGTCAAGGAACTGTCAGAGAACTGTCAAAGATATAGCGGAGCTCTCTGCAGGGACACTTTTTGCCAGCTGTAGAAGGGATGAAAATCGGTCGATTTTTTTTACCATTGATGGTAATGTCGGCCGCTTGAGCGACCGATTTTTCGTTTTTTAAAAGAAAAATCTGCCGTTTTTCGACCCATCTATGGCCTGCATTCTTTCACAAATGTTTGTAGAAGCAGTCTGCATGCCTAGGTGCTTGATTTTATACACCTGTGGCCATGGAGGTGATTGGAACACCTGAATAAAATGATGTAGAGGGGTGTCCCAATACTTTTGGCAATATAATGTGTGTATATATAGTTTAAAAACATATACATGTAAAATAATAAAATGTAAGTGAATATTTACAGTAATTCTGAATGTTATTTCACACATGAATAATCATACATTTAAATAATATTTTAAATTTATTGGCTGCTGTATAAACTGGATGAAATGTCTTTAATATATGAATTTTAACACTTTTTACCCATGGATATTGTGGGTGCTATATCCCATTTTATAATATAAAGAATAAAAGAGACCTTTGTATGGCATGTGCTGAAAAATAAATCCCTTTTTTCTCTTTGTCATTTATTTGGAAATGCATACATGTAAGTTGAGACTGTGATGTCACTCACCTTTAGTTGTTGGCAGGAATTCAGAGAGAGGATCTGTTCTTCCTTCCATATAGGAATCCACAAACTGACAGTGATCCTCTCCTCTCCCCCAGCTGTCACCTATACTGTAAAATGTGTCTTAAAAAGAAAAGAAAGATTATGTTGACAGGATTGGTAATGAGTCGGATATTTATGGGTCAGCTGGTAATAAAACAGACACAACTGATGTTAATGAGAGGGCAAACAAAAGAAGCAAACAGGGGAATGAGAATACAAAATGCTTATCATCAGAGAGTGAACAGTGGCTTGATTGATGTTGGTATGTACAGTATGTCTCATAGTGGTTAGCAATTCTGCCTTGAAGCACTGGGGTTCTTGGTTCAGGCCCTAGTCAGGACACCATCTGCATTGAATTTACTTATACTTGCATGGGTTTCCTTCATGTGCACCAGTTTCCCCCCACACTCCAAATACATGTTTCTAGGTTAATTGATTCCTTTCTAAAAGTGGCTAAAGGTATGATTATTCTACTGCATGAACTCAAGATGGCTGCGTCATTGTACACGAGTCCCCAGGGGGAAAAATGCTATAGAATTATAAATGAATTAATTACGACAGTACTTATTTCTATAGGAATAAAGGATCATTGTGATTTGATGCAAATTAGTTCACACACCTTTTCATTTCATTTATCTTTTACATTCACAATTTTATATAATACATACTATATTTCTTTCTTAAAGATGAGGGCAATCAGATTAAATATCAAGAGAATGCTGTAAAATCTTCTAAAATATTATTGTGATTTGTAAGTGTGGAAATAATATCTGCTTTCAGGAAATACAAACGTTATATCTCCTCCCATTCCCGAAACCAGATAATAAATTATTAATTTAAGAAAATGTCATTGTAGGCATTGACAGAGAAAAAGTGAAGCTTTTTTTGTAGTACGTCATAAGTACGCCACATGGGAGATTTTATTTCAACACACTCAGCTACTTGTTTGTGGTACCCTGACTGCTTATTCTGGGACTTTAGCATGCACCTATAATTTACTGTCTGCAATGAGCCTGTTGTAGCACTACTGGCATCATGATTGAGGTGCCAGTAGGGGCTATGAGTATTATAATCACTATAGAAGCATACAGTATACAGTCATTGACAGAGGTGAATTCATATCACACATATGCAGTAGGTGTTTGTGACCATCTTGCAACTTTGTAAGTCCCAAGGCACAGGCATATTTTAACATTCTCATTTGAGTCTGTCACCTGATTGCATTGGGAGACAACACCAGGGTTCTAGTGTGATTCATTCTTATATGGCCATGACTGCTGTAGTGCCCCAATCAGAAGACAGTGCTCAGAAAAACTCTCCAACATGTCCACACCATGGTGTGGGCACATTGGAGAGTTTTTTGAGCATTGTGTTCTGATTGGAGCACAATTCTAACTACTGATTTGGGACTTCCGGACTTTGTTTATATATAATATTTTTATTTTTTATATATATATATATACCCTTTTTTGTACATATTTATTGATGTCTCTTCCATCTATGAGCAGCAGCATTTATTTATTGAGGTTTTGAGTTTTCTGTGGCGCGGGTTTACTTTATTTCCTGACTGCTGTAATGCTGTCTGTTGCACTTTTATTGTTCTGTTAAAGGATCAAGTCCTTTTATTTATTCCTTTTGGGGCTGTAATGCTGTGACAAATATCATTATTTCATTAAATCAATTGGGGATTAGTTAATACTGAGATTCAACAGCACACAAGAACATTCAGATATACAGTGGGGCAAAAAAGTATTTAGTCAGCCACCAATTGTGCAAGTTCTCCCACTTAAAAAGATGAGAGAGGTCTGTAATTGGCATCATAGGTAGACCTCAACTATGAGAGATAAAATGAGAAAAAAAATCCAGATAATCACATTGGCTTATTTGGAAAGAATTTATTTGCAAATTATGGTGGAAAATAAGTATTTGGTCACCTACAAACAAGCAAGATTTCTGGCTCTCACAGACCTGTACCTTCTTCTTTAAGAGGCTCCTCTGTCCTGCACGCATTACCTGTATCAATGGCACCTGTTTGAACTTGTTATCAGTATAAAAGACACCTGTCCACAACCTCAAACAGTCAAACTCCAAACTCCACTATGGTGAAGACCAAAGAGCTGTCGAAGGACAGCAGAAACAAAACTGTAGACCTGCACCAGGCTGGGAAGACTGAATCTGCAATAGGCAAGGAGCTTGGTGTGAACAAATCAACTGTAGGAGAAATAATTAGAAAATGGAGGACATACAAGACCACTGATAATCTCCCTCGATCTGGGGCTCCAAGATCTCACCCCGTGGGTTCAAAACGATCACAAGAACAGTGAGCAAAAGTCCAAGGACCACGCGGGGGGAGTGAATGACCTGCAGAGAGCTGGGACCAATGTAACAAAGGGTACCATCAGTAACACACTACACCGCCAGGGACTCAGATCCTGCAGTGCCAGACGTGTCCCCCTGCTTAAGCCAGTACATGTCCGGGCCCGTCTGAAGTTTGCTAGAGAGCATTTGGATGATCCAGAAGAGGATTGGGAGAATGTTATATGGTCAGATGAAACCAAAATAGAACTGTTTGGTAGAAACACAACTCGTCGTGTTTGGAGGAGAGAGAATGCTGAGTTGCATCCAAAGAACACCACTCATGCATAGTATATCATAATTTCATCATCAAGTTAGCTGGATTTGCAGAGCTGGTCCCCAGTTAAGCTTTGGTCTCATTTCCATCAGCAGTCAGGACACATTAATCTTTCCAGACTGAAGGATATCCATTTATTCTGAGAATTCCAACAAGAGAAACCATAGTGGATCTGGAACGTTTACCTACCCATTTCAATATCAGCGTGGATCACCAACCATTGTGATGGTTATCCATCCACATGCAATCTCACTCAACTGCACTCCAGTTTGTGATTGAACACTTAGTTATTGTAGTGGCTGTGTATTTATTTGCAGCTGTGTACCATCCAGCACAATATGCCAGTTTTGCAGGTATAACTGGGACTATGCTATAATGATATAAGCCTTTCCTTCACCTCACTCCCCAAATCCAAATAAATAATCCAAGTACTCCCCAACTACCTAACAATATATTATAAATCTCCCAAATCAATTAAATAATATATAAATATTAAATGAAAATAAAATAAATATAATATAAAATAAAATATAAAATAAATGTCCAAATATATAAAATCCCTTCAGATGAAGTCCGGAAGAGACAAAACGCGTTAGAGACGTGACGTCTGACTCTTGCACGCAAAACCGGAAGTGTCGCCATGACCATTTTGATTGCTGGAAAACATTTCCATACCCTAAAGACTTCAAGGCTGGTTTGTTTGCCACATAGCTGCAATTATTATACCCCAATGTAAAATATTTTATTAAATTGTCCTTATACTTGGAATACCTATTACATGAGTCTCCTTTGCTTTATGAGCAATATGGAGGATTGGCTTATGAAGTAAATGAAAGCTTGGAAGTAGTACATTTACCAAGAATATCGAGATAAGCTTGTGAATACTACCTGAGGGTAATGGTATTTAATATCACTATTTGGAGGTGGTCACAGAGTGCTCACTATATGAATTGAAGTGTTCACTTACATATCTTATTTGTTTCACTGATGTACTGTAGTTGATGATCTTTGAATTTATTTATATTTTTGGTTATATTTTTTTTTTTCTTTAATTTCATGCATTGTTATATTTTCACTGATCGCATGATTCACGTAATATTCACAGTTGTATTGGTTTTTTATTTTGGTGCACTTATTTATTGGTTGCACTGATACATTTACATACTGTTAATTTGTTATTTAGAAGGTAATACACTATTATAGTATTCTTTTTTCGAGGTATCATGAGAATTGGAAGAGGAATTGGAAATTCAACTTACTGGATTTGTATGGTGTTGGTGAACGTTTGTTTTGGACTTTTATATATTTGGACATTTATTTTATATTTTATATTATATTAATTTTATTTTCATTTAATATTTATATATTATTTAATTGATTTGGGAGATTTATAATATTTTGTTAGGTAGTTGGGGAGTACTTGGATTATTTATTTGGATTTGGGGAGTGAGGTGAAGGAAAGTCTTATATCATTTTGTTAACTTTCAAGGGGGAAAGTGTCACTTTCTTTTATGTGGTGATTGTGTGGGGGGTTTCACGTATTTAGAATATTGAGGTGTATTTACTCATGGGACTATGCTATGTTATTTACCATTGTATATGGATTCTACATGTAAGCACATTATTGCCAATTTTCATGTGTGCAATACAGATATATATATAAATGTTGGGTTGTGCAGTGTGATAATCTGACATGGTTTGCCCTTTGGGAAGGTTACATTACAACATTTAGAGCATAAAATAAAATATGTCCATTATTGTGGTGCACAACAACCACAGCTGCAGCATAAATGTGTCCACTGACCTCCAGCACGAATAGTTAGATATGGGGGTATTTGTTAAAATGTAACTAGCCAAGTCCCCAGGGACTGAACATTTTTACACAATTGTAGGTGTGTTTTATTTGATAAAATAAAGATGTATGCCATTTTCTTTCCTGCATTTGGGCTACTTTGTTTATTGTTAGGTTACCTATACAGTATATAGTTTGTTTTTAGCTATGGCTTTGGGGTTGAGACATCCATTGTAGGTTTATTGGTTGTGCTATTTTCAGGGTAATTGACCTTGTGTGCTCCCCGATTTGCATGTAGAGCACCCATTTGGTTGATTTCAGTATTCTTCCAATCTGAGTGTTGCAGTACAGGGGATTGAAAGAGACTGATATCAAATCATATATAGATGCTTTGCATTTGGAAATATTTTAAATGATTTATTGAAGACTACAGAGATGCATTCATTTTTCCTTCTTAAAGTTCAGCTTTAGATGATTACTCCAAAAAATTATAGCAACACTTGGCTTTTATGTCCATTAACGATGAAAATAAATCTTTTGTAAATAAACAGTCTTACCTCTTAGATTTTCACTGAGATAAATCTTATATCGCAAAGAATTGCAGAGCATGACCCCAACAAACTTTCGGTACCATGTGCGTTTGACATATTGTTTTCCTTGACAGCCACTATAACTTGAGTCATGTTTGAATGCATATGGAATCCAAATGGGTTCACCACCTTCAAAGAAAAGTTACATTGTCATGATATTCTGGTTGTCACAATTCAAGTACACATGCTACTTAAATCTATCATCAGAGGAACCTGGAAGCTTCCATTGCAGACCTCTTATTCTGAAAATTTATTTTGCCTGCCTGTCATAATGATCAGATGATTTCTGATTTGCATGCATGTTTTTCATCAGTGACTTGGATAATATGGATGCTTACAGAGTTATCATACAAGTCAGGCAGACAGCATTTGCAAAATTGTTATGGTTTGTTCCTGACACTCAGAGTTCAAGAAGTTACTTAGATAAGGGGTAAAATGTCTTCAACAGTAAACAAAAAGTTCAGGTCGAACTACTACTAGCCTTTTTAGAAGGAATTTTGCATCAGTTGTGTCTATATTTTATACTATGATAGACTTCCTCTAATATTCAAATATCAAGTTATTTTAGCCACTGGGTATTATCCCTGTTAATTCATGCATAAAACTTACCTGGGGGTCTAACGATGAGCAATGGATTATCTGTAGGAGAAAAAGTAGAAATTATAAAAAGATGAGTAACCATAATGAAATAAAAATTTTACATGGCTGCTCAGCCAATGGCTGAGAGTGCTGAGTGGAGTGTTCTGGCGGGAAGGGGGGGATAGGAGGGAGGGCGGAAGTCAAATTCATGGGTGAAGGTCCCCTTTAAAACCAAAATCTCAATACTTAACCTTATTTATTTGTTTGAAAGCTAAGGGGAAAAACAGTTTTTTTGTTTTGAAAGCTAAGGAGAAAAAAAAGTTTTGAGTACATTAGCAGAAATTATAAATGAATGTCTAATTTGTAAAGTATCTTTAAAAAGGTAAATGCATGCTATTTTAACATTTTGACAAAATATGTATATAAATATTTAGAAAAATAAAATACTGTACTTGCTTTAAAATTAATTTTCAGTTAAACACACACCCACAATATTGAAAAATGAACTTGAATTGGACAAAATAATGTAGAGGTTGATGAAGGATGAAGGAAGTTTGTTGTTCTTCCGAAAACACGTTCCCTAGAGTCACACACACTTACTCCCTCGGTAATACCAGACTGCTCATCCTTTCCCGCACAGCAATCCTTTCCAGTGAAGCTTTGGTACCAGCGATTCCCTGATCCACTGATTCACTAGTGCACAGAGCGGCTGGAGCTCTTGCACTGACAGCCATCTGGAGGAGGACAGACTGATGCTAATCCATCCTCAATACCCCTGATGAAGTCACATGGTTCTTGACGATACACACGGGGGGAGGAGCCAGGTGACATCAGAGCCGGAACACTTAGTACGGTCAGAGAAACTGCATAGTCTATATCACAGCTTCACAGCTTTTGTCACACTGTGTTTTTTTACTACTGTAACATGTGAGTGCATTTTTAATAAACTTTATGAGATTTTAAGAAACGTGCTGCACTATGGTCGCTTTATATGTTTGTGAGTTCTACCCACAGAGCCAGCTATACCATTAAAGGGTTTACTTGGAGGATACAGTGACCATATATGAAAGGCGGATTATCCACAGAGGAGAGACCACTATTAGAAGGGGAGATGCCCGTTTGACCTGTTTTCTATATGGGTCCATCCAAGAAGGTGAGGGTCCACACCAGGGGCGGACTGACAACTCATGTTGCCCTCGGGCAATAGGGGATCATGGGGCCCCTGTGTCCTTGCCTAAACTCAAAAAAGCCTATGAAAAAAGGTACCAGGGGAATCTCATGGGGCCCCCTACTGACCCCGGCCCTAGGTTAGTGCCCGAGATTCTAAATGGTCAGTGCGCCCCTGGTCCACACATTTCATATGGTCACCGTGGTGATGCACATCATTTAAAGATTTACAGCACCAGGATTGTGGGCTTACTCTCAAGTAGAAATATGTTCTTCCCACCTACATTATTGAAGAGATTTTCCTTCTTTTTTCCTTTTGGACTTATATTATTGAGTATTTTTACATGGTTCTTGGATTTATATGTATATTATGTTTAGTGTCTTTGAGCAGCGCAGAACTATTCATTGGTTTATTATTTCACATGTGATGAACACACACTTTATGTGTTTGCAGGAGCTCGTGTTCACAATTGTTTCACCATTTATTTAATTATTTGGCAGCACACAATTTTTTACCACTTATATATCTCTTGCACTTTTCTACTCTCCTGGCTTTGCATCCCGCTCTCTAGGGTGCCCATCCTCTCTGCACCTCCAGTGGCTGCCTCTCCATCCATCTCCCAGTGGATCAAGCCAATATTATATGATTTTAATGATCTTTTTAACAAAATGACATAATACACTATGTTGGTTCCTTGGGTGCCTCTCTCCCCTTCCCCATTTATTCATTTCAGATATCAGTCCTCCCAAGCCAGATTGGAGTCAGCAACCTGGTCCCATTAGTGTATGTATATATATCTAGTTATACAGCCTTACCTCCAGGAATTTGTTTATTCTCAAATTTCGCAGTATGAAGTATTTGTTACATTGGATCATATGTGTTTACTTTTAAGTTGTTACAAGGTTTAGTCAATGAGTAGACCATGTTGTTACTCAAACACTAGCAGTGATTTGTTTCACTGAGTTCATAAACAGCACCTGATCCGTGAACCAACGCCACAGGCAATTTTCTTCTTTGTTTTCTGACAAAATAATGTAGGAATCTGTCAACTATATATAAAACAATTACTATAATTAACTGCAATCATACCTGATTCTGTTACAAATGTCACCGAAGGGCTCATGGGTCCCAAACCATGTGGATTCTTTGCTTGGATTTTAAAATAATATCTAAAACGAAAAATAAAAAAGAAGAAAACTTTATTCTGTTCATACAGTTTATTGTGAGAAAAGCATTTGTTTGGATCAAGTACACTGCATGATGTAATGCAGAGTATAATTGCCAGCTGTACTGTACAAAATGGCTTTCTTGCAAACAAAACTTGGAAAACATGTATTATTAAAGAAAAACAGAAGATATAACTTATCCCTCGGAAATTTCAAAAGGTTTTCCAATTTATTTTCCTGCCAAACAGCTCTGTAACCATCAATGCTTGGCTTTATCTGCCATGACACAGTATTAAAGTGACACTCCAGGCAAGCAGTATAATACACAGTTGAAATAAATATGTTTATTCTTTGCACTGTCAAAGCATTTGTAATTCTGTACAGCCAATTTTGTAATTCACACATATTTTTCACACTAAACAACCAATCAGGTGACGCACATATTTCCCTTATAAGCAATTTACCAGTAGTTTCCTGTTTCAGCTATTCAGTTTTCTATGACACTCCACCACCTTCAAGCTCCTCATTGGATAGCGAATCAGTATCTTCACATTTGTCCAGTGAACAGTGAGCTGACCCAGGAAGTAGAATATCTAAACTTGTCGGCTACATAGTGGCCATATTGACTAGCAGAGGTATGTTTTTCACAAAAATGGCCAGACAATATTGCAAAATACATTTTCAAAGTTTTTTGTCCTGGTACAAAAACAGCATGTGGTTAATATGTATTTATCTATTGTTTTTTTACTTTTACATTAAAATATATACTGTATGGGTAAAGGAAATTTGGTTAAAGGAAAATGGTTACAGCTACATTTTTAAATTGTTAACAAGCAGTATTTAGTGGTACAATATAATAATTAACTTATTATTTGCTCTGCTAATCAATGAATCACTTCCCTATCAGGCCAATTCTGACACTTCTTACATACATTAAAAATCTACTTTTGTTTGCTAGAAAATTACTTAGAACTCCCAAACATTGTATACATCGCTCAAAAAAATTAAAGGAAAACACAGCAGATCTCAATAGGGAAAAATATCATGCTGGATATCTATTGTGATATGGACTGGGTAATGTGTTAGGAATGTAAGGATGCCTCATTGTCTGATGGAAATAAAAATTATTAACCTACAGAGGACTGAATTCAAAAGACACCCCGAAAATCAAAGTGAAAAAGTAATGCCGCAGGGCGCAGGCTAGTCCATTTTGCTGAAATTTTATTGCAGCAACTCAAAATGGTACTCAGTAGTTTGTATGGCCTCCATGTGCTTGTATACATGCCTGACAATGTCGGGGCATGCTCCTAATGAGATGACGGATGGTGTCCTGGGGTATTTCCTTCCAGATCTGAACCAGGGCATCATTGAGCTCCTGGACAGTCTGAGGTGCAACCTGGCGGTGTTGGATGGACCGAAACATGATATCCCAGAAGTGTTCTATTGGATTTAGGTCAGGCAAGCATGGGTGCCATTCAGTGGTATCAATTTCTTCATCCTCCAGGAACTGCCTGCAAACTCTCACCACATGAAGCCAGGCATTGCTATGCACCAGGAGGAACCCAGGACCCACTGCACCAGCGTAGGGTCTGAAAATGGGTCCAAGGATTTGATCCCGATACCTAATGGTAGTCAGGGTGCCATTGTCTAGCCTGTAGAGGTCTGTGTGTCCTTCCATGGATATACCTCCCCAGACCATCACTGATCCACCGCCAAAAAGGTCATGCTGAATGATGTTACAAGCAGCATAAGGTTCTCCATGCGTATATATATATATATATATATACACACACACACATATATGTGTGTAAACAAAGAGCTGAAACTGGAAATGCCGAAATCCACCTCACTTCCAGGTTCCAGGGTCACAGAGGGAACATCACAACATCAGATCCTCTCTCTCTGTAGTGCTGCAGTTGCCACCAGTCGCAGTGCTCCCAGGCTCCTGGCGGCAGCTGGATGCACACAGAAGTGATTGAGTGGCTATTCAGCCACTTGATCACTTCAGCCTACAAAGCATTGCAGTCTGCAAGAATCATCCAGGTATAACCACTGAAATTCAAGGACGTCCATGGACGTCTTGGTCAGACAGTGGTAATATATATTATTATAGAGTATTTATATAGCGCCAACAGTTCGCTCAGCGCTGTACATTACAATGGGAGACAATACACGAGACAGTACAATAACAATACAATGCGATACACGAGGGGTTCAAGGGCCCTGCTCCTTGGAGCTTACAATCTAGGAGGGAGGGGATAGTGGTACGGGAGGAATAGCTGTGAGGGATGGAGTGGTAGGAGGAGTGGAGGAGATCGGCAATTAGCTGAGGGCGGGGTAGGCTTCCCTGAAGAGATGGGTTTTCAGGGTGCGCCTAAAGGAGAGGAGAGTAGGTGATAGTCTGATGGATTGGGGTAGGGAGTTCCAGAGGAGGGAGGAAGCCCTGGAGAAGTCCTGGAGACGGGCATGGGAGGAGGAGACCAGGGAACTAGTGAGAAGGAGGTCTTGTGAGGAGCGGAGAGTACATTTAGGGTGTTATTTGGATATCAGGTCGGTGATGTAGTTTGGGGCAGTGTTATGGACAGCTTTGTACGTCAGTGTTAGCATTTTGAATTTTATCCATTGGGCAATCGGAAGCCAGTGGAGGGATTGGCAGAGGGGGGCGGATACGGAGCGGTTAGTAAGGTGGATGAGTCTGGCCACAGTATTCAGGATAGACTGAAGCGGGGATAACCTGTGGTGAGGAAGGCCAGTGAGGAGGGAGTTACAGTAGTCAAGTCGTGATATGATAAGGAAGTGAATGAGTTGCTTAGTAGTTTCCTGGGTTAGGAACGGACGCATTTTGGAGATGTTGCAGAGGTGGAGTCTACATGAGTTTGGCAGCGATTGAACCTGGGGCTGGAAGGACAGATTGGAGTCAAGGATGACACCAAGTACTCTGGCTTGCGGGGTGGGACTGATGGTGGCATTGTTGGTCGTGATGGAGAAGTCGGGGGGGGGGCGCAGGCTGGGGGGAAAACTAGGAGCTCGGTTTTGGAAAGGTTCAGTTTGAGGAAGTGGAGTGACAATAATCTAGAAATCACTGAAGGTATACAACCGAAAAAACTTGTCTACAGAAATCTGAAACATTAAACAAAATTATGGTCAAAGAAGCATATAAAGGTGTACGTTGAGCCAAAGCATTTTCTTTAGAAAAAGCGGTAAAGGATTAGAACTACTATTTTACCCTCACTTCTTGTCCTGTTGACTGATCTCACCACACAGGAAGTGAGGAAATAATAGGGATACAGACATACAAATCTGACAAAGGCTGCAGTCTTTCCCATTATACAAAAGAAATGCATTTTTATTTCTGGCTGCATTGCTGATGGAGAATTTCTCTTGCTTCCTGCCAGGTAAAGAGTTTCCAGAGAAACATAAAGCCTTGAATAGTAATTAAAGTGTTACTAAACCCACAACAGTAAAATCAGTCTGTATATGCAGTAAAGCATGCTTGTTATACTCACTGTGGAACCTAACAGGTTAATCCTCTGTGTAAAAAGGCTGTTTGATCCTGACTTCTCTGATCCTCCCCTTTTTCCAGTGTCCCTCTCTTATCTCCTGATAAGACATATAGTGTGGAGTCGCTCTGCACATGTTCAGTTTGGTGTGTATTGCTAGAGAGGCTTTTTTTTTTCTTTGCACAGTGCATGTGATCAGCACAGGGCCAATCAGCACTGTCCAGACAGAGGTCAGGGGTCCTGCATCCTCCTAGAGCAAAATGAAAACTCCTCCTACAAGCTTTAACCAGTGCTCTGCTGGACACTGATAGATGTCACAAGACTGCTCTAACTGCTGATGAGAAAAGGTATATTGCAGTTTATATTTACTAAATAATTGCATTTTCATGTTGTGTGTACTCGGAGAGACCAGATATAATGAATGCAGAGTCCTGGGTTAAGTAACACTTTAAGATCCTAACCTTTCCCCACTACAAAAGTAAAGAAAAAAAAAAGTATTAGCTGGACTTACATTTTAAGTTTGAAATCATACTTATAAAGGTATTATACTGTTCTTGCTAAAAGTATTATCAAAAATTTCAAATGTAGTAAAAGTACGCAGAAGTGCCTTTTATGTTAAACATTCCTCCTAGAATGCAACACAGGCACCTGCTGGGCCAGAGGCAGGTACCTATGGAAAGTCACAGCAAAATGCAGGTATCATAATCTTGGAGTCTATTGCCTGCAACAGTATGTAACTCCGTGGTTATAAGCAGGAAAAGTTTGGTACACAAAGAACAGTAGCAGTATAGGAGCAAGAAGTCTGGATCAAATGTGGGTATAGGATTATAATGGTTTTTTTTAATGGTTGAACTGGATGGACTTTTGTCTTTTTTCAATCAGACTATGTAACATAGTTTGTGATCAAGTCAAATTTGGCAACCAAGGGCATCAGGTTATAAGTAAACAGTGGTGAAGGGTGGTTGGTGAATTTTTAGCCAAAGGTCAGTACACAAGATAATGACATAAGCACAATAATCTGGCAAACAGAAAGTCTAGAGCAGCAATGGGCAAACTACGGCCCGGTGGACCTTTTAATCCGGCCCGCGGATGTGGCTGTCAGGATGTGTGTAGGCGGGGCAGCGTGACGAACATGAGGGGAGGGGAGCTAGGCTCCTCTCACAGTCCGCCCTGAAGACCGGAACGGCGCGGGAACACGGCGAGAGGAACGCACGGAGCAAAGGTAAGTGAATTGACACAGGGGGGACTTGGGGACTTAATATGGGGGATGAATTACTATAGGGGGGATGAATTACTATATGGGGGATGAATTACTATGGGAGATGAATTACTATGGGGGATGAATTACTATATGGGGGATGAATTACTATGGGGGATGAATTACTATATGGGGGATGAATTACTATGGTGGATGAATTACTATATGGGGGATGAATTACTATATGGGGATGAATTACTATATGGGGGATGAATTACTATGGGGGATGAATTACTATATGGGGGATAAATTACTATATGGGGGATGAATTACTATATGGGGGATTAATTACTATGGGGAATGAATTACTATATGGGGGATGAATTACTATATGGGGGATTAATTACTATGGGGAATGAATTACTATATGGGGGATGAATTACTATGGGGGATGAATTACTATATGGGGGATGAATTACTATATGGGGGATGAATTACTATATGGGGGATTAATTACTATGGGGAATGAATTACTATATGGGGGATTAATTACTATGAGGAATGAATTACTATATGGGGGATGAATTACTATATGGGGGATTAATTACTATGCTTACTATGGGGGAATATTACTATACTTACTATGGATGACACATACACATCATTCATCTACTCTTGGTCCGGCCCCCGGGTCCAATATATGAACCCATTGCGGCCCTCAAGTCAAAAAGTTTGCCCACCCCTGGTCTAGAGGAATGGCTTAAAAATAATGTTTAAGGGAGCAGCAAGGAGGTCAGAGTTCAGAGCAGAAATTGGGTATCAATGAAGATTAGAGATCAGGTAAGAAGCTACCTAGAGATTCAGGTGGCCCTGCAGAAAAAGCCACTACCAGACACAGCAGAGGCCCCAGGTTCAGATCTGAATTCTGACAGCAGGATGACCAACACTGATTGCCATAACAGAGCTACACTAAAAAGATGTAACCAGATTTAAAGAAAGACAGCTTGCAGATTGTTTCTGTGGTACAAGCAGGGCCTTTCTTTAATAACCAGTGGCTATCCAGTAGGTAGGGTAGTTCATTTTATATTACATTTGAATTGTCATTGCCAACAGAAGAAACACTTGGACTTTGCGCTTTCCCGCTGCCCTATAATAGAACTACTGCTACAGGGCTGCAGTGCTGCGCAAAATCACATATATATATATATATATTTATATATATACGTGATTCGCATTTCTGGGTGGGGAGCGTGTACGCCGCCCTACCCGAGCCGCTGTTGGTGGCTAGGCATGTCAATCACTGGGTTCTGGATGGAGATTCCCCACCAGAGATTCCCTGCCAGAACCCAGCGATCACCGTGTAAAGCTGACAGGGGAGAGACCTGTGTGTAAACAACACAGGTCTCTCTCCTGCCAGCAATGGCATGTCTTGTATTTCTCTGCACAGCAGAGATATATAAAACAGCATGTCTCCCTAGTAAAACACACAAAGCACACAGTTAACCCTTTGATCGCCCCAGATGTTAACCCCTTCCTGCCCAGTGCCATTAGTACAGTGTCAGTGCTTTTTATTAGTACTGATGTCGGTATTAGTGTCATTGGGATGTCAGTGGCAGTTAGTTCCCCCCCCCCCCAGTGTCAGAATGCCCACCGCAGTCCCGCAATAAGTAGCTGACTGCCGCCATTACTAGTATAAAAAAAAAATTCCAGTATATACAGGTGAAACTCGAAAAATTAGAATATTGTGCAAAAGTTCATTTATTTCAGTAATGCAACTTAAAAGGTGAAACTGATATACGAGATAGACTCATTACATGCAAAGTAAGATAGTTCAAGCCATGATTTGTCATAATTGTGATGATTATGGCTTACAGCTCATGAAAACCCCAAATCCACAATCTCAGAAAATTAGAATATTGTGAAAAGGTGCAATATTCTAGGCTCAAAGTGTCCCACTCTAATCAGCTAATTAAGCCATAACACCTGCAAAGGGTTCCTGAGCCTTTAAATGGTCTCTCAGTCTGGTTCAGTAGGAATCACAACCATGGGAAAGACTGCTGACCTGACAGTTGTGCAGAAAACCATCATTGACACCCTCCATAAGGAGGGAAAGCCTCAAAAGAAGTTGGATGTTCCCAAAGTGCTGTATCAAAGCACATTAATAGAAAGTTATGTGGAAGGGAAAAGAAGCGTCTTACCTGGGCTAAATTAAAACAGACCTGGTCTGTTGCTCAGTGGTCCAAAGTCCTCTTTTCTGGTGAGAGCAACTTTTGAATCTCATTTGGAAACCAAGGACCCAGAATATGGAGGAAGAATGGAGAGGCACACGCTGCAAGATGCTTGAAGTCCAGTGTGAAGTTTCCACAGTCTGTGTTGATTTGGGGAGCCATGTCATCTGCTGGTGTTGGTCCACTGTGCTTCATTAAGTCCAGGGTCAATGCAGCCATCTACCAGGAGATTTTGGAGCACTTCATGCTTCCTTCTGCAGACAAGCTTTATGGGGATGCTGACTTCATTTTCCAGCAGGACTTGGCACCTGCCCACACTGCCAAAAGCACCAAAACCTGGTTCAATGACTGTGGGATTACTGTGCTTGATTGGCCAGCAAACTCGCCTGACCTGAACCCCATAGAGAATCTATGGGGCATTGGCAAGAGAAAGAAGAGAGACATGAGACCGAACAATGCAGAAGAGCTGAAGGCAGCTATTGAAGCATCCTGGTCTTCCATAACACCTCAGCAGTGCCACAGGCCGATAGCTTCCATGCCACGCCGCACTGAGGCAGTAATTGCTGCAAAAAGGGCCCAAACCAAGTACTGAGTACATATGCATGCTTATACTTTTCAGAGGTCCGGTATTGTTCTATGTACAATCCTTGTTTTATTGATTGCATGTAATATTCTAATTTTCTGAGATTGTGGATTTGGGGTTTTCATGAGCTGTAAGCCATAATCATCACAATTATGACAAATCACGGCTTGAACTATCTTGCTTTGCATGTAATGAGTCTATCTCATATATTAGTTTCACCTTTTAAGTTGCATTACTGAAATAAATGAACTTTTGCATGATATTCTAATTTTTCGAGTTTCACCTGTATACCGCCATTTGTAAACGCTATAACTTTCACATAAACCAATTAATTTACATGTATTGGGACTTTTCTTTAGCAAAGACATGTAGCAGAATACATTTTGGCCTAAATTTATGACAAAATTAGATTTTTACAATTTTTTCTTTTATTTTACATGTTTAATAGCAAAAAAGTTAAATATATTGTTTTTTTTTTCAAAATGATCTGTCTTTTTTTATTTATAGAACAAAAAATAAAAAGTGCAGAGGTGATCAAATATCACCAAAATAAATCTCTACTTGTGGGAGAAAAGGACATATATGTCCTTTTTCATTTATGTCATTTATGGACAGCGTTGCATGACCGCACAATTGTCAGTTAAAGAAACGCAGCACTGTATCACAAAAAATGGCCTGGTCAGGAAGGGGGGTAAATCCTCTGGTGGGCATGTGGTTAAAACAGAGCTCGGTCTAAGCTTTTTTCAAGATGTATCTGTATGTAGCATTGCAAAGAGTTTCAATCTCTGCCAGAATTTATTTCTGTCTTTAATCATGGAAAGATTTCTCCAACTTCATCTCTGGCTAGCACAAGAGGATGTAAGGTAATCTGGTCAGTGGGGACACAGAAAGCAGCAAAAAGGCTCCAAGCAAAGTGCACGATTTCATTTTAAAGCCCAACTCTGGGCAAAATAACTTAACCAGGGTTAGGGAAGTTAAATATTTCTTTGCATCAAATGCAACCTTCTGTCATGCAGGCTTTCTTCTACATTTAGTAAATCTGCTTGTTTACATGTCGGGATTAGTACAGCTATCACTGTACATCCATACAGCTCAGATGTGAGCAGGTCTAACAAACCCCAGTGCTGCACTGCACTCTACTCTCTTTGTTCCTGGCCATTCAACAAAACATACACAGCCCCAGGCTTTGACGAATATGACCAAAATATACTGTTATTTAGACCAGGTTATTTTTTTAAATATATATAAATAATTATGCCACATTCTTTTATATTTAT
Organism: Staurois parvus; assembly: GCF_062004578.1. Classification (NCBI taxonomy): domain Eukaryota; kingdom Metazoa; phylum Chordata; class Amphibia; order Anura; family Ranidae; genus Staurois; species Staurois parvus. The sequence continues at coordinate 17,481,915 of NW_028317877.1, forward strand.
TAATATATCTAAATATTCATCCATAGTAACATTGATAAAAGGTTTAATTTAATAATGTACTAATGAATACAGAACTGCATTTATTTGTGTCTTTATATTTGTTTAAATCTGAGCTTTTTTCTTCCAATGCTGTTAGAAACAATTATTTTCAAATGGTTTTGGAATCAGTTTTATAATGCACATAGCTAGGTCATTGCAGGAAATACAGTAAGGCTCTAGAACAGGATAGAAAATTACAAAATCTTTAAAGAATGCATGGAAAGGAATTGAAAGAGAAGTTGCCCAATCTTTACAAAGGTCACATTCTGAATGGTAAAATAATCAAGACTCATGCTGATGTGCTGAAATTCAATTAAATATCTTGCAATTGTCTTCATAAATACTTTCTGAAACATGTCTTTAAGATTGGTGCAAAGCCCATATCTACAGCCTCTTTTGATCCTCCACTCCAGTGAAGTTACCATTCAGATTGTGTAAACTCATGATAATTCCTAACCATAATATGTTCCATCTGGGTGATGAGTGCAAAGAATAAAATATGACTAAATTAGGTATTACATATACACAAAAAATATATATGACACAGGTTGTACAAATTACATAAGGTATATAACTGTGTATAACCAGTACATACATGGCTGGAGATGGTACAAAAAACTTAAGACAACAGTTAGTATTTTGTATGATTCTGCAAATGAGTAAACATCAGTCAGGCTAAGGTCCCCTTTTTGTATGTGCCAGGATGTTGGGTAATGCTTTGGTTGATTTATTTGTGCTCCTACGACTATACAGATCATTTGGGTCATTTGTACAGTATATGACTAGTGTTTGACCTTTGTCTTTATTGAACTACTTTACCAAATGTAGCCATACAGGGGCGGACTGACAACTCATGGGGCCCCCGGGCAATAGGGGATCATGGGGCCCCTGTGCCCTTGCCCAAACTCAAAAAAGCCTATGAAAAAGGTACCAGGGGCATCTCATGGGGCCCCCTACTGACCCTGGGCCCCCGGGCAGTGCCCGAGTTTCCAAATGGTCAGTCCGCCCCTGTAGCCATATATGACCTAGTTATACATGGTGGGATCAAAAAGTTTAGAAACAAGGCTGCATGCACAGTCGCAGGGAGCACCGACCTTCATAAGTCAGTGTGCCAAAAGATATCGTTCTTTGTACATCGGGAGCTGTGCAACTGGTGCTATTCTGACCATGTACATTACCATGTCTGCTATTTCATCATAGACAGCAAGTTAGAACAAAGAGCAAAATGTGAAATTCTGCGTGCACCAGTTGCACAGCTCCCAATGTACACAGGATGATTTATTTTGGCACACTTACTTATGAAGGTCGGTACTCCCTGTGACTGTGCGTGCAGCCTTGTGCTGCCATCTGCTGGCGTGTTACAAAACTAGTCTTGAAATCTTGCGATACCACCTTGTATACACATACAGTATATACATCGGTAATCTGATGTGTTGCCAAAAAAAATCTCATTCTAGATGTAATTAAGAAAGGATTATCGTATTTGATGAACTTACTTTTAAGAGTAAGTGATCAAGGAATGTCCTCTATAAGGTTTAGATTTTCTTTCATGTTGGGACTGATCATATAACTACCGATACTGATATATAATGGCAGCAACAAGATCATGATGCTTTTAGTGGAAAGTGGCTGTATGAGGTGGTAGAGGTGTAGAACATATGTGCGACTTACAAATCATAACAGGCAAGATTCAAAGACGTTTGCGAAAAAATATATTCAATCAGTGGAGGTTTTTTTTTTCGTTTTTTTTCTCAGCAACCATAGTGGGTAACTTTTACAGTTACTAGACTTGTGGCCAGGAACAGTAGTAACAGGGTGCCAAAATATTTAGATAATTATTTTTTTTTAGTAGGGACAGATGTTCAAAATCTGATTGATCTTGTGTCTCTCCATTTCTTTTTTGTCAATGTGCTCGCTACTCACAGCTGTTCTAAACTCCATTCACACTCAATACAGCATAAATAGAGTCACACAGCATTTACCAAAAACATACCGCATGACCCAACTTTCACCCTGAAGTGCTGAAAGATCTAACATAAATGTTGGCGAACACTGCAGCACAAGTGTAACAGATAAATTGGAGTAAGACCAGCTTCACTTCAACCTCTCCAGCTCACACATTAAACAACCTTAATAATTTACCAACGCTGCAATTTAATCAGTAGATCATGTTATATTGACACTGACTGCATCAAGACCTAAAAACAGTCAATATTTTTCCAGCTTAAGTGCCAAAATTAAGAGTACTCACATCGTACATAAATTACTCATTTCACTGCAGCCTGGGACACTTACTTTTTTTTGTGCCAACAAGAGCAGTCTGCATTCTTTTTGCATTAGGAAAGTATACAACGTGGCAGGACTAGTGAAAAAGCATCTGGTTGTTTTAGTAACTTTGTGTGGACATACTAGCAAATGATACAGTTTTAAATCTATTCCATGATTTCCAGATTACACCCTCCATTACATTTCATATCAATGTGAATGTTTTATGACCTATTACTGAAGATAATGTAGGGCACATTTTCCTAACCTGCAAAGCTGTGAAGTCCAGCTGCAGAGAAGGGCCATTACATTTGCTGTACCCTGTAACCATTCCCACATGGAAGAAAAATATATTTTAAAAATATTCTTCCCAAATATATTGAAATATATTTGAAATACTACAATTCTGGCCATATTCAATATATATAAAAATATATTTCTCCCAGAAAAAAAATATATATATTATAATATATATATATATATATATATATATATATATATATATATATAAACACTGTATGTTGAAATGCATTTTTATTACAAAATATATGAAAGATATGTTTAAAAATATGTTTTCAAATACACAAAATACAAATCTACATTTTTGGAATGCATTTACAAATATGTGTAAAAATATATGTTAAAATTACTTTTTATATGTTAAAAAAAATCTAAAGAATATATTTTAAAAATATATATTTTTAAATATATATATATATTTTTAAATATATTCTTCAGATTTTCTTAACATATATTTGTAAATGCATTCCAAAAATGTAGATTTGTATTTTTAAAGACATACAGTATATTTGAAATGTATTTTTAAAAATATTTTTCATATATTTTGTAATAAGAATGCATCTTAACATACAGTATATATATATATATATATATATATTTTTTTTTTTTTTTTAAATATATTGAATATGGCCAAAATGTTAGTATTTCAAATATATGTCAGTATATTTGGGAAGAATATTTTTAAAATATATTTTTCTTCCATATGTGTTGTCACGGGTAAGGTAGGGCAAAAATTTAATCTCAAGAAGTTACAACCCAGATACGGCAGAAGGAATTTTACAAATTATACAAACTACCATCTGATACCTCCAGTCAGCTAGTTTCACACTGTGTCAACATTTGCCTTTATTAGCCCTGCTTTCCAACTGTATATGCTTTCAAAGATGCAGACAGTTGATGCGGCCAGTTAAAGTAAACAGCATACCTTACATGCCGCTGTGCAAGGTACAGAAGTTAGGAACACCCATGAACAGGGACAGATTGGCCATTTGAGCACTCGGGCACTGCCTGAGGGCCCGGGGTCAGTAGGGGGCCCCATTAGATGCCCCTGGTACCTTTGATAGGCTTTTTTGGGTGTGGTTTGAGTGTGTGCGAGTAAACAGGGGCCCCATGATCCCCTATTGCCTGGGGGACCCATGAGTTGGCAGTCCGCCCCTGCCCATGAAACTCTAAATCATTGTCATTATTTAGGACAATATAGTATTCTATACGAATGTGCTACTGTAAGTTTTAGCACCACAAGGCCATAGGGCCTACATTGTTGTGTGCTTCTGGAGTCTGATTTCATTTATTCCTGTAACGGATTCTGTAACTATCCTGAAACCACGATTGTCTCCTGTTTCTTTGGATGGCCTTTAGAGATTCCCAGAGATTCTACAAACCATTTTATGTAGCAAAAACAGCCCAGACAAATGCCTACAGTGATAAAAAAAACCATTTGCATAGATTACCCAAAGTTTATCTGGTTTTCTGTTTGTACTGTAATTAATTATAGTCTTAGAAATGGTTTATTCTTAAAAAAAATGCATAGGCATAAACTGAATTTATCCCCCAAATTTCACTGTCTTCTCGATTTCTAAGGCATTTCCCAGCATTTTTAGATTTTTCTTTGTTCCTGTGATGAGAAACTGCTTTTATTACTACCCACGACATCACCAGGCTTGTAAAATTCTTGCAGGGGCAATCGCTGGGAGGTCAATTCCTATTGTCCTAGACATGACCCCAAAATGAGTTCTCCCATGTGCTCTTGTGTTGGCAGCCACTTGCGAGTCTAGGTAACAGAGTTGTTTTGCTGGGAAAGAAATCAATGTACACATGTGAAATGGGTCAGAGCAGGGGCGTATTTACCACAAGGCAAACAAGGCACTTGCCTAGGGCGGCATTTTTCAGGGGGGCAGCACCTCCTCTCAGAAGAAGGGATGAAAGAAGGGACACGCGCAAAACGGGAACTAGGTGGGATCAAAGAGAGGCTGTGGGCTACTTGATGGTGTATTTAGAGCTTGACTGTCCAGAGACTTGATGTCCAGAGCTGTAAAGATGAGTGTCTTTCTCTCTATCACCATGGGGGGTGGGTAGTGGAAGGCTCTCCCAGGTGGGGGGCAGGGATGCTGTTGGTCAATGTCAGGCTCTCTCTATGGGAGGGGGAACGGGGGAGTGGTGTTGATCGGTGTCCGTGGGGGCAGACAGTTTTTGTGTTGCCTAGCGCAGCACAAAACCTAAATACACCACTGGATCAGAGGGTGGCTAGATAGAGTTCTGTAGCCCAGAAACACTGATTTGGATTTATGTGCAGTGCAGAGGTGGACTGACAACTCATGAGGCCCCCAGGCAATAGGGGATCATGGGGCCCCTGTGTCCTCGCCCATATTCAAATAAGCCTATGAAAAAGGTACCAGTGGCATCTCATGGGGCCCCCTACTGACCTCTGGCCCTCGGGCAGTGCCTGAGTTTCCAAATGGTCAGTCTGCCCCTGGTGCAGGGGATGCACAATTGTCGGACAACAGCAAGAAGTTAGGAGTTCTGAAAGATCAGGGAGATGGGAGTCACTTAGAGTGGGGGGCCCATGGCACCCAGCTCACTTTGAAGAGGTGGGGAGACCCCTGTTTCAGCTCCCCATATCCCTCTTATGTGTAAATCACCCTGTGCCTGTTAGGGGTACAGGGTAATTTGTCCTAATATTGGGGTGGGCTGTTGATTGTTTAATGTCATGTGGTTGCATCCCATTGTTCTATTGTGTGTCTTGCTTGGGAGAAAACTATTATGGGATGTATGTGTTTATGTATATTAGCTTAGTGGGGGTTGTCTCCAGCAGCCCTCCCTCCTGATGGGACTGTCTGATGGTGTGAAGTTTGAATACCTGTGTGTCTCTTGTTACTAAATGCAGATTGCCCCGCCCTGTGTCATTATGCAGGGAGGGGGGATTGTCCCCTGAGTGTATATATCTTGTATCTGTGTTCAAATAAACTAGTCTACCTCCTTGTTTACTTCAAGACTGGTGTCGCCTAGTCTTGTATGGTCGGCTGTGGTGACTGTTGTTGGTGTTCGGACGGGGAAGCGGTATTCTAACGGAATTACCCAAGCGCAGTCTGGGTCTGTTCCGTTACAACCAGCAAATAGTTTTCTATACAGGGTCTTTAGGGAATAAAACAGAGAGAAATGTCCATGTATTGCAAAGGTGTACTGCGTTTTTTTTTACTAAACATACACTTCAAATGGGTCAACTGTTTTAGTGAACACAGGAGCTTTTGTTGCAAGTAAACATTATTCCATCTGCTCAATTGTGTTTCAGAAAATTCCTGCAATTCTGCTAGTGCTCTGTATCAGGATACATCAGAGAGCATTTTTAAAATTATTCAGACATAGGATTTGCTAAGTAGACAGTAGTTTGAACTTCCTGTCACCTGTTTCTTCTATTAGATTTTTATTGTGTAAAGCAGGTGACTGTGATGACACATTATCAATCTCCACAGATGAAAATTTGATCACATCTGAGAAAACAAGCACATTCAAGGATTACCCTGAAAGGCTCAGAACAGACAGCAAGGCCAAGGAGAATGTGGAAAAACAATAAATGATGAAATGCCTTACATATCTAATCATTTCTACAAATCCCTCTCCACATATATTTTACCAAATGTGTTTAGTTTATTTCACCGTGTGGCTGTCAGTGCACCATTTATAACCCCTTTGCAAAAAAGTTTAGATTCTTTAATATCCAATACTCGGACAGATGTCTCACAGAGCTATTCCAACCACACACAGATATAGATTGTTCCCAAAATATCATCCTGACAGATGCTGAATTCTAATATATCAAGTAATTTAAACTTGCTATACCTTACATAAGTAAGAAGAACTGGTTCCAAAAAAACATAATTTTAGTGTTTTTTTGTACTCAATCAGTATGACATAACCAGATTCATATTGTATAAACCATTGTAAAGCCAAGAACTTACTTATTTATTAAATTGTCTGGAATCAGAACTGTCTGTGTTCAGTATCACAGCCAATAAAATTTAAGCCACATTGCAAAGCTGGAAAGTTGGAGAAGAACATGAAGACTCAAATAAGTTATTAATTGTAAAAACTAACAGTTCTTTGTGATTTTACTTCCAGTAATCAGAAATGAGTCTCTTCATGTGGTGTAGCCTTTTGTATTTTTGCTTTTTTATTATGCATGTGTATCACTCACTGATTTTAAAACATTTCATAGCTATTATGTGCAGTCATTTCATTATCCGTTGGTGGGAACACAAGTTCAGAAAACTGAATTAACTGGTTCCCGACCTCCCTATAGCAGAATGTATATGTGTGTGTGATTTTGCATTTCCAGGTAGGGGGCATGCGTGCATGCACGCGCTGTCCTATCCACGCCGCCTTTGGTGACTACAGCTGTTGTTCACCAGGTCCCGGCCACAATCCCCCGCCAACACCCGGCAATCCCCAAGGGACAGTGAAAGGGGAGAGGTCTGTGTGTAAACAGCACAGATCTCTCCCCTGTCAGCACAAACAGACTGCTTTGTATTTATCTGCACAGTAGAGCAATACAAAGCAGCTTGTCTCCCTAGTAAAACACACACAGCACATAATGTAAACCACAACACAGCACACAGTAAACAGTTTGATCACTCCAGATGTTAACCCCTTCCTGCCCAAAGTCATTAGTACAGTGTCAGTGCTTTTTATTATCACTGATCACTGTATTAGTGTCACTGGGGATGTCAGTGGCAATTAGTCAATTTCCTCCTAGTGTCAGAATGCCTGCCGCAGTCCCGCTATACGTCTCTGATCGCCGCCATTACTAGTATAAAAAAAAATTCCAGTTTATATATACCGCCATTTGTAGAGGCTGTAACGTTCACGTAAACCAATTAATTTACATGTATTGGGATTTTGTTTTTTAGCACAGACATGTAGCTTAATATACTTTGGCTTAAATGTATAATGAAATCTGATTTTTAAAATTTTTATACTGGATATGTTTTATGGCAAAAAGTAAAAAATTTTGTTATTTTTCAAAATAGTCTGTCTTTTTTTATAGTGTAAAAAAAAAAATGCAGAGCCGATCAAATGCCACGGAACGAAAGCTCTATTTGTGGGAAAAAAGGACATACATTTCATTTGGAGCATTGCATGACCGCGTAATTGTCAGTTAAAGTAACGCAGCGCCGTATCGCAAAAAATGGCCTGGTCAGGAAGGAAGGTAAATCCTCTGGAGGGCAAGTGGTTAATATAATTAAACAATCTACCATGTCTTGAATTATTATACCACACATTCATTTACACAAAATGAGAACTATAATAATACCATTAATAATATATAACAACACAAAGGACCAAATGTGATCCGCAAGTGGTATTGGTACCAAATAAAGACAGTCATAGTGCTCTCCATTTGGTGCCCTGTCAATAACGTATAGGACTGCTCACCCACTGTTGACCTCACTTTATTCATTGAAATATGATATGGGCTTTTTTATTAGCTAGTCTATTTTTACTCACTTCACAGATCATTTTAAGTAGTGTATTGGGAATGGGATGTTGACAATTTTTTAATACATTCTATATTTAGCCTTTCAAATATACATATAATGTGTAGAATTAAGGGGGGGGCACAAGCACATAAGATGGATGCAAGAGAATCATAGAAAACATGTGATGGTATTATAACGTGCTGTCTGACATTTGAGCAAAATCATGGCATAGCGTATTGGTCTAAATTTGGACATCTGCTAATTAATGGTTTGCAATATCCATCATTATTTAGTCGACAGCAAGCTATGGATGTGTGTAAATCTGTAAACATTACTTACATACTCAAAAAGGATGGGAGGGGGTTTGAAGAAGTAAGAAGTAAGTTAAACCTGCATAAAAGGAGTAGGCAGATCCTAGTTAGGGATGTGCAGTGGGAAGAGTAGTAGGGACAGAGTCAAGGAGGGTGGAGTTAGGCAAAAGAGGGCAAGCAGGGGTATTAGATAGAGCTGAATGGTTAAGTCTCTTAGAACATGTATAAAGAGTTTGAGTATGGTCAAGAGAAAACAGAAAGTGAATCCAAAAGGTATTTCAAAATGTTTTTTAACCTAAGATATACGAAAGCCATTGGTTCCTCCATAGTGTTGATTTCCTACACTTTGGAGATCCACAAAAAGCATGGCTGGTAGAAGTGGTGACTTCCACATTATGTGTATGAAGCACCCACTAGTGTGCTACTAGTGTTAGTGTAGATAAATTTGCTGTGGCATGACTCATGATAACTGTGTGAGTCTGTAATTAGGTCGGGTTACTGCAGGTCAGACTGGGTGACTAAGCAGGTTGGGACTCTGTCACCTCCACCTGGTTGTGGAGGCCCATGGAAGCTTCCAGAAGCCAGTGGGAGGAAGAGGTGGAGACCTAAATCTGCATATTTATGGGAGTCTCACCAATCCCAGGATAAGAGTCCCTGGTAGAGTGGTAAGAGTAGCCCATAAATAGGAGAGAGCTATGCCAGCAAAGGAATTGGGTGGAAGATGGCATGGCAAGGAGGCTGTCGGTGGTCTAGGAGGGATCCCCTAGGTCTGAAGGGGGGTCTTTACCTCCAGGCTGGGTTCGAGCTAGCTTAGGGAGATGTCATCAATGGGGCAGTTTGAGGAGGAATCAAACAGGACAGAGTGAGTACATCAGCCCACCCAGGAATTTACAGCATATTTCAGGAAGAAGAGAGACTGCCATATGTAGCAAGCCTACAAAGGACGACGCTGTGTTTAACCCTTTATCTATGTGCTGGGAGATCTTCAGAGCAGCCAAGAGGGCTGGTAGTATCTGCAGGCTGTGGAACTTTGAGCAGTTCTACAGGAGAGAGGTGATACTTCTATATGTAATTTGTAATAATCTGTGCTAACCTTTAAGGGGGGCCTGAGAGTCCCTAGTCTGTAAAGGGCGTTTGCTACTGATCTATAAAGACTTACCGGATCCAGTAAGAACAGTCCAGCATCTCTGTACATAGGAAGGAGGTTGTCCCAGTGCATTGCTTCAGTCAAGTTGGGCATCCCATAATCCCTATTACCTCATCCAAGTTATTTCCCTAATAAAATAACAAAAATCTAGCTCATGGACTGTTTACTGACTGTGGATGCAAGTGTGGAAAAATGTGTGTTGCCTGGCTGTGCAAAGCTTAGGGGAACCCAGAAACACAGCAGTCCTAAAGAGGGTAGTGCTACAGGTATATAGGATCTTGCAGTGTTTATCAAGTGTATGAGGAGAGACTAAAGATCGTATTGGGGTCAAATGGCAGAGGAGGGCACTGTATACTGGTTAATGTAAACATAATGGAGATTACATCATCATAACATGACTTGAAAATGGGGCATTCCCGGGTTTTGTGGATGTATTTTGTGTAGTAAGGTTGGTACATCAAGCAAGAAGTTTTTCTTGTATCCTACTTGCCAATGATTCTTTATGCTCATGGAGAAAAATATGCTCTCTTTACTGGGGTCCAGAAGATATCAAGGTCCTTTTCACCTTGCCACATGTGTTCTGTCTCAAGTCAAAGATGCTTGATCACCAAAAGCTGATAATTTATCGTTCAACAGATAGGCAGGGTGAACTCTTCTGGTGACATTATTTGGAGTGCATAAGAGATTGATATTCCTTGTCACATGGGTTCTGTCTCCAGGGAAAGTTGCTTGAACACCAAACGTTTATGGTTTATCATTCAGCCACGAAAATTGGCAATCAACAAAATGTCAGATTTGGAGGGAGCTTAACCAGGATAAGAAGAAGCTATCTTTCTTTCTATATCTCAGGAAGATTTCCAGCCTGTGCAGTCTATAAAGTATTGAAGGCGCATTTGCTTAGATAGTAAAAGCGTGCAGAATATTTTGTCTGATATTCCTGGTACAAACCTAGAGTGCCTTATTACTGGGATAAGATAGACAGGTATGGGGTGATCAATGAAGGTTGTTCCACTCTCAGGAGAATTTGAAAAGTTGAACCTACTTAAGTGAATTTAAGTAATTTAAAGTGGTTGTAAACCTCAGTCATGGAATCTGAACAAAACACATATCCGTGGTGTCTACCTATCTCAAAAGCTTTAAGTGTTGTTTCTCTCTGGTGCTTTGTTCTTCTGTAATCAATGTGTCACTTCTGAGTTTTCCTGACACATGAGATAAAATTGTGATGGGGAGGGAGCTCAGCACACATCTTATCTACTCATAACATAGCTCTGCGAGTTCCTTCATTCCTGTGCAGTGTGTGAAGAGTGGGGGTGTCCTTTTCCTCCAATCAGCTCTCACACAAGTTCTCTAACTACAGTTCTCCACCCCCTCCTCTGATACTGACAGACAAAGAAAGATTTGATCACAGTTCTGTACTTTTGAAGGGATGTTTTCTAGAGAAGACTGCAGGTAAACAAGTAAAACTTATGTAGGAGGATTTGTGTCATCTCTGTGTATCATCTGAGGCTATTCACTTCATTTGGTATATGTAAGGGTTTACAACTACTTTAAGTGAATTCGGGATCTCATGTCCTAAGTAGGGACAGTTATGTAGTGGTACTGTGAACAACTTTGCACTAAGTGGATTTGGTTTCATAGTTTCTGCACCAGTCTAATGCTCTAGATCTATGCATCACCTTATAGTAAGAAGTCTGGAAACCCTTTACCTCCTGCTACCCTATGGGCTAAGACTGGGATGCCATTAAAGTTCATGTGCGTGTAAAGGCAGGCATCCCAATACTTTTGGCAATATAGTGTATGTATATTTATATATACATATACACACATATACATACATACACACACACACACACAGTGCTCAGCATAAATGAGTACGCCCCTTTTGAAAAGTTAGATTTTAATCAATATCTCAATGAACACAAGAATAATTTCCAACATTTTTTGATTTGTTTAGCTCATTACTGGAAAGTATAGTTAATAACACAACTTAGTTTAAAAATCTTCAGTTTTACTCAAATTAGTTGATGCAAAAATGAATACACCCCACAACAAAAATTACTACATCTAGTATTTTGTATGACCTCCATGATTTGTAAGGACAGCACCAAGTCTTCTAGGCATGAAATGAACAAGTTAGCGACATACTGCAACATCTATCTTTTTCCATTCTTCAAGAATTACCTCTTTTAGAGCCTGGATGCTGGATGGAGAGCAATGCTCAACTTGTCTCTTCAGAATTCTCCATAGGTGTTCGATTAAGTTCAGATCAGGAGAAATACTTGGCCACTGAATCACTTTCACCCTGCTATGCTTCAGAAATGCAACAGTGGCCTTAAATGTGTGTTTTGGATCATTGTCATGCTGGAAAAATGTACAACGACCAAGGGCATGGAGTGATGGTAGCACATTATTTCAATATAGAGCAGTACATCTGTGAATTCTTGATACCATCAATGAAATGCAGCTCCCCGACACCAGCAGCAACCATGTAGCCCCACAGAAGGACACTGCCACCATCATATTTCACTGTAGGCACCATGCATTTTTTGTACTCTTCACCTTTGTGACGCCATACAGTTTTGAAGCTACCAATTCCAAACACATTTATCTTGGTCTCATTATTCCAGAGTACAAAGTCCCAGTAGTCTTCTTCTTTTTCAGCATGGGTCATGGCAAACTCTAAGCCATTTTTTTTGTGCATGAGCTTTAGGAGATGCTTCCTTCGTGGACGACACCCATGCATACCATCCCTCTACAGTGTACACCGTATTGTGTCACAGGAATCAATCACCCCAGTTTGGCTTTCTACTTCTTTAGCTAACTGCAGTGAACTTGCATGGCAATTTTCTTCAACCCTTATCAGAAGACGCTCCTGTCGAGGTGTTAACTTCCAAGGATGGCCTGGATGTCTCTGTGAGATAGTTTCAGTTCCATTTTTGTATCACTTTTGCTACAGCATTCTGATTGATAAATAAAGCTTTGCTGATCTACTTCTAGCCTTCACCTTTCTTGTGAAAATAAATTATTTTCTTTTTCAGGCCTTGTGACATTTCTTTTCCATGTGGTGCCATTGCTGACAGCATTAAATGGGAAGGGGTTTTCTTTGTTAGGTAATACCCTTTTATGTTCAACTGTCTGCTGGACACCTGTTTAATGAATAATTAGACTCACCTGTAGTTAAATTTGTGTTAATTAGGATTTTTTTGTCTAAAATGTATATTTGCTCCTAAGATTTTAATTGGGGTGTATTCATTTTTGCAACATGGTCTTGAATGAATTTGTTAGGAAAAATACTTTTTGTGTGCGCAAATTAACAAATATTATTTGCAATCAATGGCCCACATTTGTGGGAGTATTTTGTAGTATAGTGCCCCATAGAAAATGTTGATTCTAAAAGGAAAATAAAGGTTTTCTGACACATCTGTTGGGGTGTACTCATTTATGTTGAGCACTGTACTGTATATATTTATATATACACACATACATATACACACAGTTTATATCTTATATATTGATATGTACATTTATGTGTCTCTTGAAATATATATATACATTTTTTTCAGATTTCCAGTGGATCTCTCTCCTTTTTTTCTTTTGTCCAAAATGATAGGTAGTGTGTATCCTCACTCTGTTTGGGAATGTCCACTTTTTGCTGTTATATTCCTCTGTGTAATTATTAGTATATCAATCACTTGTGTATATTGATTTCAACTATATGGTTATGGTTCCATATATGGTACAAATAACAACTGATCGTGATATGTTTTTTTGCCCCTTAAATTGATGAACTTTATATTTAGCAATCTTTTGCATGTCTAAATATGTTCTATGCATTCTATGAAAATAACAGCTTCATACCTTGTATTCGGTTTCAAATTTTCAACAGGTAAATTGGTCCCTCCTGCTGTCCGTGTTGCCCAATTATTCCTCAAATAATCATCATAAGACGCACTGTAAACCAAATATCCTGCCAAATTAAAAATATATTATGGTTTATTTTGATTAAGTTAATTAGTTAAAATGCATTGTTAATGCAACAAATCTATGTAAACTGATGTTCGATATTAGACAAATTACCCTTAAGAAAAGTTAGAGTTTATTTTAATGATAGCAGACAATGAAAATGAACTTAATCTAGTTCTGTGTTTTTGAGAGAAATAAATTATTACAAATACAAGTATAATGTAAATTGGTGGTCTTTTTGTTCTTTACTTTGTGTTTCTTTGAACTGAGCTTCTTGGCATGTGATGACTGGAACATAGTCATATCTTCCCTAAATGACCACTTCCAATAGCCAATTGTTCAGAATTTTCTGGAATTTTGAATTCCATAAAGGAGAGGATTTGGGCAAACTGGGTATGGTATATTCGAAGATGGACAGTTTTGTTGAGTAATTATATAAATTGGGCCAGTTTCTGTGTGTCTTTTTTTTTTTTTTTGAAATGTTGAGAGTTATATCATAATTTGGCATTATATTATATCGGTTCTGTAAATGAATCAAGAGCAAACTTTTTATTAATTGACTTTAAAATCACATATGTAGGAAAAAACTTTTGTTTTGTTCAATGATATCTAAACCTAAGAACAAAAAAAATTTAATCTATTGCAATTTACCAGTCCTTAAATTTGGCTGCTGCATTTGTTTTTTTCAGACTATTTAAAAAGTGCAGAAAAAAAAACAATAGATGATCCTACTGGAATTCCATTGCCCTGTGTGCAATGCACTGATAATTCAAACAAACAATCTAATCTAATTTCCCAACTATTTTTGTGAACTATATAACACCTCCTCCTTATGTAATGGTGATGAGAAGAGGGGGAGGTATTTGCAGTCAAAATCAGGAAAGAAGCCTAAGATGGCAATGCTACTCCTCCATAGATACAATGCAGTAAGTATGCATTGTCACACTAGGACAGGAAGTGTGTTACTAGCAGGATCCATGGATGAAAATAAAAGAAAAAGGAGTGCAAAAAGGAAGCTAATACAGCCACCACATCTAAGGATAGGTAAGCTGCAATATAATATGTTTTTGTTTTTGTGTTTAAATACACATTAGTATGCTTACTTAAAAACTTTTCTATAGAGTATTATGTTATTCTGGTCATAACTAAGTCATATGCATGCAGATTATATGTTTTCCTCTGAAATGTATTTTAAGGATATTGAAATACTGTATGTAAATCAGTGCGAAAATATAAGTACCATTTTGGAAATAGCTATTAAAATACTAGTAATGAAGTAAGAAAACAAACTTTTGTATAAGTGGTAGCTCAATATCAACCAGGAAAGGTTTAACTGACTCCATATGAATGAAGCATCTGGAAAATGATTTGTAATGCTTACTAAAGGTTTATAAATATTGTCTGTCCCTTTTTAACAAAATCTACAGTGTGGATGACCTTCTGAACAGCAACCTATTCCTGTGATCTATAAAAGGTGACTTCTAAAGCTTTCATATGTATGAAACATGAATGAAAACCAGACAACCAGTATGGTATACAGTAAAAAAAAAATCTCGAACAGAAGAATTTCTGTTTCATAATACCAAAATACCTCATATACATACATAATTAAAGTCTTCTGCATTGGTTTGGAAGCAATAGAACATTTTTTTGGGGGGTAAAACAGTGTAAAAAGTAGTAAAATATATAACAAATAGTAGACAAATGTAGTCCAGAGCTTGAAAGCAACCAACTATCAATTTTGCTCAGGTGAAACAGAGACTAATGGGCACCAGGGTGCATAAAAAAAAACAACTTACCGCCAAACTTAACAACACCCACACTAACTTTCTTAAGCTCTGGATCCCATGGTTGGACTACAATAATCATATGACTCTTGACTGTTCCCTTCTTTATTTGTAGCTGTCGGTTTGGTTGTCAGGCGGTTGGATGTTTAATCAGGCGCCACGGGAACCCCCTTCCCCCTCCCCTGGGACTCCCCTTTCTTCTTCTTTTGTCTATGTCCTCTTCTCCCCCCCCCACCCTTGTTTTTTTTTTTGCTTTCCATTCTGAATGCTCCTTCATGACTCAACCTCATACATAAACATTCTTTTCCACTATTTATATAAAGCCATTCTTGTGTCATTTAAGAGGAATTTCCACATGGGCACATGCTTCCTGTTAAGCCTACCTTAATATAATGTAATAGCATGTAGAATTATATGGTGCTGCAACAATTTCTTGTTTCTGTACTTTATTTCCAGTGTTTTGCACCTTCTGTATATATCATAAACAAACTTAAAAACTCCCAAAAAAATTTTTGAAATACAAAGTAGTAGCAAGTAGCATCCAACCGGTCTATTGTGGTTGGTTACGAAATCAGGATTCTTTTGCAATGGGTTACTACACATTCTCATCACTCTCTATACGTTTTCATATAAATGGGATGTGGAGGTCAAAAGTTTTAACAACCAATTAATCCTTTCAACCGAACCAATTGTTTTTTTTTTTTATTCAAGATCACTTGACTAAGGTGTATATGCAATGTCCTCAGAAAAATCAATTTTTTTGTTAGTCGATTCAAACATAATAGGCCTGGCAGGACAGCAATCATCCCATATCTGTGACTGTTATGTTAAAAAAAAAAGTATGTGTTTGTTCTCACATCCAACATTATACAGAACAAAGCCCACATTCATACTCATTTCAAATGGCAATGTAATATTGATCTCTTTTGGAATCATATCATCTGAGTCATACATTATATTAAAGGGATCCTGAATTCATGAAATATACTTATTATTCTCTTTCTCATGATACATTCTCACGTATTAACCATATACTGATCTTTCACTGAAATATCTCCTTGATCTCACATTCTAAAATATAACACATTACATGGACCAACCATTGCACTAGTCTTCTTTTATTGAGCTCTTTTCTTACTTGACATGGGGTTATGTTTTGGACGTTAAACGATTCTCAACTGACCAAAGTCGCTCTTTGCTTGATTATCAGTAACTCTCTGTCAGATTGCATCAGGCATAACTCCATTCCTGAAACCTCCCCATTTACTTTATGGGAAGCACAAACTCCCACTATACTTTTCATTTGCATAAAACAAACTTAAAATGCAAAGAAACAGAAGAAAACCACCTTACAGAAACTCAAGAGGACCTTTAATGAAACTGCTGTAAGGTTTCAATGTGACCCTTCACCAACTAAACAGCGTACTTTAAATACAGTGCTCCTTGAACTAGATGCTATTCTGACTAGAGATGAGCGAATCAAACATGACAAAGTGGAATTCGTTCCGAAGATTTGGAAAAATTCGATTCGCGACGAATCCGAAAATTAGCAAACTTCGGATGCACGAATCGAATTTTCCCAAAAATGGCGGCAACATGTGTGGCGACAGGAGAAAATGGACAGAGAAGATGGGGCGGGGATCTCTGGGAAGGCGCGCAGACAAGGCGCGCTGACCCATAATGCATTCATGAGTCATGAATCATGACATGTGATCGCATTAGCCAATCAGCAGCCAGCCAGCACTGTGTAATGGTGGAGCTATAAATCGCAGCCATCTTAGAATTCTCCATTAGCCTCCGGTCATTCAAGAGAGACAGACCTGTCTGTATTAAGGGACAGAGTTAGGGCCACAGAGACTTTAGGGCCACAGAATCGTTACTCAGGGACACAGAATCGTTACTCAGGGACACAGAATCGTTACTCAGGGACACAGAATCGTTACTCAGGGACACAGAATCGTTACTCAGGGCCACAGCTATCAAAGAATCGAAAATTTAAAGTGACATACACCCTTTTTTTTTTTGGTGGCTGTCGTGCACAGTTGGTGCTGCAGTTTGCCGATTGTGCAAAATAAACTGACTTTCTGCTTCACAACCACTATTGTACGTTCAAAGAGTTAAATCCATTTACACGCCGGCTGGCGGTAATATCTTTTGGGTGATTAGTGCATTCCAGTGACACAAACGTACAGTTTCCAGCCAACGGCAAACTGCAATTGACCGATTGTGTACAATAAACTGACTTTCTGCTTCACAACCACTATTGTACGTTCAAAGAGTTAGATCCATTTACACGCCGGGTGGCGGTAATATTTTTTGGGTGATTAGTGCATTCCAGTGACATAAACGTACAGTTTCCAGCCAACGGCAAGCTGCAATTGACCGATTGTGCTAAATAAACTGACTTTCTGCTTCACAACCACTATTGTACGTTCAAAGAGTTAAATCCATATACACGCCGGGTGGCGGTAATATTTTTTGGGTGATTAGTGCATTCCAGTGACAGAAACGTACAGTTTCCAGCCAACGGCAAGCTGCAATTGACCGATTGTGCTAAATAAACTGACTTTCTGCTTCACAACCACTATTATACGTTCAAAGAGTTAAATCCATTTACACGCCGGCTGGCGGTAATATTTTTTGGGTGATTAGTGCATTCCAGTGACAGAAACGTACAGTTTCCAGCCAACGGCAAGCTGCAATTGACCGATTGTGTACACTAAACTGACTTTCTGCTTCACAACCACCATTGTACGTTCAAAGAGTTAGATCCATTTACACGCCGGGTGGCGGTAATATTTTTTGGGTGATTAGTGCATTCCAGTGACATAAACGTACAGTTTCCAGCCAACGGCAAGCTGCAATTGACCGATTGTGCTAAATAAACTGACTTTCTGCTTCACAACCACTATTGTATGTTCAAAGAGTTAAATCCATTTACACGCCGGCTGGCGGTAATATTTTTTGGGTGATTAGTGCATTCCAGTGACAGAAACGTACAGTTTCCAGCCAACGGCAAGCTGCAATTGACCGATTGTGTACAATAAACTGACTTTCTGCTTCACAACCACCATTGTACGTTCAAAGAGTTAGATCCATTTACACGCCGGGTGGCGGTAATATTTTTTGGGTGATTAGTGCATTCCAGTGACATAAACGTACAGTTTCCAGCCAACGGCAAGCTGCAATTGACCGATTGTGCTAAATAAACTGACTTTCTGCTTCACAACCACTATTGTACGTTCAAAGAGTTAAATCCATTTACACGCCGGGTGGCGGTAATATTTTTTGGGTGATTAGTGCATTCCAGTGACAGAAACGTACAGTTTCCAGCCAACGGCAAGCTGCAATTGACCGATTGTGTACAATAAACTGACTTTCTGCTTCACAACCACCATTGTACGTTCAAAGAGTTAGATCCATTTACACGCCGGGTGGCGGTAATATTTTTTGGGTGATTAGTGCATTCCAGTGACATAAACGTACAGTTTCCAGCCAACGGCAAGCTGCAATTGACCGATTGTGCTAAATAAACTGACTTTCTGCTTCACAACCACTATTGTACATTCAAAGAGTTAAATCCATTTACACGCCGGCTGGCGGTAATATTTTTTGGGTGATTAGTGCATTCCAGTGACAGAAACGTACAGTTTCCAGCCAACGGCAAGCTGCAATTGACCGATTGTGTACAATAAACTGACTTTCTGCTTCACAACCACCATTGTACGTTCAAAGAGTTAGATCCATTTACACGCCGGGTGGCGGTAATATTTTTTGGGTGATTAGTGCATTCCAGTGACATAAACGTACAGTTTCCAGCCAACGGCAAGCTGCAATTGACCGATTGTGCTAAATAAACTGACTTTCTGCTTCACAACCACTATTGTACGTTCAAAGAGTTAAATCCATTTACACGCCGGCTGGCGGTAATATTTTTTGGGTGATTAGTGCATTCCAGTGACAGAAACGTACAGTTTCCAGCCAACGGCAAGCTGCAATTGACCGATTGTGCTAAATAAACTGACTTTCTGCTTCACAACCACCATTGTACGTTCAAAGAGTTAGATCCATTTACACGCCGGGTGGCGGTAATATTTTTTGGGTGATTAGTGCATTCCAGTGACATAAACGTACAGTTTCCAGCCAACGGCAAGCTGCAATTGACCGATTGTGCTAAATAAACTGACTTTCTGCTTCACAACCACTATTGTACGTTCAAAGAGTTAAATCCATTTACACGCCGGCTGGCGGTAATATTTTTTGGGTGATTAGTGCATTCCAGTGACAGAAACGTACAGTTTCCAGCCAACGGCAAGCTGCAATTGACCGATTGTGTACAATAAACTGACTTTCTGCTTCACAACCACCATTGTACGTTCAAAGAGTTAGATCCATTTACACGCCGGGTGGCGGTAATATTTTTTGGGTGATTAGTGCATTCCAGTGACATAAACGTACAGTTTCCAGCCAACGGCAAGCTGCAATTGACCGATTGTGCTAAATAAACTGACTTTCTGCTTCACAACCACTATTGTACGTTCAAAGAGTTAAATCCATATACACGCCGGGTGGCGGTAATATTTTTTGGGTGATTAGTGCATTCCAGTGACATAAACGTACAGTTTCCAGCCAACGGCAAGCTGCAATTGACCGATTGTGCTAAATAAACTGACTTTCTGCTTCACAACCACTATTGTACGTTCAAAGAGTTAAATCCATTTACACGCCGGCTGGCGGTAATATTTTTTGGGTGATTAGTGCATTCCAGTGACAGAAACGTACAGTTTCCAGCCAACGGCAAGCTGCAATTGACCGATTGTGTACAATAAACTGACTTTCTGCTTCACAACCACCATTGTACGTTCAAAGAGTTAGATCCATTTACACGCCGGGTGGCGGTAATATTTTTTGGGTGATTAGTGCATTCCAGTGACATAAACGTACAGTTTCCAGCCAACGGCAAGCTGCAATTGACCGATTGTGCTAAATAAACTGACTTTCTGCTTCACAACCACTATTGTACGTTCAAAGAGTTAAATCCATTTACACGCCGGCTGGCGGTAATATTTTTTGGGTGATTAGTGCATTCCAGTGACAGAAACGTACAGTTTCCAGCCAACGGCAAGCTGCAATTGACCGATTGTGTACAATAAACTGACTTTCTGCTTCACAACCACCATTGTACGTTCAAAGAGTTAGATCCATTTACACGCCGGGTGGCGGTAATATTTTTTGGGTGATTAGTGCATTCCAGTGACATAAACGTACAGTTTCCAGCCAACGGCAAGCTGCAATTGACTGATTGTGCTAAATAAACTGACTTTCTGCTTCACAACCACTATTGTACGTTCAAAGAGTTAAATCCATATACACGCCGGGTGGCGGTAATATTTTTTGGGTGATTAGTGCATTCCAGTGACATAAACGTACAGTTTCCAGCCAACGGCAAGCTGCAATTGACCGATTGTGTTAAATAAACTGACTTTCTGCTTCACAACCACTATTGTACGTTCAAAGAGTTAGATCCATTTACACGCCGGCTGGCGGTAATATTTTTTGGGTGATTAGTGCATTCCAGTGACATAAACGTACAGTTTCCAGCCAACGGCAAGCTGCAATTGACCGATTGTGCTAAATAAACTGACTTTCTGCTTCACAACCACCATTGTACGTTCAAAGAGTTAGATCCATTTACACGCCGGCTGGCGGTAATATTTTTTGGGTGATTAGTGCATTCCAGTGACATAAACGTACAGTTTACAGCCAACGGCAAGCTGCAATTGACCGATTGTGCTAAATAAACTGACTTTCTGCTTCACAACCACTATTGTACGTTCAAAGAGTTAAATCCGGTTTTATTTTTGGGGTGCTTATTGAATTAAAGAGTATGTCAGACAACACGCAGAGGAGTGGCAGAGGAGGCAATGTTTCAGGAGCGAGCAGACGTGGCAGCAGAGGAAGGGGTCGAGTTAGCACTAGTCGCAGCCAGAGGCCAGTGCTCTCGGTGTCATCCAGCGGTCGTGTCTCCACCGACAACCCTGCCGTCATCGATTGGTTGACTCGGTCGTCTTCCTCTTCCCAGGTCACCTCTGACACCTACAGCCAACAGTCGGTGGGTACGTCAGACACAACCGTTAGTTGGCATGGCCCGGGAGCAAGCCCACTGAAATCACGTGTCCTCGACCTGCCCCTGTCCTTTGGTGTTCCCTCACCAAGCGAAGTATCGCATGCTGTGGTCTCAGCCCCACTGTACAGTGAGGAAGAGCTAACAGAGGGCGGTCAGGAACGGGGGAAGACATCCGCCTCTTCAGCAGCCAGGCGAAGAAGTACTGGCAAGCAGAGTGGCTCGGTAGCCGGTCTAGAGACAGGTCTGTCTCCTGACCCACACGCAGCCGAGGGGGCTAGTAGTGACGCGGAGACCCTAATTGATGATGATGAGGCTGATCGCACTTGGCAGCCTCGTCGTCATCAGGCTATTGCTTTCGCATCATCAGGAGAAGAGGGTGCCAGCTTGCCAGCGAGCAAAACAGTCGGTGGGTTGCCCAGGAGGCAGCAGGGTCGCAGCAGTGTCAGTGGAGCCAAACGGCCACGGAGTACAGCACCAGCTCCACTGCAGCCTACCACCACGGCCAGTAGTGGTGCCGGTGTGCACGGAGGAAGTAGCAGTCAGCCAGTGAGGAGTAGCGGGGGCAAAGTTTCCTACTCGGCGGTTTGGCAATTTTTCGTCAAGACGCCCGAGGAAGTAAACGTAGCCGTATGTCGACTATGTGGCCAGAAAGTCAAGCGTGGCCAGGGGGCCAATGTTGGGACTACAGCGTTGCGTCAGCATATGCAGCGTCGCCATTCGGTGGCCTGGGAAAACCGTGATAAAGATACGGCGGTTCTGCCTGCCCCAGCCCCCGCTCCATCACCCGCTCCGTTACTTGCTCCATCACCCGACGTCAATCGCCCTCTATCAGCCAGTCAAGGCTCCAACACCTCTGCTGAGGGGAGTTGTTGGTCGTTGGCATCTTCCGCTCGTTCAGATGCTCCTTCTCCTGCTACTCCTCTTCACGGATTCCGTCAGTAGTCTTTCTTGGAATCCGTTTCCAAGAGACAACAGTTTGCGAGCACGCACCCGACGGTGCAGAAGCTGAACGTCCTCCTGTCCAAGTTGCTGGTGCTGCAGTCCCTCCCTTTCCAAGTGGTGGACTCAGCACCTTTCCGAGAAATGATGGCTTGTGCCGAGCCGCGGTGGAGAGTGCCAAGCCGGCATTTCTTCGCCAAAAAGGCAGTGCCAGCCCTGCATTCACATGTAGAAGAGATGGTGGGCCAGTCTTTGAGCATGTCGGTCTCTGCCAAAGTGCACGGCAGCGCCGACGTGTGGAGCTGTAACTACGGTCAGGAACAGTACATGTCATTTACGGCCCACTGGGTGAACGTGGTGCCGGCACAGCCGCACCAGCAACTTGGACAGGTCACGCCGCTTTTGCCTCCACGTTTGCACGTCCTTGGTCCAGCAAAGATGTCCGCCTCTACCACCTCTTCTTCCGCCATGTCCTCAGCCGCCACCCCCGTGCCAAGTCCCATTACCCGACCCGCATATCACATGTGCAGGGCGCAACGGTGTCACGCTGTGCTGCACCTGGTATGCCTTGGCGAACGTAGTCACACAGGGGAGGAACTTCTGAGTGTAATGAACAGAGAAATCGACAGATGGCTGTCTCCGCGCAAACTGAAAATCGGAACCATGTTGACCGACAACGGAAAGAACATGGTGTCTGCTCTGCGTCAAGGAAGGTTGTGCCATGCGCCATGCATGGCTCACGTGTTCAATCTGGTTGTCAAGCGGTTCCTAAAATCCACCATCCCACTGCAAGACATCCTTAAAATGTCACGTAAACTTTGCATGCATTTCAGCCATTCCTACACCGCAAAGCACACCCTCCTTGAGCGGCAGAACGGAATTCCACAGCATCGCCTGATCTGCGACGTTGCAACAAGGTGGAATTCAACCCTACATATGTTAGACCGCCTTTACGAACAGCGAAAGGCCATCACCGATTTCCTGATGTTACAAGCGGATAAAGGTACTCCCCTGTGTAACTTAGATGTCAGCCATTGGCAGCTCATGCGTGACACCTGCCGCTTGCTCAGGCCCTTTGAGGAGGCCACGCTATTCGTGAGTCGGCAGGACTATGGGATGAACGACGTCATTCCTCTGTTGCACGTCCTGGAACAAATGCTGTTAACAATGGCTGGTCAGGGTGCGGTAGACGTGGCGCACAGATCTCAATGCCACATGACCCCTGTGGGGGCAGGACAGGAAGAAGAGGAGGAGGTAGAGGAGGTAGAGGAGGTAGAGGAGGACATTGGTGCTCAGGAATTATTGAGTGAAATGGGTGGTTTTTCCACTCAGCGGACAGGAGTGGAGGAGCAGGAACATCTGGTAGAGGAGGAGGAGGAGACAGAGGAGCCAGACGCACCGTGGCAGTATGCTGTGGAGATGGAGGCAGGGAGTCCCTCACATTCCTTGGCACCAATGGCCCATGGCATGCTCGGTTGCTTGCGTAGCGACAGCCGAATAATAACCATCAGACAGAGGGATGACTTTTGGCTGTCCACCTTGTTGGACCCTCGCTACCGTTCAAAAATGGTGGCCTTTTTCACACCTGCTGAGAGGGAGGCCAAAATAAAGTACTATAAAAACCACCTATGTAGTCAGTTGGTCTCTGCCTTTCTGCGCCAACGTCCATCCTCAGACACTGTGGGCCCTGTGCGCTCGCGTTCCGCTGCCATGGCAGCAGGGGAGGGGTGGGGTGGTAGGAGCAGTGGCAGCTCCACCAGCAGCGGCTGCCTCAGTCTGCAGTCGATGATGAGTAGCTTTCTTCACCAGCGCAGTGAGGAAACTACTAACCAGCCGCAGCAGCAGCAGCATCAGGTGGACCTGGAGCAGGACCTCAAACAACAGGCTTGGGCCTACTTGGACAGCACCCTGCCAACCGAGGTAGACAATCCCCTTGACTACTGGGCAACGAAACTTGACCTTTGGCCCCAACTAGCTGAATTTGCCCTTGAAAGGCTGTCATGCCCGGCCAGTAGCGTGGCATCGGAGCGCGTGTTTAGTGCGGCAGGAGGTATTGCAACTCCGCGGAGGACACGACTGTCCACCCAAAGTGTGGAGAGACTCACGTTTGTGAAAATGAATCAGGCGTGGATTAGTCTGGATTTCAAACCACCAGTTCCTGACACAACTTACTAAATCCGCCATGAATCATGCCCCAAACATCTTATTATGGACAAATGGAAGACCTCCACCTGATCCGTACATTTGTATATATATTTTATTGAGAGGCTGCTGGTCGGCCGACTCATGTTTTGCGCATTTTTAATGACTTATACTCTGCAGGTCGGGCCCCTCATGAATTGGGGTTTTTAAATTATTTATACGTCGCTGGACGACTGTCACATGAATTTAAACTTTTTAATTATTTATAGTCGACCAGTTCCAGACCGATGGAATAGCAATTTTTTTAAATATTTATTTGACACGTGTTGTCCATCTCATCAATGAGGTGGACTGTTTATTTATTGGCCACGGTTTGGCCCCCTCCTGTTTCTTACATTGTTAACTTGTTGTATCGGTCACGGTTTGGCCACATGTTTGGTTGTCTTGTTAAGATTTTCTGTAATGTACACAGTTACGCTTGACTTGTCGACTTTCCACAATCTACTAAGGTATAGCATCGCATCAAAGTTTTTTTTTTTTTTTTGGTCTAAACCATTTCTTATAATGTCAATTTGTAGGATACGCCGCTGTAAGGCGACCTACTTTTTTGTCACTGTGTAGACATCTATTTATAGGCCGATGTTTGGCCAGAAAGATATATTTAGTAATAACCTAGCCGTTCAAGCCGCTCACTGAACACCTCGGGAATTGCTTTGTATATCTGTCGCCTTAGGGGCCGCTGTCTGGCGACATAATTTTTTGTCACTGTGTAGACATCTATTTATAGGCCGATGTTTGGCCACAAAAATATATTTAGTAATAACCTAGCCGTTCAGGCCGCTCCCTGAACACCTCGGGAATTGCTTTGTATATCTGTCGCCTTAGAGGCCGCTGTCTGAACAGCTCATGAATTGCTTTCTATATGTGTCGCCTTTGAGGCCGCTGGCTGGATAGCTGATGAATTGATTTGTATATATGTACTTATTGTCCGCTGTCCGGACAGCTCATGAATTACTTTTTGTATATAGCCTTCCAAACCACTCTCAGAATAAGTCATGATATTCATGCTGTGTATAGCCTTATAGGCCAATGGTCAATCAAGTCATGATTGTTATAGTGTGTATAGCCTTATAGGCCGCTGTCTTTACAACTTTATAATTCCATGCAGTATATAGCCCTATCGGCCACTTTCTGGCATCCAGTTGCTGTAGCCCCCATCACCACACTGTGCCACGGGCCCCTGTACCGCCTTCTCATACTGCTGCCAGATCCATCCTCTGCCATGTGCGTCTTTGTCGTCTGCTCACGCTACTGGGTTCCAGTTTTAAACCTAGGCCTGTGTATGGCTTCCGAATACTGCTGCCTCCACCGCCACCCTGCGACATGTGCCTCTGTCGTCTGCTCACGCTGCTGACGGCTTCCGCTTTTTAACCTAGGCCTGTGTATGGCTTCCGAATACTGCTGCCTCCACCACCACCCTGCGCCATGTGCCTCTGTCGTCTGCTCACGCTGCTGACGGCTTCCGCTTTTTAAACTAGTCCTGTGTATGTCTTCCGAATACTGCTGCCTCCACCGCCACCCTGCGCCATGTGCCACTTTCAGGTCTCCTTACACTGTTGGTGGGTTCCATTTTGTGATAGGGTGCTGTATGGCCTTCCATTGCTGCTGCCTCCACCGCCACCCTGCGCCATGTGCCTCTGTCGTCTGCTCACGCTGCTGACGGCTTCCGCTTTTTAACCGAGGCCTGTGTTTGGCTTCCGAATACTGCTGCATCCACCGCCACCCTGCGCCATGTGTCTCTGTCGTCTGCTCACGCTGCTGACGGCTTCCGCTTTTTAACCTAGGCCTGTGTGTGGCCTTCAATTGAAGCTGCTTCTGCTCCGCCACTCTGCCATTGGACTCTTGATAGTCGTCTCCCCACGCTGCTGCTGGGGGGACTTTTTAACATAGGCCTCTGTATGGCCTTCAATTTTAGCTGCTTACGCTCCGCCACTCTGCCATGGGCCCCTGTACCGCCTCCTCATGCTGCTGCCAGGCCCGTAATCTGCCATGGGCCCCCGTACCGACTCCTCATGCTGCTGCCAGGCCCGTAATCTGTCATGGGCCCCTGTACCGCCTCCTCATGCTGCTGCCAGGTCCAGAGTGTGTCATGGGTCCCTGTACGGCCTCCCATTGTTGCTGTCTCCATCGCCACACTCTGCCATGTGCCACTTTCAGGTCTCCTCACACTGCTGGTGGGTTCCATTTTGTCATAGGGTGCTGTATGGCCTCCCATTGCTGCTGCCTCCACCGCCACACTGTGGCTCCACACTCTGGTTTTGGCCCCGTGACTGCCCAAATGAGTGAAGTGTGCGGTGATTCTAAGATCGACGGCACTCATCTGCATGTCATACTGACTGACAGTATTATTTCTCTTCCCCAGCAGACTCCAAGGGCATTTAAATTAAAGGTACAGTGTTCTGCACTAATATAAAGGCTCTCTGAAGCCTAGAAACACCCTTTTTATAAGTTAAATTCGCAGCGAATATATTCGGCACGAAGCGAATTTAATCGGCGAATCAGCCGAACCGAATTTTTGAATAATTCGCTCATCTCTAATTCTGACACAGGATGACCACAAACAACTGTGTAGAATTAAGCACAGGTTTTATGCAAAATGCAACAAACAAGATATTCTTTAAGCCCGTAGACTCAGTTGATTCAGACTATAAACTGATTAAGCTAAAAACTGCAGGTCAGAATTATACTAGTGACCCTGTGAAGATTTACCTCTTTTTTTTGTTAGTATATTATCATTTATATAAAAACCTTTTTGCTATCCTACCCGTGAATTCCCACGAATAACAAATAAATAAATAATAAATCAAATAAATATAAATCAAATAAATATAAGATGAATGACAATAAATAGATCAATCCATGCATAAACCACTAATCCATTATGTGTCCAATTAAAGTCCAAAACTAAAGTCTCAAATGTGTCCAATTAAGGTCCAAAAATTGAAATTCCAAAATCAATCCGGTAGGAAGGATTTCGATCCTAAAATAGTCCACGTGAAACCTCACAGAAAAGAGATAATCTATAGTGCATTATTTTCTTAAATATATGAATGTGCAAACTTCAATCAGTGCAACAATCCAAACCACTCCAATAGTGTTATGGTGATACTACAAAACACATCGCAAAAAAAAAAAAAAAAAAAAATTAATAAATGTATATAATGAATGCTTACATGAAACAGTGAGCACTTCAATAAAACAGTGAACACTCTGTGACCACACTAATAAATACAGTAAACACTCTGTGACCCATCCAAAAAAGTGTTACTAAATACTATTACCCTCTGGGAGTATTCATATGCATAGCCAATATCTCTAGCACCAGTAATCTTCTAATTCCTTCACTTTAGGAGTTGATCCTCCAAAATCCTCATAAAGATAAGAAGACTCTTATAACAAATATCCAAGTATAGGGATAATTTTATTCAAAACTTACATAAATTTTCACAACTTCCAGCTCTCTGGGTAACTCAGGACCAGCCCTGCAAACAATGGGCATAGAAAACCACGTCTTGCCAACCAACAAAATGGCCGCGACGACACTTCCGGTTAGCGTGCGTGCGTATTGACGTCACGTCCCCTAACGTGTTTTGTCACATCCGGACTTCATCTGAAGGGATCCCTAACATCACTAACCTGATCAATCACTGTTTTTGGTAGAAATGATATTTCTACATGGCAAATAATTTACTAGCAGGTGTAGTAGAGTAATAGAAATCCAACAGACCCAACACTCATGACATGCATGCTGCTGATTCTGTGTAATTGAATCACTAATTGAAAGGGGCATGTTCAAAATAATAGCAGTGTGGAGTTCTATTAGTGAGGTCATTCATTCTTTGAAAAACAGGTGGCAATTATTGCCCTTATTTAAGGAAAGAAGGCAGCAAATGTTGTACGTGCTGGTTACAGTGCATTTCTCTCTGAAATTCTGAGGAAAATGGGTCGCTCCAGACATTGTTCAGAAGAACAGCGTACCTTGATTAAAAAGTTGATTGGAGAGGGGAAAACATATAAAGAAGTGCAGAAAATGATAGGCTGCCCAGCTAAAATGATTGCAAATGCTTTAAAATGGCAACCAAAACCTAAAAGATGTGGAAGAAAGCGAAAAACTACCATTCGAATGGATAGAAGAATAGCCAAAATGGCAAGAACTCAGCCAACAATCAGCTCCAGGAAGATAAAAGAAGGTCTAAAGTTACCTGTGAGTACTGTTACAATTAGAAGACGCCTATGTGAAGCCAAGCTATCTGCAAGAAGCCCCCGCAAAGTCCCACTGTTGAAAAAAAAACATGTGCTGAAGAGGTTACAATTTTCCAAAGAGCACATTGACTGGCCTAAAGAGAAATGGCGCAACATTTTGTGGACTGATGAAAGTAAGATTGTTCTTTTTGGGTCTAGTGGCCGGAGACAGTTTGTCAGACGACCCCCAAACACTGAATTCAAGCCACAGTACATTGTGAAGACAGTGAAGCAGTGTTGCGCAAGCATCATGATATGGGGATGTTTCTCATACTACGGTGTTGGGCCTATTTATCGCATACCAGGGATCATGGATCAGTTTGAATACATCAGAATACTTGAAGAGGTCATGCTGCCTTATGCTGAAGAGGAAATGCCATTGAAATTAGTGTTCCAACAAGACAACGACCCCAAACACACCAGTAAACGTGCAACATCTTGGTTCCAGACCAACAAGATTGACGTTATGGAGTGGCCAGCCCAATCCCCGGATCTTAATCCGATAGAGAACTTGTGGGGTGACATCAAAAATGCAGTTTCTGAGGCAAAACCAAGAAATAGAGAAGAACTGTGGAATGTAGTCCAATCATCCTGGGCTGGAATACCTGTTCGCAGGTGCCAGAAGTTGGTTGACTCCATGCAACGCAGATGTTCAGAAGTTCTCAGAAACAGTGCTTATACAACTAAATAATAATTAAGTGATTCAAAGGAAAGCAAAATCTTCACACATTTTTCAGTTTATATAGTGAATGTTTGAGTTTGTAAAGAAGAATACAAACACTGCAATTTTTTTTAACAGTCTAATATTCACTTTTCTTCAATTTTTTTTTAGAGGAACAACACAAATTTGATATATTTTTCTTCATGTTTTGATGTGGAATAGAATGTGTAGTGTTCCCAATGCATTTGTGTGTATGGAAATAAAAGCTATTAGAAGGATTTTTAGCTTTAGTCACTTTTTTCAACACACTGCTAATATTTTGAACACAACTGTATATATATATATATTTTATTTGTGATTATTTTATATCACGATCATTAGATCTTGACATATACTTTTTATAACTGTATAACATATTTTATTTTGGGATTACCGGTTTGTATTCTTGTCTTTACATATCCAATATTATGGTCTTGTTCTCATACATCTGTTTTCTGTATTTTTCTCATACTTGTTCGATAGCCCTGAAGAAGGGAGAGCCCTTTTCTCTTAAAACACTTTGTCTTGATATACTTGTTGCTATTCTCAATAAACACTTCTTAATTTACCATCAATCTTGCATTCCTTTGAACATCGGGTGCGCAGTCTTTCCTAATAGTCCAAGTCATGTGGAAACGACCTTAAGGCCATACCAGGAAGGCAACAGCACAAGCCCTAAGAGGGTTCACAGCCAGTATCCACCATTTTGCACAACCTTACTGAAGGGTCATCTCCTTACTCACCCACACAATCACCCCCCTTCCCTAGTGACTGATCCAGTCAGTCCAGTGAAGTATTCAGCACAAACAAGATACAAGCAGCCCAATTGGCATGGATTCCTAAGTTTTACACTATTTTTAAGTCCTCAATTTGGCTGTCTCTAGAAGTTATGGAATGTGACCTGATTCAAAATCAAACCTGGCTGATAGGCCGCAAATTCTCAATCCCATTTTAAGACACTCTATGCAGGTTTGGAAAGCGCATAGATACTCTGTGGGCTGAGAAACTTCAATTAAACCTCTCATGTCATTCCTTTATAATCCAGCATTTATCCCAGCTTTCCATTCCCCCTCTTGCTTTCAGATGTGGGCCTTCAAATTAAACATTTTCTGGAGCATTATATCAAGTTCCCAGATGGTACATTGCTTTTGTCCCCATTTGAACAAAGGTGTTGTAAGGGCCCACATTCCCCAGGAATTATATCACTTACCCATACCATTCTACTCACCCCACTCATGTCCCAGCTCTCAACTTAGAAACATCAGTGGGTGACAGAGCTTGGGACAGACCTAGAAGTATCTGATTGGTTCTGATTGGTTCCATATGTGGGACACAATACAATTGTGCTCTCACAATGTGCTTGCAAAAGAAAACAACTGTAAGGTTTTGACCCAATAGTATTTCATGCCTGTTAAAAATGCAATATTTGTTGACAGTTTCCTAATTGGACAATTGGAAACCTATTTTTCATATACATTTGACTTGCTCACTGTTGCAATTTAGTGAGTAGTTTTTTCCATTTTTACTACACTGATGAGACAGGAAATCGCTCTCAGAGCAAAATATGATCTTCTTTGTATTAGACCCCCCAGATCTTTTCAAAGTACAGTTTAAGTTATTGATCCATGTCCTCACAGATGCTAAACATACAATTATCAGAGCATGGAAGACCCCAACTCTCTCCATAGCCAAAAGTAAGTATTGGATCACACAAACTATGTTACATGAGAAAGTGAAGGCCAGGGTAACTGATACAATACAAAAGTACTCAGCTGTTTGGTATTCTTGGTTTTTGCATTTTCTTCCAGCTGGAACGGACTGTAGCCTGTCCAATTAGGCTGGTCTAAACGGACGCTCTCCTGTATTTCTTTATGCCTCCCCCTCTTCTTTCCTCCTGTGCCAACTATCCTCTTCCCTCCCCTCCATTCCATATTCCCCAATGTTTGACTATTATTTATATTGAAACTTTGTTTTTTGAGCCACCGCATATCTGCAGTTTCTATACATTCTATACAAGCTATTGCTAGACAACAATATGACTGATACTTTCCTTGTTTTTGTACGAATATTTCTGTGATGTATTCTTCATTATCCTATGACTTATTTGCAAGTCTATGAAAAATCTATACAAATGTATTGAAACAAAAAAATGCGTTAAGGGTATTCTTGTTTTGATGTAACACGTCATAGTTACATAAGTTTGAAGTAATAGATCTAAGTATTGAAATGTAGTATCAGCCAAATGAGGCAAACTATACTGCTTGCACAACATATAATGCATTGATTCAATTGTAAATTCATTTGTAGCTACACATGTACATACTGCAAGATATTCTTTAGCAAATTCATTTGGAGCAGCTTCTATGTTAACTATATTTCCTCTCCAACCAATGTATTAGCCACAATCATAGACATGTGCTTTACATCTGGACTTGCTCCAGCTCCCATCTGCAGTAGCTGGAAACAAACTCTATTACAACTGTGACCCAATACCATCAAAACAGATGTTTGACATTTGTGTTTTTTTATTCTTGATATAATTTACTTTGGGGTTGCACTTAGAAAGTTTTTATGTATTCAAAGAAATTTGTTATAAGAAAAAGTAGTATAAGACATAGTACAAACATTATTTCACACTCGAGAATTCGATTTACAAGATTCCACCCTAAGGTATGGGATGCATTTACTGCTGTGGTGTGTATTTTTATTCTTTATATAATTTACTTTGGGGTTACACTAAGATTTAGTATTTAAAGAAACACATGGAACAAGATATACTGCACAAGGTATTTGCGTTTGAGAATTGGTGTTACAATAAAGTACACAAGAAACAGCTTGCCTGGGAAGCAAGTAGTGCCTCTTCTTTGCTGAATATTCTTAACCGTGGACCTTCCACTCACATTATGCAGTAAAGAAGAAGTTGGCACTCTGGCAAAGCAAAGTGAATGCAGTACTTCATTTCACTGGAAATGCAACATTGTAATTTACTGTATCATTACATTAGGATGTTGCTTTAAGGCTCCATTCACACTTGTGTGACTTTGGACAGCAAAGTAGCATGACAAGTCGCAGCCCATTCTTTTCAATGGCATCTGTTCAAATATGTGCGACTTAAAGTCGCAGTGATTTTGAAAAGGTGCCTGCACTACTTTGGTGCAACTTTGGATGCGACTTTGGTCCAGAGAATGTAAAGTAGTTTCGAAGTGGCACAGAAAGTCACATCAAAGTCACACTTGGAAATCATACGATGCAAGTGAAGATGCACTAATGTGAATTGTTGTGAGATAAAGTGTTGCTTTTATTGTGGTTGCTGCTATGCCCAGGCGTTAATGGGGCCTTAGTGTTACAATAGCTAAGTAATTGGATGCAGGGAACACAAGAATTTCGATCCATGTTTTGGGCAGGAAGGTTGTACAGAAGTCAATATACTGATCAACCTCTGTACAACTGCTCTGCCAAATTTTCCGAAAGCTGTAGCCTGCAGCATTGATCATTGTACTAGATTTCCTGCTGTCAGAATACAATAGCTCAGGGGGTAAGATTCCCTTATCCGCATAGAGTGTGTGGATGGGGGAATCGCTTCAGTTTTTTTCATTCAACCCACTGATTGAACAAAAAAAGCTGGCCCATCTATGGCAAGTAGAGATGATTTACTAATGGCAAATAGGCTGTTCATTTTGCAAGGGAATTTGCCTCTGAGGTTAACGAATGAACACTCTGCTGACTTCCATCTCTCAATCATATGCAAGCAAAAATGTTTTCTTTTTTTTCTTTTCCTTGGACATGATTGGGTATTCTTTGTAATGTGAAACTTCACAACATTCACTAAGCTCTGGGGCAAATTCTCTTGCAAAGGAAAACTTTGCTTGCGAAGTGAACAGATTTTTTGCCTTTAGTGAATTAACCCCTATATATCTAAAACAAAACCTGTTTTGCTTAATTTTATGTAACATAGGGAATGGTTAAAACTATAGTCAGCTGTTTTAGCTGTTTCTTTCTGTTTGGGATGATTTCCCTTCTTTTTCTGTCTGGAGACGCAACAGGAAGTTTTGTCACCAGAATGTGCATTTCCATTAGCTGATTTCCCCTCTATTCCTGATCTGGCTACAACTGTAACATTTTGGATTTCCCATTATTTGCACTGTCACACCAACAGCGGCCCATAGAACAAAGGGGGGCTTGAACATCACCAGCCATGACAAACAAACAGGTTTCAGCACTTCAACCAAAAGTCACAAAATTAGTACTTCATACGATTGGTTAAAGATTTGAAGTTTTGGAAGTTTCAATTGCAAATCAAATCAATTTCCATACTTTAATGTGATAAATGAGTCCTGTCCTTTCATTTGTTCATGTGCCTTTCTATATAATTGTTGAATATGAAGAATTATTTAGAAGACAGCAGGGCTTGATACAGAGGCAGCAACACTGAAATATCACTTATGGACGCTGCAATACTGATATGAATTACTTGCTTTTACTTTTACAAAATATAGAATTAAAAAATAGTTTATAAAAAAAGAGCTGATTTGTACAAAACATGGTGCTGATTGTTCCATTTTATTAATTAGTATTGCACTGTAACACTAAATGTTACTGTGTTCACATCAATTTTGAATAATTAGCAGCAGCTTTAAGCAAAAAAATTTAAAGTAGCTGCAGGTTTCTCCATAATACAAATATAGCTCTTCAGGGCAGCTTTACATGTTGTTTTTAATTTGAAAACTATTTTAAAATACTGTAAATCAACTTTGCAATAGGAAAAAAAAATTGAATTGTTGGCAGGTTAACAAGCAGGCAACTTGAGGTGCCTGTGCATACTTTCAGTCGTCATTAAGGCCTGCATGCCACTCTGATGGGCAAAGCTCCAGCACTTATTGGTGGTGTGGAGATGTGGAAGCTTCCTCCCACTTCCCACACATGGGCCAATCAAACATCCCATCATATATTAAAGTATCAGTGGTCTTGAAGGCTGCTGAAGGTATGTGCACTGTACATTTTTTTCCCTTACTAGTGATATAGTTGCTTCAGGTGTGTGACACATATCAATCTTACATATTTACTTTCATTTTTCTACAATTTTTGAGTATTTTCATTTTACTTTTTTATGTGTGTGTTTGCTGGCATCTTTTAAATACTGACATAATTATGCATTTTTCCAAAGGCTACCATACTTTAGCTGTGCATAAAGTCACTGAAAGAGGAAAGCTTCTTCTATGTACACAGGAAGTGTCAAAACTGGTGAATTCCTGCTTCTGATTTTCAGTACTTGGGGCATTATTTTAAAATATGTAGGAAATGTATACAGAGGTCCAGTCAACTTAAAAAAAATTAAAAATAAAATAAACTGTAGCTGCTGACTTTTAAAAAACAACACTCACCTGTCCCTCGATCCTGCAGTTTCCTAACGCTAGGTTCACCGCTGCAGTTCTGTGTCTCCAGTGCTGGCATCTTGAGTGTGGGCACCCAGCTGTGACAGCTTGTGGCTTCCCAGCAGGGTGCCTACTGCGCATGCTCGAGTAATGCTGCTCTTTGTGAATGGTCCCGTAGTCCTCTGGCACTTGTCACTTGTCCCAGAAGACTATGGGGAGGGAGGAGGAGGGAGGATAACTTCTGCTTCTGATCGCCTAGGCCAGGGGTCTGCAACCTTTAAGACATAAAGAGCCACTTGGACCCGTTTCCGAAGGGAAAAAAAAGACTGGGAGCCGCAAAACCATTGCAACATTTATAACAAATCCGACACTGCATATATTGCAAAAAGCACTCTGGTCATGAAGGGGGTAATCATAGCCTTAGGTCAGTGGTGGGCAACCTTTTTTTTCAACTGAGCCAAATCTCGCCAAAACCACGATTGAAATTTATTTTGACAGCCACATTTTTAAAACTGAAAATACATCCCCCATATAGTAATTCATCCCCCATAGTAATTCATCCCCCATATAGTAATTCATCACCCATAGTAATTCATCCCCCATATAGTAATTCATCCCCCATATAGTAATTCATCCCCCACATAGTAATTCATCCCCCATAGTAATTCATCCCCCATATAGTAATTCTTCCCCCATAGTAATTCATCCCCCATATAGTAATTCTTCCCCCATAGTAATTCATCCCCCATATAGTAATTCATCCCCCATAGTAATTCATCCCCCATATAGTAATTCATCCCCCATATAGTAATTCATCCCCCATATAGTAATTCATCCCCCATAGTAATTCATCCCCCACATAGTAATTCATCCCCCATAGTAATTCATCCCCCATAGTAATTCATCCCCCATATAGTAATTCATCCCCCATATAGTAATTCTTCCCCCATAGTAATTCATCCCCCATATAGTAATTCTTCCCCCATAGTAATTCATCCCCCATATAGTAATTCTTCCCCCATAGTAATTCATCCCCCACATAGTAATTCATTCCCCATAGTAATTCATCCCCCATAGTAATTCATCCCCCATAGTAATTCATCCCCCACATAGTAATTCATCCCCCATAGTAATTCATCCCCCACATAGTAATTCATCCCCCACATAGTAATTCATCCCCCACATAGTAATTCATCCCCCACACAGTAATTCATCCCCCACATAGTAATTCATCCCCCATATTGTCTCAATTCACTTACCTTTGCTCCGCGCGTTCCTCTCGCTGTGTTCCCGCGCCGTTCTGGTCTTCAGGGCGGACTGAGAGAGGAGTTCGTCACTCTGCCCCGCCTACATCCTGGCTGCCCCACCTACATCCTGACAGCCAATGTTCCACGCTCCGCGGGCCGGATTTTTGAGGAGGGAGGGGAGCGGGCGCCCGGCACACAGAAGAGCCGCACGTGGCTCGCGATCTGCGGCTTGCCGACCACCTGGTGGGCAGTGTGCTCCGGAGCCGCAGCAAAGATGAAAAAGAGCCGCATGCGGCTCTGGAGCCGCGGGTTGCCGACACCCGGCCTAGGCAATCACAGTGGAAGTTGGAGCGGGTAC
This sequence comes from Staurois parvus, assembly GCF_062004578.1. Classification (NCBI taxonomy): domain Eukaryota; kingdom Metazoa; phylum Chordata; class Amphibia; order Anura; family Ranidae; genus Staurois; species Staurois parvus. The sequence continues at coordinate 17,518,388 of NW_028317877.1, forward strand.
CTGTCAAATTCAGGTACCCCCTCCCCCCTGCTCCCCAAAGGTGTCAATCCTTAATAGGGAGTTTGGGATGAAGCCTTAAAGTGGAACTTCCACTTTAAATCAATTTGCTCTACAAAACTGTGCTTTGGCCTACAAATGACAAGAGATAGAGTAATTTAAGATATAATTTTAGAACATAATCAAAAATTGTGTTATCAGGTGACTATTTAAGATGTCAGTCTTTGTGAAATCAATTGCATTCACATTAAAAGGAGAAGTATGGCCAAGCTTTTTATTTTGGCCTTACTTCAATGGATCACAGGAGTGCAGTTTGTACACTCCCGCAACCCGTTTTCAGTTCACAGCGGGCTAAAGTAAATTGTCAGCTGATGTCATTCAGACAGTCCAGGCTCTGGATTGATCCTGAATTTATAGTTGGAATCTGGCCCAATGCCTATACTGGCAGCTGGCTCAGCATCTCAACAAGCCACTGAGAGCCTGAGCCAGCAGCTCCTGCCCCCTCCGCAGTCCAGCACTCTAGTGAGCACTGGATGGATAGAGCATAGAGTCGGTGACTGAAAGTCAGTGACACTCTGGTCCAGGGGTGGACTGACAACTCATGGGGCCCCCGGGCAATAGGGGATCATGGGGCCCCTGTGTCTTTGCCCAAACTCAAAAAATCCTATGAAAAAGGTACCAGGGGCATTTCATGGGGCCCCCTACTGACCCCGGGCCCTCGGGCAGTGCCCGAGTTTCCAAATGGTCAGTCCGCCCCTGCTCTGGTCACTGAAGACTGGGAACTGAGCAATCAGAGGTCTTTGATCACTCAGTCTGAGAAGATTAGTGATCGATCTACCTAGGTAAGTATAACTGTTTGTTTTTTTTAAAAACCTGTACTTCTCTTTTAAAATATCATTTAGCAGCTCATACCCTCCAGCTTAAAATCTAAGGATGTTGATGTGGTATTTTGAAAAAATTCTAAGGTTGTCTTTCTTAAAATGCATGTCTGGGCAAAAACACAATCAAACAAAAGTATGCAGTACATACCCAGTACATATTTGAAATACATCTATATCTCCCCATGTCGTGTCTATTTAAAAACTCTGCAAGTAGAGAAAAATATCTATTGATCTACCAGAAATGCATTATACACCTAATTCTTGTTTGAGATGACAACCCCTTTGTAGAACTGGAATCCCATGCAGTGTTGTCAGCCCTGACTCTTTTGCTGGACTACAAAACACATTCCTTCCCATTATTATGAAAACAGAGGCAGGTATTCTGTAGTCTAAGGGTCATCTGGGATGGGATGGTAATACTGCTTGAGATTTCAGTGTGTCACAGTGCTCAGGAAGCTAGGAACTCACTGGCTTTCTGGCAGGCATTGCTTTGTACATTCAACACGGGAACCCATGGGGAAATACATATAAACTGCATTGTTTTATCCTGACATAAGCTTTAAAATGTGATGTGCCAGCAAAGAATACTTTATACTTAACTCCATTGCATTTTTTTCCAGTATTATTTTTATTTACCTATACACCCACCATGTAGACATTCATCTATATCTACTTGTAACTGCCATCAGGTTTTACAAGCCAAGTCTTGAAATAATCTTCAGTATTTTGGCAGTGACTCAAAACGATCCACCTGTCCCAAAGTGCATTTTACAGATTTGATTTATTTCCATAGTGATAGTAAATAACATTAATACATTTGGGGTTTAGACAATGTAACTACTACACATCCAAAAGAGATAATAATCCATTCACAAATGGAAAAACATGACTGATATTATCAACAATCCATTCAGCCTTGTTTTACCACCATCATTTAAATGCATAAATTAAAAAAAAAAAAACCTGGAAAAGTATCCTTTTGGGAAACAATGTTATAATGTTTGTTATGCAAGCCAAAATTAATAATCCCACTACTTATATATGTATAATGTGTGTGGATTGTGTAGCATGTTTACCTAGAGAGACCAACATCACAAAAATTTAACACATCAAACCCACATCAAAGATCAGACCTTTTGTGGTACTTGATGAACTGAACCACTTATTTTACCCTTGTTATTCAAAGCATATATTATTACTGTAAAAATAATATTTATTATTCCCAAAACAATAAAAACTATAAAACATTATATTTTTGCTCATCCAACACAGATATTGGACCCTAATGTATAAAAATGTAACCACTGTGTTTCCCATTGCTGATGGAGTCTATTATCTATATCAGAGATCTCCAAACTCCCTCAGGCCAGATGTGGCCCCTTAAGCCCCGTATACGTGTTGAGAATATCGGACGCATGCTAGTCTCATATTGAAAGTGAAGAGGTTACTAAAGTTATGAAAATTATTGTATGACAGAATAAAAATTCGAACGTGATGTAATGTATTTGTAATATTTCTCCCAATAAAACCAAGGATGGGGCATTGTTTCCTCCCACTGGCCAATGTCTGACCCCTTAAATTCAAAAGGACATAAAACTGTCCCTTTGTTTATAAGGACTGGAGAGCCCTGCAGTATACAATGGATCTTGTGACGGACCGCCTGGCACTCCACTCGAGTGCGTCCGTCATAGGACTGCTTTTTTGCTGCAGGGACACAGGACCAAGATATTATTGTTGAGCATTGCACCGAAGACCTAGACGACACTAGCTTAGGTGCAGCTGGAACAGTACTGGTTAAATGAAAATTGTATGATCTGGTATAGTATAACAAAAAATTCTGTGCTTGTCCCTTTGAGTAATTTAGGACCCTTGCTTTGCACTAACGATCAGATTATCGTACAATCGCGTTAGAAGCAGCATTTTTTGCACAATTTTTTTTTTATCGTGTGTACAGGGCTTTACTTGGTTTTATCCAGCCCTTGGGACAATATTCCTCCCAATAAAACCAAGGCTGGGGCATTGTTTCCTCCCATTGGCCAGCATCTGACCCCCTAAATTCAAAAGGACATAAAACTGTCCCTATGCTTATATGGATTGGAGAGCCCTGCAATATATGATGGACCTTGTGATAGACCGCCTGGCATTCCACTCAAGTGCATCCGTAATAGAACTGCTTCCTCACTGCTGGGACACAGGACCAAGGTATTATAGCTGGGCATTGCACCCAAGATCTAGACGACACTAGCTTAGGTGCAACTGGAACTGGAACTCTTTGAAATACAGGTTTTTATACACTTCAGAAATAAGAGCAGTCCCAACATGAACAATATAAAAAATATTACATATTGTGATAAACATCCCACATTGATTAGGTAAGAGCTTGATCACATCATCCTGAACAGTGCAAACAGTAAACAGTACAGCTAACAGTGATCTAATTAACAGTAGGCTAATCAACAGCTAGCAACTAACATGTAATAGTGATCTAATTAACAGTAAGCTAATCAACAGCCAAGCACCCAGTCAACCCAGGGAGCCCACTCCAGACAGCCCAGCACCTCTAACCCTGAATACACAAAGTACATTACACATGCTGTCTTTCAGATGTTTGCTTTCACTTGTATAATCTATCCATCACAAGGCAAAACTCATACAATGTTCCAACAGTTTGAAAAAGTGGAATAAATCTATCTTCACAGATTTCTTGAGGGAGATCATTGATAAATATTTCTGTCCCAAGTGCAGGAGCTCCAACCAAATCTGCAGGAGGGCCCCATATTTTCTCTGACCAATAACCTGTATAAGATTAATATTAAACCTTTCCATCCACTTCCGAAGGGAAGCTTTATTGTCTTTACTCAGAGAATTAATCAAAGCCTCGCTCTCAGCGTTCATTATGTTGTTATCCATCATCACAGACTTATCTGCTCTCTCCATGTGATCAGAGGCTGGACTGAGCTATTTTCCATGCTCTGACTGGGAGAAGCAGACAAAATCCCCAGTCTCCTCCATGGGCCGTAATCAGTGGCTAGAAGGCTAGCCCCTGGCCCCCTCCAAAAGCCCCTTCCCCAGTTGGGTCTGTCACAGAAACGTACCAGAAAAGACCAATCCCCTGTTTAGGGAGGGATAAGCAAGTGACCCGTCAAACTGTTCGCCTGCTCATTGGCCATCTGACGAGGTGCCCGGTTTTTATGTAAGTCTCTCATATTCCAAGATATGAGACATAGGGGAGAAATTGATTTGAGAAGTGTTCATCTAATTCTGTCACCTACGCTGAACTAGGTTTATTAGCTCAGAGTCCCTTTAACTCCTGGGAATGCTCCTTATCTTGTTATGAGGTGTGAAATTACACAGGTACTTTGGCCAGTGAGACTCCAGCTCTCTTGGGAAAACTGGTCCTATCTCTTCCTAGGTGAGAAAGGATACAGCTTTCACAGACAGGCACGAGCTAGAAATTCCTTGCCAGGCCAGTGACCCATAAACAGTACATATACACACACTGGCCAGATGTCTCCTCTCAGTGAGAGGGAGGGGTGGAAAGATGAGGGGAGAAAATGGAGATGCCTAACAAAATGGTCGAACCGCATCCATCTCTGAGGCGCACGTTTGTGACAGCCACCACATCTAAGAATTGGTACAATGCAATATACAGTAATACATTTTTTTTTTAGTTTATTACAGCTTTAAATGTTACTTATTAACCTGGGTCAGGAACACAACCACCTTGATGAAATTAACTTCATATCAGAAGCCCCCTTCACATCAGAGGTACCCCCATTACATCAGACCCCCATCCCCAGAGTCCCCCCCTAAATGTCAGAGTCATGCCTTCATTTCAGAATTCACCCAATAGATCAGAGGCCCCATATACATTTGCATGAGTCCCTCCATCACAACAGGGTCTACCCATCATAGAGCTCTTCCAATCACAGAGCAACCTATCACAAAACCCCCAATCACTCAGTCCCCCCCATCACAAAGCCTCCCAACCACATTGTCCCTTCTTCACATTAAAGCCCTACCTTTTGGCTCCAGCAGAATGGCAGAGGGCAGGAGGTGGACTAGCTCTGGAGGAGGCTAACTTCCATCTGGGGGTGACCCAGCATCCGTCCTGCCCTGGATCAGAGGAATGCATTGCCATTTGCGACCTGACAGACATCACCATAGCAATGAGTGATACTATACATTTTGGCCCAAGACTGCCATGGATTGTTATGGTGCTGGTGGCCAACCACTCAGAACATGGCCACTAATGACACCAATTCAGGGCAAATTGGGTTTAATGCTTGTGGAATCCTGGGGGAACCCAGATGGCAAACTGGTTAAGAAACAATTATTCATGCTACATGGCTAAAGGTGTGGATTATTGTTTATAACACCTAGGTACCCATATTCATTAAAAGGAGGTTAAACATAAGCCAAATATCTAACTGCTGAAAATATTTTTTGGGGCCCAGAAACATTAACCAAATTGAACCCTGTTTCTCAATTTTACATAGCATCCTAAGCCCAACAGAGGGTAGCATGGCCTGGCTCCCAAAACACGTTGGCATTCAAATAAATGTATCTGTATTCTTGTTTGATGCTCTCATTCCCTCATTGCTCTATGTAACTCTTCAAATGCCCAACTGAGAGTCAGAGCCACTGCACCCCTTCAACTGAATCTTTACATCCACACTTTCACATTTAAAGCATGTCCCTATTGATTCAATCAATTTGCATTCAACCAACTGTTCTTAAAATGGAAATGATTTAAATTAAAAGCTTGTAAGATTGTGTTACCTGTGATGAAGTCTCCCTTTTTAGGTTTGGCCCAATCTAGAATGACAAAGGAATGGCAACCCTCAACAGCCACAACAGTAATATTGTATGATATGTTCTTGGGAGGTAAGACGCTGTCTTCCATCTCTTTAGGAATAAGATCTGCAAGATTTTCCACTTGGAAGTGTTCAAGAGCATCCGTCAAGGAGCAAGGAGTATTTGGATCCTTACTTATATAAGACACATAAGGCGCTATTAAAACAAAAAAGTTATATGATAACGTATTTCTGGACTAAAATACATTTATTTATGAATGTCCAGCAAAAAGCAAACATAGACATAGTTACTGTACCTGTAAATCTCTTCTTTCCAGCAGCATCAAATTCAGAAATCAGGTTGTTGTCAAAAGACTTTATTTCTGAATCCTCATAAAAAAATGGAGGCTTAGTTGTCGTTGTTTGAAGCGGGCGCTGGGTAGTCTCAATTAACTCATAATCTGAAAAGTTGCATTGAAGAATTAGTTTCAAAGTTTGTTACTTTAATTTAAACCATATATAAAATCACATTTTTTTCTTTTTTCATTTTGGATCGAGTTGGGGACGATAAAACTATTGTCAGTTCTACAGACCATCTGTGTCTAATTGGGGAGATTTCCCTTCACTGCCAGTTCCGTAGACTCAACAGCAAGTGTGAAGATATCTTTCCAATATAAAGAAAACCCATTCATAGTATTTTGTCATGTGAACAAATTACCCCAGTGAAAGTTTTCTCCTCTATTCCTGTTCTGGTGGCAACTTATTTTGGATGTACTCTCATTTTCAGTCCGAGTGTTATTAGTGATCAGGAGAATTAGAGAGTGAATCTCACTATAAGAGAGACAGCAATAAAAAACAACAGTGATTCTAATCCCTCACCACTCTATCAAAATCTAAAAAAAAAATCGTTTTGCCTTTAGGTATATTTATTTTATTAAAGAAGTAATACACTCTTGAAGTATTTCCTTTGGCATGCTTCCCTATTTACAATGAACTTTTAAAGAAAGATTTGGCAAGATGTTTTTACAGCACAGTTTCATGTGATTTGGATTAAACTGTGCAATATAAGGCCTTTATATTTTAAAGTTCATTGATTTGGTGAGTGTGCCATTTGATTGCAGTGGAGGATGTACACAAGGGTACCCTTATTTGAAGTGCAGCACATATGGTGGATGAGAGGAGGTTTACTGTGGTATTTCATGTGAAAAGCCAATATCACAGTTTAAAAGCTTAACTCCACTTTTGTTGAGAATAAAAAAAAACAATTCCCACTGGGTGTTCAAAGTAGTAAGTAAGTAAGGAGGAAAGGAAGGAAAGGGAAGGAAGGAGGGAAGGGAGAAAGGAAGGAAGGGAGGAAAGAATGAAAGGAAGGAAGGAAAGGAAGGAAGGAAGGAAGAAAGGAAGGAAGAAAGGAAGGAAGGAAGGAAGAAAGGAAGGAAGGAAGGAAGGAAGGAAGGAAGGAAGGAAGGAAGGAAGGAAGGATGGAAGGAAGGGAAAGGAAATTGAGCCACATTGCATGCAGTTACAGAGGTCAGTAAGGTTTGGTTTGAAAGCGTATTTGCTGCTTGTTAAGAATATGTAAATATTTGAAAAGTCATATCATGGACATAGTTCTTCTTTAAAAAGGTCAGGTTGAAAGGAGAGAGTGAGGCTGTGAAGGGCAGGACAAACATAAGCAATTGCTCCATCTGCATGAACAGAGTAACTTATGAGCTATCTTCATGCTTTGAGAACTATTCTGTATACATGTCTTACTCCTTAAGCTGTTTCTCTCTCTCTCTCATCTTTTACTGTACTTTAATAAAAAAGGGGGTTTATGTGGACTTAAATACACAGCTTTACATTATTTCACTATAACCTCATTGTAACTTAAAGCGATATTACAGGCAATAAAAAAAAAATAACAAACATGTTGTACTTACCTGTTCTGTGTAATGGTTTTGCCCCATAGAGCAGCCCCGATATTCCTCTTCTTGGGTTCCCAGCCAGCACTCCTGGCCCCTCCATTCTGCCAAGTGCTCCAGAGCTAGCAGCTTGCTTTGTGGGCACCCAAGCAGGCTCACTCCTGAGCCGCTGTTCTGCATGTCCATTCACACACAGAGCCATGGCTCAGCTCCATCCCCTCTCTCTCTTCATTGCCTCATTGATTGTGATTGAATGCAGTGGGAGCCAATGAGCAGGGTCCCTGGAGGGCTGAAGCTCTCATGCACATTGCTGAGTATAGATGTGGCTCAGGTAAGTATTAGGGGAGGCTTAGGGGGCTGCTACACTTGCATGAGAATAGAATGCATAAAGGTAAAAAACCTTGAGCCTTTACAACCATTTTAAAACTAACTGGTAGAAACTTGGCTTGTACAAAATGTGATCTTTAAATAACATTAAGAACAAGAAGACTGTATATTGTATATATTCTGGTTGTTAGAATATAAAATCTACATTTACCAAAGATAAACACTTAATCTATTTTAAACTGGACAGTGCAGTTCAGGATCTGTATTGCATATTACCTACCAGAAAATGGGGATGCGTTTTTCTCATTCAGTAAGGGACAGCTAGATGTTGCTTTCATTTTGCATACTTTTCTAATAACATACCAGCTGAAATCTGATTAGTTGCTATAGTGGCCTTTATACACCAGTAATGAAGTCTGTGATAACAGATCTTTATAGGAATGAATCCCACGTTATCATCAAATAAAATAATTAAAAGGTGAAGGAATGAATAATTATTACCATCATCAAGATCAAAATATGTAACTCTTTCTGGAGTTTCAGTGGTAACAATCAGGTCTTGACCAGAGTAGCTATCTGCCAAAAGAAAATGCAACAAAGGTATTATAACACTCAGCTCTGTTATTTAAATGCTGTTTAGAAATATATAAATATACAGTATATATCATGATTTACATTAGGTACCATAAGCACTTACCTATAGGCAACAAATGGTTTTTCAAGGTATAATCACTGGGAACACATTTTTTCCTATTTCCAATAGGCATAGCCATATACTCTATGTTTATTAAAACTTTATTACAATATTCAAAGCCAGGTTTGGACCAGAAAAACAGGAAAATGTCCTGTGTAAAAGATGTGATGCTAGCACAGGGTGATATGTTAAATGTTGCTAGGGGTCTGCCCCAAGGAAATGGTTGTCCCTGGATTCGTCCTCAGGAGTTGACACTGTAAGCTTCACAGTGCATGGCTCCAATTCATTACACTGCTCACGGTCAGTTCCAAAATGGTGCTGGTAGAGCCCTTAATACTGCAACTCATGAGCAGACCACTCCAACCATGCCATGTTGGACAGACACTTGCATAACATGGCTAGAGCAGTCTACGCATGCATGGCAGCATGAGTGGCAGCGCACACGCAGACCACTCATGCAGTGTAAATTGGAGCTGTGCATTGTGAAGATTACAATGTGCCTTGCTCCCAGAATGATGCTGGGCCTTGAGCTGGGGTTGACAAAAACAAGCCACAAGTAACATGTAACAGTAACTACATGATCCCAGAACTCTGCATTTCCTAATCCTGATCCTTGAAGTTCGGGGGTCAGGATTAGGTAACACACAGAGTTTAAAGGTCAGGATTACATAATGAACAGAGGTCAGGGCCTGCTCTCTCTACCTCACTTAATCCTGATCCCTGAACACTGGTGTTACTTAGTCCTGACCCCTGCACTCTGTGTGATACTTAATACTGATCCCAGAACTCTGTGCATTACTTAATCCTGACCCCTGAGCTTTGTGTATTACCTAATGCTGACCCTTGAACACTGTGTATTACCTACTCCTGACCCCTGAACTCTGGGCACTACTTAATCCTGATACCTGAATTCTGTTTGTTACTTGCTTCTGACCCCTGCGTTATTTAATTCTGACCCCTCCATTATGCATTACTTAATCTTGATCACTGAACTTTGACGTAACTTAATCCTGACCCCTGAACTCCGTGAACTACCTAATTCTGATCCCAGACCTCTATATGTTACTTATTCCTGAGCACTGCACTCTGTGTATTACTTACTCTTGAACCCTGATCTTTGTGCATTACTTAATCCTGACCCCTTACCTCTCTGCATTACTTACTCTTGACCCCTGCACTAAGTGTGCTGCCTATTTTTGACCCCTGACCTCTGTGCATTACTTAATCCTGACCCCTGAACTCTGGCATTACATAAAGTGATATTAAAGGCATTTAAAAAATATAATAACAAACATATCATACTTACCCACTCTGTGTAGTGGCTTTGCACAGAGCAGCCCTAATCCTCCTCTTCTCGGTCCCCTGACAGTGCTCCTGGCCCCTCCCTCCTGCCACATGCCCCCATAGCAAGCAGCTTGCTATGGGGGCAGCCAAGCAGGCTTACTCCCTAGCCGTTGCTCTGCGTGTCTGTGCACACAGAACCGTGGCTCATCCCCACTCTTTCTCTCTCCTCATTGGCTTATTGGCTGTGATTGACAGCAGCGGGAGCCAATGGCACCCACTGCTGTCTCAACCAATGAGAAGGAAGAGTCCCAGGAGAGCCGAGCATGGTGCATCTTTGCCCTTCTTGTAACACCCAAGATTGCCTCTTATTCTGAAAGTCCGCGACCATTTGTTACAGGGAACGTTAAAAAATAGGGTCATGAATTAGTGGGTTTGGCTGAAAATGAGGTTGACACCTTGTTGGCATGGTTATTAGGGTTTCCTTAGATTTAATTTTAAATATCTGGTAGCCATACCACAGGATCCAATAGCATTAAAGAGGAACTTGACTCTGGGAGCTGTGCATAAAAAGACAGGCAGAGGACAAAGTAATAGTCATCAATATTGCTTTTGGGTTCTCTGAAGCTGATCTCTCTTCATTTACTCACTTACTGGCTCAATTTACACTAAGCATCTACAAGGTTTTTCAGTAGCATAAATCAAAGTTACCCTAAACTGTGAAACAGACTGGTTGCTATAGCTTTTGCATATTATCATTGCTGGTGCACAGCACTGCCAGAAAAAATTGAAATAGTATGCAAAGGCTAAGGAAGATGGTGCAAAAGGAAAGGCAGGGATGATGATGACAAAGAGAGGACATACCAGGCAACAAAAAACAGTCAGGGATGAATGAACCTACCAAAGAAGAGCAATGATATTACCATGCACAGAGAAACCCTGCTAGGGATGGAAGAGCACAATGACGTGAATTTACCTAAGCTGGCCATAAACTAGTCGAACCTTCATTTTAAAAATGGTCATTCTATTTTCTAATCATTCATGGTCAAATTGAAATTTGTTTTTTACCACAGTGAGGAGAAATTTCAAGTGAGCAGGATGAAAACATTTTTTAAAAAATGGTCATTTTATTTTCTAATCATTCGTGGTCAAATTGAAATTTGTTTTTTACCACAGTGAGGAAAAAATTCAAGTGAGCAGGATGAAAACATTTTTGCTAACAGTTTATGTTGTTTTCATTTGGGGAAGTCCATTGGTTAAAATTTGAATGTTAAAAGTAAAAACATTTTTGAAGTACTTTCAAAAGACATTCTTCAAGTTATCGATTGTGCTAAGAATTTTCATACAAAGGTTCGTACAAACATTTGTTCGAAAATCTATAAGCGTAAAGCTAGATTTAGAATGGAGCAGCTAGAATCTGGAGCAGTACATGGCAACTAATCAACTTCCAACTTCCATTTTCAAAGCTGAAAGCCAAACTCCATGTATGAATTTTTTTGCATAGTTACAGCTTGGACCAATGTCAGTATGCATATTTCATACCTGGTTGATTCTTGTGGAAGCAGAGATTCACAATAGTAGCCACTACTACTACAAGGATCCTCGCTGCCTTCCAGATCCCATGCCAAGCAGCTTCCCTGCTGCACAGTAAAAACAGGGAGCCATTCAGAGAACACCTTGCATTTTTCTCAATGAGTGCAAAGTTTTTTCTGACTGTACATGGTGGATATTGTGATGTCAACACTCCACCTCATCCAATCTGAGAACACTTTGCTTTTATCCTATGAAAGGTGCCCCCGTACAAAGCAATCAATCACCCATGCCTACTATGCAGTGGGGCAACCACTCAGCACAGGTCCTGGATGACAGCGAGGATCACTGTAGCAGCAGCAATTATTTCAGTGACTATCTGCTTCCATAGGGATCAGCCAGGTATGGAATATGTATACTTACTATGTATACTTACTTTGGTCCAAGCTGGAACAATGCAAGTATTCATAAAACATATCTGGAATTCAGCTTTAACTGAACAAGCTGAATATAGAAGCTAAATATTACTATGTACAGCTGCTCCAGATTATGCCTTTTTCAGTTTTAGTAAATGCCCATAATGTACATTATTCTGATCTGATGTGTTACAAATGTGTATTTTTCTTTAGATTTGAATAGCTTACTCTTAAACATTTTCATAAGTCCTTTTTAAAGTTTGGTTAAATATTATAGTAAATATTTTAAATATTAGTTCTCCTGCTGGGTATGTTAGTTTCTCCATAAATCGAGTTTTTTTTTTTGGACTTGTTCCAGCTATTACCCAACATCTGACTAGAAGCTTACATACTTCTCCAAGGGTAGAAATCTCTAAGATTTGATCAAAAAGCAGATACTTTTACCTCAAACCTAATCATCACTATTCCTTTTGAAAGATGCAACAGCCTAATTCTAAAAAGAAAACATGTGTCTTCCATGTTTCCTTCTACATGCATGCAGCATGATTTACAGAGTGATTGGACCTTGCAGGTAAAAAACAAATGGCATAATGGTGCTGGTCGAAACTGAATTTGAAAATGTGGAAAAAGATAGCATCCCTTTAAGTGATCAGATATGATGCTGTGTTGTTTCCAGTTTTAGTAAAGGTAAAGAGGTGATCTGCAGGAAAAATAGATTTTGAAGTATTCACCAACATAATGCATAGAATCAGATAAATACTTACAGATTCAGAACACTATCCCCACCAAGACAAAACATAGCTAGCACAGAGATCGCATAAAGACCAACAAACAAGATGAGTAAACAGAGAGGAACAAATCTGAATAATGGTCTTTTGATTCAAAACATGAAATCTGCGTCACAGGTTGAAGGATATGTCCTCTTACACCCAATCTAAATTTTAGATAGCAGTCAAACTCATAACATGGTACAACCTGTATGTAAATGTTGAGCCATCAATATGAGTGGCATTTTCTGTTTAGCCCATTCAATTAGTGACTCAGGGTAGACAATCTATTCTCTGGATAGGACCTTATTTTGCATTACTCACTGATTGGCACCAGCTCTCACATTGCCAGGGTCAGGACATATTGTCAAATGCCGCTCTGTTCTGAGAAGTGGTCAGGAGTTGGCAACATGGTGGGGTCATATTCTACCCATCAGATGACCATGGCCAACGGGTAGATTTCAAACAACTTTTTGCCGACTCCCACTCTAAATGCAAGGTGGACCAGTTAGATAAGTCCTCTTTATATCAGAGTTGATGTGTATTCTGTAGTAGGTATGAACCACACTTTGGTCATCAAACAAGCTATTCTTAAACACTGAAATACTTATTGGAATGACTCAACTGTGGGTCACCTTTACAGTAGGGATCCATGTAGCGATTTTACCAAAACTGATTTTGCAGTATAATTACGTTTCACCTTTAACAAAAGTTTATAGAAAGCAGTTTCAAAATTTAACATGTGAATTGCTTGGATAAAAATTTGTTTGAGAAAAAAAACATGGCCTGGTTTTCCAATAATGCAATATGATCACCTTGCAGGCCAATCCTAGAACTAACAGTAACTCTAACAGTAACCTTAGACTTATTACTAACCCTCATGCTAACAATTATGCTTTATTTATTAAAAAAGTCATATGACCTCTTGTCAACGCAATCAGAATTGTCATATCAATCTCATGACTTTGTAACTATTTCAGTGCTGACACGTTGGTCATATGGTGTCAGGGCTGGGATCTGAACCCTCAACCTCTCTGCGACCTGGGTGCTAGCCTGCAGGAAAACCCATTACCTCCATCAGGAGCTCGGGTGAATACCGGCTATTGCTGGTTGGTGGGAGCCTCTCTACTGCTATAGCTACTGGTCTCTGAGCCAGACCCCTGACCATGACATATAGCTTCTGGATAGACAAAGGGTTAGGATTAATACTAGTATTAAGGTTAACAATAATGTTAGCATTAAGGTTAGAGCAAGGTTTTGGGTTAGCACTGTGGTTAAGGTTATGCACTTTTTGACACAAGAAAACATCCATGATAGTTGAAATGAGCTTCCCAAATCCTTCTGAGTCATATAGGTCCACTGCAACCTGATAAACCGCTAAATTCAACCTTAAGTTGGTACCAATGTAATTAGCCAAATGGTGAAATTTTAGTACAATTTCAACAAAATGTAAACCTAATATTTTCTGCTTTTACATTACCTCTATGGCTTGTATTCCTAAAATGCTTCAGAGAGGCGTTGCAACACAAAAGCCAAAAGGTAAGGCAATTCATTTATTTCTTCCCACAAGCGTTTCATTTTTAGTTTACTAACGCATTTTGGCATGGTGGGGTGGGAGGCCTGATAATGAAAAAAAAAGGAAGTCCTTGCTTTTCCATTGCAAGATCCACTTTAAGATATGTTTCTTTTTGTCTCCGTTCCTCTACAACCCACACACACACACCGCAGACAGTGAGCTGCGTGCTCAAAGCAGAGGGATCCTCTCTGCAAACATCCTTGAAAGCACATTTCCATGTGCTAATTTCTGCAACTTGAGTGGTATTATAAAGGTGATTGTGGCACTTAACCTTCAGATCCATGGGCTATATTTATATACTTTGTATTAAATATGTGTGAATGGGCAGAAAAAGGCCATATGCAGTTTCTAGATGATAAATTCAGAAGAAATTTACTAATGACACGTTACATCAGAAACAACACATTTGTATCCTAACATTTTATATGGAAAATTATCAACAGGATTTGGACCTATGGTGACAGATTCTTGAGCATGGACATTGCTAGCACCGAGCATCTGCGCATGTCCCCCGCATTTCCCAAGGTCCCAGCACTGCATGTTCATCAACATTTCCTGCAGTTTTCACACAGGCCCCAGATACTGTTTAAGCAGCTCAGAGACTCTCCTAGGCTTCTCATCACCTCTGAAATATGAAACAGACAAGGAGAAGCTTGAGATGAAAGACTTCCCACAATTCTCTGAAGAGCTTCATCTGAAGTCTCTAAATTGATTGGGAACTTCTGTTTTTTTGCTTTCTGTATCCTATTGGGAATTTTTTCCTTTATTCTGTGTCCTAGATACACAACAGCAAAAGGCAATCTTTACAAAAAGGAATTCCCCTCTTAGACGGTTGTTACCAAAACAGATATCCCCGATTAAAAACTTATCTTCACTTCTTGTTCTGGTGACAAATTTAACAATTGTATTTTCCATTATTTTCTGTCTTTTTGAAAATACCCACCAGGACACAAAGATGGATGAATTTACCCAAAAAGTGCATGGATGACTATACATAAATTAAAAAAATATTTGTGGGTATCAGAAATTACATAAATTGCCTATTAAATAGGGAGAAGACTCAGGTTCTATTTACCTATGTACCTTGAAGTTCCTCCTAATGCCATCACAGTGTGGCCACAGCAACCATTTAATACGCCACTCTACAGTCCCTCAAGCTGCCCCAGGTGTTTCACAATCTAGCAACACCCCTGCTCTTGTGAAAATCTAAGCAGATCAAAATCCCTAAGATTTGAAATGTTGCCTTTTAAAAAAATTGAAAATGTTTGATTTACACTTGATAATCTTTATCCCTAATTAGATGAGGAATGCAGTAGAATATATTTTCAAAGTTACCTGTATACATTTTGTGTCTTGCCTTACTTCCTTTTCTTTCCACTTTCCCATTCCCTGATATCTCCACCACTTTTATTTACAATTTTCTCCTTTACTGTTCCTTTGTGTTCCCTGCCCAGGTTATACTCTTTAAGTATCGCTCAAACCCCTACTTAGTATGGCTGTATTGCTAACCTTTCCATTTGTCCCTTGTCTACATTATACAGTATATCTCTCTACCTCTTATATATCTGTTAAACAAAAAAGGCATCTGACAAAGATGGATCACACACCCACCCCTTCTTTACTAAGTAGTTATCACAAGCTCTTGCTTTTACACATAAAAAAAATCCAAATTCACAGCTTTCAAAACTGTTACACAAAGAAAATATACAGTTCCATATTACCTTCTGTATAGCAATCAGGCTTGTCATCAGGACCCATGACCATATTTCCTTCTTCATCATACTGTGCATAAGAGCCTGGTGCACATGTAGGTATTACTAGTTCTTCTGTTGTTGGCTCAACAGTTGTTGGTTCAGGTGTAGTGGTTGTTGGAGGAAGGGTGGTTGTGGTAGTAGTAGTTGGAATTGGAGTAGTGATTATCCTTGTTGTAGGAATTCTGGTTGTTCTTGCCACTTCGAGTCCCCTGAGAGGGCGTCCTCCTAGAGTCAGCACAGGCTTCTCTTGAGCACTTGCTACGGGTTTGCTGAACCTTCCATGTCCAAACAGAGGTAAACCATCTGGGCTAACAATGGGGGTACCATTCATATCTGTTTTTTTTACAAGAAACAATGTAAGGTGACAATACAAATACAATAAAATATTTTATTAACTGAACTACAAAGGGTGATTGGTGTTTAAGGATTTAACCAAATTTCAGGAAGGACAAGTGCATCGCTGTGCATGTCCAGCACTAGCTTTAATGTGAACAGCACAACTTCACTCCTCTGACCCATGACCTGACATGTGTTTTGTTATCCTGTGTTTGACCCAGCTTGCCTCTTGACAGTACTATATCCTGACCTCCTGTTCCTGATCTTAGCTCTTATCCTGACTGCACCTTCTGCATGTTGTCTTGGTACCTCTGATGCCTTTCTGGCCTGAATTCCTGCTTGTGGCTTGGCTGCCCAGCTGTTGCTGACTTGGCTCATCTTGACTATGGCTTTTCTCTTTGCATCTTCATGTTCCTGTGCCCGACCTGCAAGCTTCTTGTGTAGACCTGGTATGAGTATCTCCCGCAGCACAGCAGCTCCCAGACTGTCTTTAAAATTGCTGCATCTGAAACAATTGCAGGCACCAGTGCCACTTTTTGTCCTGCTACACCCTGTCTCCATCTCTGGGGGGTTCTGGACAGGAGGTGTAAGGGAAGCCCTCTCTTCATCTTGACCTCTAGCAGGTATGTGACACCAAGTATACAAGCATAAGTACTTTACTTGGCTCCAGAGTGTTTTAGTAACCTCTTACATAATCCACCAATGAGTATACTCACATAGTAATCCATGTCATTTTTATTCAACCCTTGGCCCTAATAGCACTTATTACATGTAATGCCAATGACTCAAGGGTTTTCAAGTATGCAGACGTTCAAACCAGTCTGCAGATATCAGTGTGTTGCTTAGCTGCAAATACTTGACAAAAGTTCCTTAACACCCTGAATGTATGGAGGTACATTTGGACCTCTTTAGATGAGATAATTTATTTGTGTTATCGGCAGTGCAGTGATGATGTTTCTTAATCTACTGCAAACACTGGAAATTTTCCATGCATTGTAGAGCTGCACTGGTTAATCATTGACTATACTCATACAGCCAAGATTAAAACATATTGTCTATTACCATACTGGTCATTGTAACAAACAATTGTATTTGTTTGTTAGCATTATTGTAGAATGACACTTCTCCAGTATGGATCGAACCACCGGTTCCAAGTTCATTTGCCAACCACCATCTTATATGGATACTTTAAGGAAGTATTTGTGGTCAAGGCTATACACCTTAGAGATTGACAGCCTCACCTAGCTAAATTATAGTCTTGCAAATTTTAAAATCCCATCACTGACACTCAAGCCTTTTTTAGAGTCTGGTTCTACTTTAGGCTTATTATCAATAATCTGTTTCTGGGTAATCTAATGTTTCATGTGTTTATATAGTTCTATTGGGGCAAAGTTACAATGTTTCTGGGGGCTCTAAGTAGACACACACTATATATTTATATTTACAGAATAAAGTGCATGCATTTACCAGATAAGAAAAACCTGCAAGTCAGGAATTATAAATGAAGAGTTTACATACCCACAATGGTCCGACCATCTCCTCCCATTTTTATACGAAGAGGCTTTCCTTGAGAATCCTGGAGATATCGTCCTTCTGGGTTAAGAACCAACCCACGATTTAAATCTACAACCTAAAATCAGTCAAACTGTAAAGGCAAAATATTCTACAAATAACATGAATCAAATGACATACAGTACATAAGTAGTTAAATATTTTATTTATTTTCATCTATTTTAGTCTTCTTTCTGACTTTATAATCTTCTATTATTTATTTAATTTTTTTTAATGTTCTGGTTCTCTGTCTTGTAAATTAGTATTTTCATCTAAATCTTGTTTCTCCCAAGATGGCAATTTTCTAGCAATTTCAACCACTAAACCAGTTTTTTGGTCACAAAACCACTGAGTGCCTCAAGGAAATGAGGTCCTGGCTCAGTGAGATAGTTTAACACCTATAGTTGGGAAGATACTGGAGAGTTTAATACAAGACCACATAGATTAGTTCTTGCTGGAAAAAAAATATTTTAAGCAACAGATAGCATGGATTCATGAAAGACAGAAGTTGTCAAACAAATCTGATTTCTTTTTTTGAGAAGGTGAGCAAAACCTTGGACAAAGGGGTGGCTGTGGATATGGTATACTTGGATTTTGCAAAAATGTTTGACAGTTCCCCACACATGGCTAAAGTGTAAGGTAAAGTCTACAGGCTTGGAAAAATCAGTATGTAAATGGATGAAAAACTGGCTAAAAGATCGTATTCAGAGAGTAGTGGTTAATGATTCATACTCTGAATGGTCTAGGGTTGTTAGTGGTGTATCCCGAGGTTCTGTGTTGGGACCCTTAATTTTTTATATATTTATAAATGATATAGAGTCTGGTTTTAAAAATACTATTTCAGTCTTTGCAGATGACACCAAGCTGTGCAGTGGAATAACGTCCTTACAAGGTGTCTTCAACTTACAAGCCGATCTCAATGCACTGTTAATTGGGCAACGATGTGGCAAATGAGGCTTAATGTTGATAAATGCAAGGTTATGCACTTGGGGGCTAAGAATATGCATGCATCATACATACTAGGGGGGTACAACTGGGGGAATCAATAGTGGAGAAGGATCTGGGAGTTCTGGTAGATCATAAACATAATAATGGCATGCAATGCCAAGCTGCAAAGAGAGCAAAATCCTCTCTTGTATTAAAAGAGGTCTAGACTCCAGAGAGAGAGAGATACCATTTTACCCCTCTGGATATCATTAGTAAGACCTTATTTGGAATATGCAGTTCAGTTTTGGGCACC
Source organism: Staurois parvus (assembly GCF_062004578.1). Classification (NCBI taxonomy): domain Eukaryota; kingdom Metazoa; phylum Chordata; class Amphibia; order Anura; family Ranidae; genus Staurois; species Staurois parvus. Next base: position 17,537,438 of record NW_028317877.1, read on the forward strand.
AATTCACAAAAAGAACATTGGGGAACTAGAGAAAGTACAGAGAAGGGCAACCAAACTGATAAGAGACATGGAAGAGCTCAGCTATGAGGAACTTAATTTATTCTGGGCCCTCTGTTTCCTCTTGTATCAAATTGTATTGTAACTGTTATGTCTACCTTCATTTTGTAAAGCGATTCGCAAACTGTTGGCGCTACATAAATCCTGTGCAATAATAATAATAATTCTCTCTTGAGAAGAGGAGATTAAGGGGAGATATAATCAACATGTATAAATACATCAGTGGTTCATATAGTGAACTTGGTGTAGAGTTATTCACCCTGAGGTCATCACAGAGGACAAGGGGGCATGCTTTACGTCTGGAGGAAAAAAGATTTAATCTGCAAATACGGAAACGTTTCTTTACATTGAGAGCTGTGAAAATGTGGAATAGACTCCCTCAAGAGTTGGTTCTGGGCAGCACAGTGGATTACTTTAAAAAAGGCCTGGATTCTTTCCTAGATACACATATTTTAAATGGATACTAACATTTATAAGTAAAGTTGATCCAGGGAATATCCAATTGCTTCTCGGGGGATCAGGAAGGATTTTATTCCCCTGCAAGAGCAAATTGGATCATGCTTTGCTTGTTTTATTGCCTTCCTCTGGATCAACTGTGGGTAAAGGATTATAACTTTTTTTCTGGTTGAACTGGATGGACTTAGACTGACTATGGAACTATGCAACATGAGAATCACACCATGTAGTTCTTTTTCAGGGGGAGTATAAAGAACATTTAACTAGCAGAAGTAATCATCATCACATTTTTCAAATTCTCTCAGGTACAGATCTCTCTTTTCTCAAACAAGAAAAAGGAAGCTAGCATTAGCCTTTAATTTATCTCTTTTATTGTTCAGAAAAGTACATTGCAGTGGTTCAAGGATGAGTAGCTAGCAGTGAGGCAAGTGACAATCTTTTTTTTATTTAAAAAGCTAGATGGATAAATTAATTTACCTTAGTTGAGTTTATGTCAAAATACTGAGCAACAGGTCAAAATCAAAATAAAAAATATTCCTCATGCTGTTTGTAATTTTTGATTTAAAAAAATCCATTAAAAGTATCTTGAACTGTCTTCTCCAGAAATGTGACCCATTGGGAGACAACAATGAAGATCTACTACCAATAGTATTATACTCCAAAAAGATTGGCACAATACTACCCTACCACCTCCTCCGCATGCTGGAGGAACTGTAGCAAAGAAGGATCCATCTTTCACATTTGGTGGGACTGTCTATATCTGAAATCCTTCTGGGACTCTATATCCTCCCTTCTCCGTGAGACTTCGGATATAAAAATCTCTTTGACTCCACAGATGGCTCTTTTTGGACTGAGATTAAATGCCTGGCTGTCCGCACATTACCCTATAGTCACACACATACTGATAGTAGCACGTCTATCTCTAGCACGTGCATGGAAGTACCCTAATCCTCCTACACTGCAAATGGTTATTTCAACACTGAGATGACCAATGCCTTAGGGAATTCCTTTTCACTAAAACACACCTAACCATCTCTAAATTCTCCAAGCATTAGCACCCTTGGTTGATAGATTCTCAATGCTCAGTAACCTACAAAACTGCTTAGCTCAGCTCCATAGATGCATGCACATCTATTCCATAGTCAATTGACTCTATCCTTATAAGAGCCATCTGTTAAGCCCTGACTACTCTAGGCTTGCTCTCTGGTTCCTTCCTGAGTATTCCTTAGAAATATCCTGGTCTTTGTTCCCCTTCCTTTTTACTCTTTAACCGTTTCCAGACCCCCCTATAGCAGAACTTCTGCTACAGGGTGGCAGAGCTGTGCAAAATCACTTATATATAGTGGGTTTTGTATTTCTGGGTAGGGGGCACGCGCAAACGCGCCACCCTACCCGCGCCGCCACTGGACAGCTGTCGATCACTGGGTCCCGGACAGAAATTCCCCGCTTGCACCCAGTGATCGCCAAAGAATACTGACAGAGGAGAGGTTTGTATGTAAACAATACAGATCTCTCCCCTGTCAGCACCAGCATGTTCCTTTGTATTGTTCTGCTCTTTCCCAGTAGAGCACACACAGACAAAACAGTAAAACAACATACAGCACACAGTTAACCCTTTGATCTCCCCAGATGTTAACCCCTTCCTGTTCAGTGTCATTAGTACAGTGTCAGTGCTTTTTATTAGCACTGGTCACTGTATTAGTGTCAGTGGGGATGTCAGTGGTAGTTAGTCAGTTCCCCCCCCCCCTCCCCGTGTCCTGCAGTCCTGCTATAAGTCACTGATCGCCACCATTACTAGTATAAAAAAAAATTCCAGTACACTGTATATACCACCATTTGTAGACACTGAGTATAACTTTCACATAAACCAATTAATTTGCACATATTGGGATTTCTTTCAGCAAAGACATGTAGCGGAATACATTTTGGCCTAAATTTATGACGAAATTTGATTTTTTAATTTTTTTCACGGGATATGTTTAATAGCAAAAAGTAGAAAAAAAGGAATTATATATATATATATATATATATATATTATTATTATTATTTTTTTTTTTTTTTAATTGTTGGTCTTTTTGTTTATAGTGCAAAAAATAAAAAACACAGAGGTGATCAAATACCACTGAAAGAAAGCTCCATTTGTTGGAAAAGACATAAATTTCATTTAGGTGGAGAATTGCATTGCGTAATTGTCAGTTAATGTAACACAGTGCCGTATTGCAAAAATTGGCCTGGTCAGGAAGGGGGGTAAATCCTCTGGAGGGCAAGTGGTTAAATACTCGTCTATTTTAGTTTTACATGACAACTTGTCTACCATTATTGATAATATCTTATAACTTGACCACCTTCTAAAGGGTGACTACATTTGAGATAGACTTAACTTACATAATATATTGTATATCCTATACTTCCCTATAGTATTATCTTTGAAGATCAACTCTAAGCAATCGAGGAATCTCTCTCCTTCAGATATTATTACATATCTGGATTTGTATTTTGTCTGTACTCTGATACATGTATATTCCTTTTTTTTTCAATAAATACTAAAAGTAAAAAAAAAGTATCTTTAAAAAGACTATCTTATAAAAAGACTATATTAAATATATATATATATACAGTTGCAAGAAAAAGTATGTGAACCCCTTGGGATTACATGGAGTTTTGCATGAATTGGGCATAAAATGTGCTCTGAACGTCATCTAAGTCACAACAATAGAAGAACACAGTCTGCTGAACATAATACTACACAAACATTAGATGTTGCCATGGTTTAATTGCACATAACATGTAAACATTCACAGTGCAGGGAGGAAAAAGTATGTGAGGCCCTAGCTTAATGACTTCTCCCAGAGCTAATTGGAGCCAGGAGTGAGCCAACCTTGACTCCAATCAGTGTGATGATATTGGATGTGTTGCTGACAGCTGTCCTGCCCTTAAAAAACACACACCTGTTTTGGGTTTACTGGATTCAAGAAGCACTGTCTGATGTGAACCATGCCTCGCAGAAAACAGCTCTCAGAAGACCTACGATCAAGAATTGTTGACTTGCATGAAGCTGGAAAGGGTTACAAAAGTATCTCCGAAAGCCTTGATGTTCATGTGTCCACGGTAAGACAGACTGTCTACAAATGGAGAAAGTTTAGCACTGTTGCTACTCTCCCTAAGCAGGGTCGTCCTGTAAAAATGACTGCAAGAGCACAGCGCAGAATGCTGCATGAGGTAAAGAAGAATCCCAGAGTGTCAGCTAAAGACCTACAGAAATCTCTGGCACATGCTAACATTTTTGTTGACACATCTACAATAAGGAAAACATTAAACAAGAATGGAGTACATGGGAGGACACCACGGAGGAAGCCATTGCTGTCCAAAAAGAAGATTGCAGCACGTTTGAAGTTTGCAAAAGAGCACCTGGAGGTTCCACAGCACTACTGGCAAAATATACTGTGGACAGATGAAACCAAGATTGAGTTGTTTGGGAAGAACACACAACACTATGTGTGGAGAAAAAAAAGGCACAGCACACCAACATCAAAACCTCATACCCACTGTGAAACATGGCGGAGGGAGCATCATGGTTTGGGGCTGCTTTGCTGCCTCAGGGCCTGGACGGATTGTTATCATTGATGGGAAAATGAAATCCAGAGTTTATCAAGACATTTTGCAGGAAAACGTACGACCATCTGTCCGCCAACTGAAGCTCCGCAGAGGATGGGTGATGCAACAGGACAATGACCCAAAGCATACAAGTAATTCAACAAAACAATGGCTGCAACAGCACAGAATACGCCTTCTGGAGTGGCCCAGTCAGAGTCCTGACCTCAACCCCATTGAAATGCTGTGGCATGACCTTAAGAGAGCGATTCACACCAGACATCCCAAGAATATTGCTACACTGAAACAGTTTTGTGAAGAGGAGTGGTCCAAAATTACTCCAGATCGTTGTGCAGGTTTGATCTGCAACTACAGGAAACGTTTGGTTGAGGTTATTGCTGCCAAAGGAGGGTCAACCAGTTATTAAGTCCAAAGGTTCACATACTTTTTCATCCCTGCACTGTGAATGTTTACATGTTATGTGCAATTAAACCATGGCAACATCTAATGTTTGTGTAGTATTATGTTCAGCAGACTGTGTTCTTCTATTGTTGTGACTTAGCTGACGTTCAGAGCACATTTTATGCCCAATTCATGCAAAACTCCACGTAATCCCAAGGGATTCACATACTTTTTCTTGCAACTGTATATATATATATATATATATATATATAAACCAGATGCCCCCTGTTGTCCCTAAAGTCTGGACACATACAAAATACATACTGAGGATAGAACATAGTTAGTGATATTTCCTGTGTCCAGACTTTAGGGACACTCTGCAAATTTAGACAATTCTATAAATCCTGGCATTTGAACTCACGTGTGAATAATAGAAAAAGGTATCTGAATATTTTACCCCTTTGCAATAAATTAGGTTCCAAATTTTTAGCAGCTTAGAAAATGAAAACACAATTTTTAATTGGCTACTGTTTTCAACACTGTTTCATAAACTTCATATAGTCTTTCTTAAACTTAACTTCTTTTACGTTAGCTGTTCTATTTTAAGGTAGAACTTCAGGATTAATGTGTGTGTGTTTGCTATGCATTTTATCCTTTTCTGTCCCTTCTCCTTTTCCCTACCATTTTTTAAAGATCATATTTACTTAAAACCCAGCTTCTCTGAGATCCTCACTGTGCAGCTTGTTTGCGGCCAAACAGCCTCTCTCCTGAAATCTGTGCTTGTATGCCACAGACTGTATGCACTTCAGGGTAAGCCCATCTGTAGCCTGTTGGCAGGCTATCCATTTAAAGTGTTACTAAACCCAGGACCCTGCATTCACTATATCTGGTCTCAAACAGTAGACTGAACATGGAAATGCAATTATTTTAGTAAATATAAACTGCTAAATACCTTTTCTCATCAGCAGTTAGCGCAGTCTTATGACTTCTATCAGTTTTCAGCAGGGCACTGGTTAAAGCTTGTAGGAGTTTTCTTTCTACTCTAGGAGGATGCAAACCCCTGACCTCTGTCTGGACAGTGCTGATTGGCCCTGTGCTGATTACATGCACTCTCCCACACAAAAAAAAAACCTCTCTAGCAATACACACTAAACTGAGCATGTGCATGTGGCTACGGGTTCAGTCTATCTTATCAGGAGATAAGAGGGGGACATTTGAACAAGAGAGGGGCAGAGAAAACAGGATCAAATAGCCTTTTTACACAATGCAGAGGATTAACCCCTTAAGTTCCACAGTGAGTATAGCAAGTATGCTTTACTGCATATACAGACTGATTTTACTGTTGTGGGTTTAGTAACACTTTTAGAAAATACAGTCAAGTAGCTTCAGGTAGTATCATGCTGAATTTGGGAACATTTCAGGAGAGAGGATCTACAGCATTTAAAAAAGAGGTAAACTACATTTCTTTTAAAAACATCCCAACTTGCCTTGAACATGTTGGTTTACCACTTTGAGAGGAAAAAACTACAAGGTTTAGATGGACTTAAAGTTCAGCTATATACAGTATTCAATAAAATCTGCAAAAATATCCTATAATCCCACTATTATAAAGGAAATAAAGCAAGATAATAATAATATCTTCCCATAACCCCTGAACACCAGGCATTAGAAAAGAAGTGGGAAGCTGTGAGTCTAATATGTTTTCAAACACTAAAGCCCGAAGAATCAGCCGTTACTTAATCAGGTGCCGAATGGCGGCTACAGAGTGGTCGGCTGGTTCTGAGAGGGTGTCTATTGATGTCCTCCCAGAATCCCACCCACCGGAGGCGTGCTGTCCTTTGGACTCAGCTGATCACAGCTTGAGGTAAAATGCCAATCACTGAAGCCTTTTATCATGTGATTAGCTGTGTCCAATCACAGTTGATCACACTGTAAACAAACTTGTTGGTTATTGGCAGTCTTTTGGCAGTCTTTTCCTCACTCGCTGTAACAGCGTGAGGAAAGGAGAGCTGGCATTTGCAATTCTCAGAGGCACATGTACACTGATAATCAGGACACTGATCATCAGTGCTCTTATTATCAGTGCAGCCCCATCAGAGCCCATCAGTGCAGCCTGTCAGTTCTCATCACTGCAGCCCATGAGATAAGTGCCAACTATCAGTGTATGTCAGTGCACCCTATCAGTACCACCTATCAGTTTCCATCATTGCCATCTATCAGTGCCCATCAGTGCCGACTCATCAGTACCCATCAGTGCCCACCAGTGCCACCTATCAATGCCCATCAGTGCCACCTCATCAGTGCCCATCAATGCAGCCTATCAGTGCCCATCAGTGCAGGCTCATCAGCAGCCATCAGTGAAGAAGAAAAATGACTTACAGTATTTGCAGAATTTAATAATAAAAATTAGGAAAAATGTTTGTTAAAAAAAACTGGTAATTAAATACCACAAAAAAAGAAAGCTCTATCTGTCTCAAAAAATGATAACATTTGGGTACAGTGTTGCATGACTGTGCAATTGTCATTCAAAGTGCAACAGCACTGAAAGCTGGCCTGGGCAGGAAGGGGGTGAAACTGCCCAGTAGGCAAGTGGTTAAGGCACTCACATGAGAAAAAAACAACTTCAGCAATGCAAAGGTACTCGCTGAAAAATGTGACAGACTTTACTACTGTATTTCAGCATACCAAAGCTATTTAAAGGGAGATGTACAGCCTAGACATAAAATTTGTATTCACCTGCGATTAGTTAAACTTGGAAAAGGTAATGCCAGATCATACCTACACTCAATAAAAATATGATTAGGGTCAAAGCCTAAATAGCTTCCTAAAGTGCCCCTTCTCATTTTAAAGGCATCAAATAGTTCATGATAAGGGTACCTGTTCTAAGTAGCTATAGAGTCAAGAACAGATGGGTGTACAGTGCATGAAAACACGGTGCATTTAAAAAACATCAGGTCTAAAAGTTCAAATGAATGGATTAAATAAACCACATAAACATTATCTATGTAGTGGAATGCAAGGTGAGTGAGTCTTTATAGAGCCCAACTTTGATCCCCCCAACCTGCCATAAGAGGGTCCATCACCAAGAACTTTATCCTAGTGCTAAAGTTCTGGACCGAGCAGTGTCCTTATTTCCCTGTGAGTACTCGAGTCCGATATGTGACGTTGTCTCTCCTACCCAGAAGTAGAACATCGGACTGTGCACAGAAGTGTGGTGAGACGCCAGCGGTTCAATACACGCGGTGACCAGTGCTTTATCAATATACTTGATGTGAATTTTATTTATTTCCATGTGAGTGTTATTTTATGAGGGATATTTTGCAATAGAATTTAAAAACGGAATTGCGCTATGTGGTGCATTTGTGCTTTATATTTATCCACTGGACCTATCGGATCTTTTGCGTGGTGGAGATTGTGGGTCCAAGAGGAGGATATTATTATTGTGCCTAATTAACTGCTGGAGTGAATTTATGAATTACAGAGACTTTCCCTATAAGATCTATATGATGGACTTTATCCTCTTTTTTCACTCTGCTACACCTTGGTGGACGATTTTACATTTAGTATTAAGTAATTAATTCATTAATTCATAAATTTTTTAATTAATTTTTTAAAATTTATATTTATATTATCATGTGTTGGTCTATTGCTATGATCATATGGAGTGAAGCGCTGTTTTTATGAGGATTTTTTTGACTCATATTATCCTAGTGCTATTTCACTTTTGTAATCTCTGACACAATGACATTGGAAGAGTTATACCAGTAGCTTTCAAATGTTTCCCTTAAACCTCAGCCACAGCTGACTGCTGAAAAAGGTTTGCCAATGTCAGGGCTTTGGAGAATCAAAAATGACCTACCTGGTGCCATTTCACTGGAAGCACCAGCTTCAGCTGGAAAATTCTTTCTTCTCCCTTTCGTTAAGTCCACCATAATTTTGTTTGATCCTTTAATCTTTATCAGAGATCCTTTTTTTCCCATCTTTAAATGTACAGCATGGACCCTCTTTTCTCTCCCTTTGCCCACAGTGCACATCTTTTGTAATTGAGTAGCCCTATCACTCTACTTTTGCTAGAGAATAAGTAAATCTCTGTAACTTTTAACCACCTGTTTTCCTAAAAAGAGTCACTATTAACCCCACTAATTCTTTTCTGCTGGATACTGACAATAAATGACTTGTCCACACATTTTACCGGTGGTAAGAAAAATCAGTTGGCTGGATATACTCATACAACTTTCGAACTCTTTCAGAGCGCGATGACAGAAAGTTTTATGAGCACTTGCTGCACATTACTGTTAACACAAGTAGAGTGTGCCTCTGCTGATACAGCAGTTTAGCTTTCATGCTGTCATCTATTCTAGACTTTAGAAGTAAATTGGTGGCTCGATCACCCATCACTAAAATTCATTACATGGTTTAAGAACAGTTGTACCAAATAATCCTTTCTAGGTATAAAACAAAATTTTAAATACTTTATTTTTGTTTTTTTATATATAAACTCTGTTCTCAGTTGCATAAGGGGCTTAGAGAGCTGAGGGTGGAGACTGCAGAGGGGCATATCAGCAGGAGGCAAATAAACAGCAGTACACTTATCTTTACAGTGAAGACCTGTGCAGGGGGCTTGTTAGCACAAGTCTGACCACTGAATTACAGGCAGGCTGTGCTTTCAAGTAAAATGTAAACAAAAAACTGACCATGCTGGAATGGCTGCACTTCCTTGCCTTGCTGTGGTCAGTTTAAAATAGAAAACAGGGGACTGGCAGGATCACCAGGTATTTTACACAAAGGAAGCAATGCAAATAAGACAGAACACTTTTTTCATACAAGCACATGGTAACACAGACACATCAGGAATGAGAACACAATACCCAGGATATTATACTATATTGTAGAACACCCTTTTACTATTTAATGTCAATTAACCCATCAAAATGGTATTAAAAACAAAATTTTTAATACCAAAATCAGGATGCCTCCACTATTGACTCCCATAGGACTCCCATTAATGTCCATTGGTCATTTGTATTTAATAATATGATATATCCTCAGGAGTCAATGCATCACCCTTATTGAAAGAGGATTAAGGATGGTAAGTGGGCCAGCAAAGCAGATAAAGCTTGCAATGATTTCCATCAAAGTTCTTTAACTTTGGACAAGAATATGTCAAACTGACTCACGGAAGATTTATATCAGGTGTTTATATTAGGGGATCCCACTATGTATCCATACTTAGCTCAGTTGAAGAACTGGTGCTCATCATAAACGGTATTTTGTAATAATTATTTTAATGGCATATACAGTATATGCCACAGGAGCTCAAAAAGGGTGATTATGATTTTGGTCTTGATGTCTAGGCCTTGACCTACTTTTGGGGGGGTTTTGTGTGGAAGAGCATGTTTGAAAGACTCCTTTGCACATGAAGAGCGTATGGCTGAAAGACACTGTTACTTCATATTTTGAACACTTTTGCTGAGCCCATGGGCTTTTGGACATTGCACTCTATTGAATGACTATTGAAATTGTTTATTTGTTCACTTCTTAATATTGGTGCACTTATTTCCACATCATGTACGAGGTATGGTCATGTTTTTATGCACTTTAATGTTGCACACTAAAGGGTTTTTGAATATATAGCATGCATATCTATTTTTATGAATCTTGTACATTGGGTTTTCACTTGCTGTAGGTGTTCTTGATTTATTTCTTGGAATTCACATGTTAGTTATTTTGATTAATTTTATTTTGTGAAGTGCTTCTTTTAATTGTATGTTTAGTTTATATGTCTTGTTTTCTATAGTGGAACTTTTCTTTGTCAAAGTCCTGAAGACACATCAGGAAGTAATGCAATATTTGCAAAATTCACTCCTAAACAGTTTTTCCCTGGAAAAAATGTCACCATTAAAATGTTCCCCTTATTTCCCCTTGTTTTAACAATTGTAAGATTTTGGATTTTCCACCATTTGTGTCTTGGTGACAATATGAGAATGGCAAATAGAGAGGGTTAATCTCCCAAGCAGAGATAGAGACAGCAATGGAAACTTGACAAGGTTTTAACATTTCCACATTCTATAAAAAAAAATGAAAAATAAAAATAGGTTTAGCTTTAGGTATACATCAAAATTAGTAAAGTGCTACTGTGCATTTTATTGGCAAACCCAGTCAATTAATCACATGAATATTTATATATAAAGTTGCCCTACCCACTTTGTTCCTTCGGGTCCAAAAATCATCCTTTGTCCCCCAAGATTCCCATTTCTATTATCAGAAGGAGTGTTCCCATTGTTGCCCAACCTTGGAGTCAGATTTGGCCTTCCATTATTACCTGCAAGAAACGTGAACACAAAATTGTCAAACATTTAATGACTATTATTTTAGATTTAAGGGGTTGACAGCTTCTGCCACTAAAAATGGGATTACACATTAACTGCATACCTTTAAGGCAGTGGTCTCCAAACTGTGGCCCAAGGGCCGGATGCGGCGCTTTGCTTGCTTTTATCCGGCCCTTGGGGCACTGTTTTATCCACTGATACCACCAATGGGGCGTAATTCCATCCAATAACATCAATGGAGGAGCACAAATCCTCCCAATGGCATCAATTATGAGGCACAATTCCTCACAATGAAACCAACAATCAGGCCCAATGACACCAATGATGGAGCACAATTCCTCCCAATGATACCAACGATGGGGTGCCATTGCTCCCACTAAAACCAAAGAAAGGGCATGGTTTATTCCCACGGACATCAGGATTTTTTCTACTCCCAGTGGCCATAGGTCAGCCCCCTAAAGTCTGAAGGACAGCAAACTGGCCCTTTGTTTAGAAAGTTTGGAGACCCCTGCTTTAAGGGAATCTTTTTCTGAATTAGCAAAGTGGCAGGTTCTTTTAAAAACACAATTCTGCACTCACCAACATTCACCTGTGCCATGCTAACACACAGCCTTATTCATTTGTGGGAGCCTGGGTCTAAATCCTGTGTAAACCTGATCATTGTCAGTGTTGAAGCTTAATGACCTGCTCTTTTTCCCCACATGACTATATTTGGGCCTGGTGATTAGCCACTCCTGAGCACTGCTTCTTGAAACGAAAAAGGCACCAAATGTGAGTATCAGTTGGCTGTGGGGTAGGCTTTCAAGAGTACATTTTACTTTATCCTGAATAGCCAAATTCACAGATTTGTTTTACGTTTTATTTGGTTTGTAAGGTACCACCACCACTTTAAAATGAATGATGAAATGGTTATTTGCATGTGAGGTAATGATGAGCCTAGGTTTACTTTGAGCAGGGTTTGGTGAATTTCAAAGAAGTTTGCATGACACACCTGAACCCCCTTTGAAATCAATGGAAGCTGAATCTGT